>NC_087215.1:33983322-34002953 GCF_015104395.2 Macrobrachium nipponense
TTTCTAATTTCATTGTATCTGGACAGTAAAGTAAGAAATGTTTCTAAATTTTTCATTTTGTTCCTCACAACATAAACATTTTGTATCTTCTCCTTTTATCCTATTTCTATCATTTAATCCTAGTATACCTAGTCTGGCCCTACTGATCGGCACTGTTTTTTCAGTGTTGTCCATACCAGATTTCTTCTTCTTATGTTTTTTTTTTTTTTCTTTATATTTTCTGTAGATTCTTGACGTTGACTTTTCATTCATTTGTTCTTTCTGCCATGTTGTTTTTTTTCTGTCCCAACTGTTTTATCATTTCTCTTAACTGTTTGTCTTCAATCTGCTTCACTTTACTTAGTTTATGTTTTAATTAAGTTCTTTCATATATTCTTTTTACTTTGCATTATCCAGGTTTTTTTTTTTTTTTTTTTTTTTTTCATCCACCACTCTTCAGTGTATGTTTTTCAGATAGAATAGATTTATTCTTGTTATCTCCTTGAGTGGCAGGTAGAGACCCCTATTTCAGATCTTAACGCTCATCTTGCTTTGTAACTTGGTGCTTTCAAAATTGCTCTATATACTTGATTGTCTATCTTCTGAAATTCATTTATAGTTTTCTTGTCAAGTTTCATGGCATACATGAATGATGGCATCGCTAATCCTTTCTGTACAATTTTTCTATTTTTACTCTGCTACAGCTTTTATTGATGACTGAATTAGCCATATTTTGCCATCTGCTTTTTGCTTTTAAGTTGGGCCCTTTTTGATCTGTTCTCCTGAAGCAGTCTTTCATGTTGTTGACTGTCCACTCCTAGGTATTTAATATGCTTACTATTTTTATTCCCTTCTTATATTGCTCTATATTTTCCACATCATCGATACTATACAGTCGTTTGTATATTAGTATATTACTCCTTGTCCCTTGTTTATGTTTAGGCCACATTCACTTGCTATTTCCATAAGGGTTTTTATTGATTTTGTTATTTCTTCTAGTGTGTCCTAGTATTAATCCACTATCTGCATATAATAGTGCCACTATCCTTATTACTTCATTTTTAAAACCTTCTGTTGTATTTTCTAATTTTTCTATTATCAGGTACGTTATTAGTAGAAGAAAGATGGTTGTTTGAGCCATTGCATCCCTGTCTTATTCCCTTAGTTACATTTAGTTCTTTTTGTTCTATATTGTTAGGCATAGGCTTGTTACATCATTTGTATATATCTTTTGCAACTGCATTTATTTACTTCTGGCATGCAGCCTATATTTCATCATGACGTCAATGAGCTTTTTTTCTATTAACTGAGTCAAATGCTTTTTTGGAAGTCTCTTGATACTACAAATAATGGGTCCTTTCTTCTGTACGTTTCTTGTATGCATTATTTTAAGTTATATAAATTATGGATTCTCTCCTTTGTGCTGTAAAGCCTGATTGCAGTTCATTCATTTTTCCTATATTGCTAATATGTTTTTCTATTTTGGTTCTCAGGATCCACATGAAAATTTTATATGATGCATTTGTTAGAGCAATTGGCCTTAGATCTTTGACTGTGGGGTTTTGTTTCTTGGGCATAAGTGTTGTTTTTTACTTAAACCAGCTTCTCTGCGTTTTCCTGCCCTTCAGTATGCTGTTTAAACATTCTGCCAATTCTTTTTGAAGGTTGGTACTTTGTAAGAGTAGTTCGAACAGAACTGGCTTCATTCCGTCTGACACTCTATGCATGTGTTCTCTTAAAGATATATGGTATTTCATCTGCTGTCCTAATCTTTTCACTATTTCTTCCATGTCATGTTTGTACTGTTCTTTCTTGCTTTCATTCCATATCTCTCCTATTTTGTTTTCTTCTTTTTGGTATATTGTTTCCCAGAATTTTACCAGCTCTTTCCCTAGGGTTTCGTCCTTCATCTCTTGCTTATTTTTGTCGTATATCCTTATCCATTCTTTTTCTGATGTGGTCTTTCCTCTCAGCATGTCTATATATTCCCAGATTTTTCCGTGTCTATTTTTGTCATTCATTATCTCATTTCTAACATTTTCTTCATATGCTTTCTTTATTATTATCTGTACTTTTTGTTTTTGTTTAAGATATGTTTCTTCATGGTATCTCTTTCCTTCTATTCCTGTGGCTTTCCTTTTTAATTTGTTATATATCCTTTGGCTTATTTCTTTCTTTATTTCTTTGGTGACCCATACTGGTTCTATTTATTTTTGCTTTCCTCTCTTTAACCTTCTTTTGATTATCTTCTCTAGGTTATTTGCTTTTGCTTCACTCATTGTTTCTTCCAACTGGGTTAGATCTCCTTTTCTGTCTTGTTGGCTTACTTTGTACTCTATAATATTCAAGGTATTTCCTGGTAGACTCTTCTGTAACTGTCAATATTTGATTTCTTTTTTTTGTTTCATTTCTGAATGTTTTCCTGACTTTAGTGTTCATTCTGAATTGGACCTTTATGAGGTGATGGTCTGATAGGTCATATTCATATCTTCTCTCATCTATCTCCATAAATTCATAGTTTTTATACATATTATGGTTGACTAGGGCAAAGTCTATAGAGTTGTTCTGATCTCCTCTACTCCAGGTTATCTCTCCTTTGCAGCTGGGATCTCCATTTAACAGCGTTAGGTCATATTTTCCCTTTAGGTCCATAACGTATTTTCCATTTTGGTCAGATTTGTTTTTGTGTCCCTATGAACCTAAATGCCCATTGAAATCCCAGGACTTATCATAGGCAGGTCTGTGGATTTTTTCTATGGCTACATGTAAGGCGCTTATTATTTGTTTATTTCTTTCTTTATCACTAGTTGACATGTAGACCAGAATTATGTTAAATATTGCTGTTCTATGATTAACCTTTACTATTAGAATGTCTTTGTGTCCTGACTTTTCTTTTTCCTTCTGGTAATTCTCTTTGTTCTATACATTGTTAGTAGACCTCCTCCTTTGGTGTCGTTCAATCTCTCATTGATCTACCACTCTGAAGTTTGTTGGGAATAGTAATTTTTGCAGTTTAAGATGTGTGTTTGATGCATGTTAATTGTGTTTTCTTTTTATTATGTCCATTAGCTAGATTAATAGTTTTGCTTTTGTCAGTCCTTGGGTGTTTGAGTTTTATTTCAAGATTTCTTCATATATCTTCTGTCTTGCTCACCATCTTTTCACTTTCTCTATTTACAAAAGTGCTTCTACCATCTAACCATTTATCTGTCATTGGCGAACAACTATTTTCTTCTAGGCCTAATAGACTATAATTGTTACTAAAGTTACTTCCTTCACCTACCTGCCCCAAACTAATTTCCCTTCTACTTCCTACCTCAGAGTTTTTATATAGATATCCTATTTTCTCCTAACTCTAAATTATTTACACTCCTAAAAATATTATTACTCCCTATCTGTAAATTATTTACATTTCTATCTATTATATATTTTCCTACCTCTAACCTCTAACTCATTTTTTACTCTAATAATGACACAGAGGTGAGGACGTAGTAGTAGTAATTCACGGGTGTTGCCTTTGAAACGGCTTCCTTGCTCGTTCTATTTCTGCTTTGTTTGTGTTTAATTTCTTTGTCTCTGTAATAACATAAATCTTTTATCCATTCTTTCCTTTTTCTAATGTCTTCTTTCGACAGATCTGCAACCAGAAGTATTTTTGTCATCAATTCCTCTTTAATTTCCTGATATGGCTGCTGCACAAAACTATATCTCCGAAGTCACTATATGCTGGTCAGTAGAGTAAGAAATGTTCCAAGTTTTCATTTTCTTCTTCAAATAAAAAACATTTCGTATCTTCCCCATTTAACCTCCTATTCTTTGATGTCTATCTGTCTGTCTGAACTTGTAACTTGATTTTATATCTGTTCCCTTCGTCCAGACTTGAAATTTTGCATGGTTACGCAATTCCGGTGACAACACAACCTTAAATGATCAGTAAGTCAGTTGTGACCTGTAATGACCCGACAGTGACCTCTCCCAATATCTCAAGATTTGTACGAAACTCTTTGCATTTTTCACAACTTTGACTCGGTAGGAAGGTTAATGACTATACTTGTATGGAGAGCTATGGGAGTTCCATTTGACAAAGTCTTAGAGAGAGAGAGAGAGAGAGAGAGAGAGAGAGAGAGAGAGAGAGAGAGAGAGAGAGAGCATAATTAGTGGATGGATAATTAACGATTGAATTGGCTGTTGGTGAGTTCTGGGTTGTCTGCTGGTGCTGTTGGAGGTTAGAGTTGTTGTTAGAGTTCTGTGTTTCAGTCAGTCTTTGGTCAGTCTTGATGCAGAACCTGTGATAGTAGTGTCGGCAGCGGTCTGCGAGGGCATTGCAAGTTAGCTAAGGTTTGTGTTTTATTGATTTGTTGTTTAGTTGTTGTTAAGTTGATGTTGTTTGCTTTAGAGTTATTGTGCCTGTGCTGTTGGGTTTGTTGTGTTTATGAGTTTTTGTTGAGTTATATGTGAGTTGTTGAGGGTTGTTATTGGTGAGCTGTTGTGATTCCTTGGTGTTGTTAGTGGGTGTGTGTGTTGCCTTTTTGTACTTTTGTTGTTGTATTTTTTGTGTCTGTTGTGACATTGAAAGACTTGTCTGCTGCTACCCAAGCTTTATTCAACTTAAACTTCAGTATATTATTACCTGAAACAACCATGACATACTAGCAATGGGACCTCATAATAAATGTAATACAAACTATATAAGATCCCCAAAGTAGATCTGATTAAACCAAATAGATACAAAAAGAATAAATAAAAGGAAGTAGAAAAGAAAAGGGAATTACTTGGTACATTGCTCCTACTGTCCCTCCATCAGGTAAGTAAACAAAGTATGAAAAGATCACCAGACAAACAGTTCAGCGCAAGGTATGAAAGAGCAAAAGGACAAAACAGTCTTATAACAGTGTTGGTGTTTGTGCAGTGGTCTTTTGTTGTGGTTGTGTTCCTTTTTTGTTGTTGTGTTGTTAGGTTGTGGGGTTGTGGTCCTTGGTGTTGTTGTTGTTGTGTTGTTGATTGTGGTTTGTATTCTTGTTTGTTGTTTGCTGAGTTGTAGGGTTGTGGTCCTTGGGTGTTGTGTGGTTGTGGTTCTTGGTTGTTGTCTTTGTTGTTGTTGGAATCTCCGCAACCTCAACCAGCAGACAGCACAGCATAGCCCGGAGTATCTGGAGTTGGTTAAGTACATGTGTTTGTTTGTTTGTTTGTTTGTTCTGTGTAAGTAGGTCAATTGTCCTGTGTTTATTCGGTAGTGTAAAGAGGAAAGTGTGACTGAGGGTGAGTTTGGTAGCCGACGGGTAACTTTCAAAATAATAGGGGAGAAGTGCATGAAATTTGGCTTCCATCGGATATCTGAATATTGACATTTAATAGGTTAATCACGTTCGAATTCCTCAGTCACTCCCAGTTTATGTTAAAATACTGAAAGCAAGCCTTTACATACTCAGATACATAATTTTGCTGCCTAGAAATATTAAAGAAGACTGTCACTATGTAAAAAATTGGTACTTGAGTTCATATACGAGGTAAAAGGTCAGATAATATACATGGATTTGGAGTAAACTCAGCTTGATCCATTTATTTTTTGTTAGAAATCAATTAAGCCCCATTTCATTTTCATCCTCATTTAAAAAAAATGGTAACTCAATGTAACAATGTAGTAGTAGTAGTAGTGTCAGTGCACTAACAGGTCACACAGGTTGACACTATAGCTGCGAGACTCAGCATGGGGTTCAATGGTAGCTAATGGTAGATATTTGTCATTAGTTCCCCAAATGCTGTTTAGCTAGCCCCAGTTCAAAGTTAAACAGCTGCAACTGAATCGACAGGATGTGCCAGCACGGGAGAGACGAGTCAAGGAAGATGGGGCTTTAGTCTTCCAGAAGGTGTACAGATCACACAGGAATTAAATAGCATTGGATGAATGATCAGGCTAGGGGTAGGATTATGACATATCTGAGCCTAGTTGTATCCCATATCTGAAAGTGCACATATGTTGTATAAGTGGTAAAAGGATAAACCCTCGGCCTATAGAACAAAAGCAATGGCAGCACAAACTTGGAAGTCAAAGTCTTTCCTGAAGGGAGATAGTATGACTAACTGGAAGCTTTGATGCTTGTGCTAAGTGTACGCACGTGAAAGACTAGAAGACTAGTGGATGCATCTGGTGCTGGCTATGTTACCCTTGCTACAAACATTCCTGAATTTTATAAGTTAAATACAATGCCTAAAGAATTTTATCAGTTAAATGCAATGCCTATACCATTTCATCCCCAAAGGCTTGATGAAGGTGATGGAATTCTGCAGACCTTTGAAAATCACAAAGCTATGTATCATGAATCATGTATGCTGAACAGGCATGTACCCATGCTTTTGCTGAGCTTGAGATGCACATAAGAGACCAGCAGTTGACTACCGATGGGTTTTGCTATTTTACAATGGTAGAAGTTTATGATTTGTACAAAGAAAGACTGGAACAGCTAAATGTTAATGCTTCCTTTGTGCACAGAACACGGTTGAAAGAACCATACTTGCTTATATCCCAGAACTGGAGGCCTTCTAAAAGGGAAGAGAGATTTGGCTTGCCTAGGAGGGGAAAGTGGGAGAAGCCCTAGCCATGGCATGTGACTACAATGATGCACTAATCGTGGCCAAAGCAGCCAAAATATTAAAGAAGCAAATGCTTGAACATGAAAAAGAATTTGATGGAACCTTAATAGCAGACACTGGAAGAGGATCTGTACCACCAAGTTTATTGGAATTTGTAATGCTGCAAACAGTGGTGATATAAAATCCCAACTTACATATGGAACATCATCTACTGATCTAGCTTTAGCACAACTTTTGCACGTCAACTGTCGGAAGAATCAAACATCTTCAACATTTACCAGACATTCCAAGTCAAGAGAACCTCCGTTTCCAATATACCTTGGACTGCCAGTCTATACAAAAACCAGAAAGCGTCAATTAATTGATACATTTTATCAACATGGAATCATCATCACCTATGATAGGGTTCTGGAATTGACTAAAAAGGGTTGGGAGAAGCAGTTGTAGTTAAGGCTGTCGAGGAAGAAGTAGTTTGTCCCACTACAATAAGAAAAGGGCTCTTTACAACTTGTGCTGTTGACAATCTGGATAATAATCCAAGTGCCACAACCGTACAAACATCCTTCCATGGAAAAGGCCTATCTTTGTTTCAGCATCCGAGCATGGATGAAAAGGGCGAGGCCACTTAGCCCAAATCATCCAAAGTGGACCAAGTAAAAAACAAAGTACCTTATCTAACTGAATATTACACAAATGTACCCACTGCTCACTTTAAACATGAGAATCCCCTCCCTTCATCCAGTGAATGGCTTGTGAAAGTCAGTCTGTTGGACAGGAGTGAAAATGCTGTATACATATCTTGGGCAGCATATCATGCTTCTCAGAAGCGACAGGCCCCCTTTGAAATAAACTTTTTCAAGAGTCGGCTCATTCACTTGCAATGATGAAACATGCTATGGATATTGCATGAGCAACAAAACAGTTTCTCAATCCTGGCCAGACCCCAGTTCTAGCAGTTGATCAGCCACTATTTACAGTTGCCAAGCAGATCCAGTGGGAATGGCATTTGCAGTATGGTGATATGGTTATCATGTTTGGCGGGCTGCATTTAGAAATGTTTGTTTGTTTGTTTGCATGGTGCTTTTACGTTGCATGGAACCAGTGGTTATTCAGCAACGGGACCAATGGCTTTACGTGACTTCTTAACCATGTCGAGAGTGAACTTCTATCACGTCTCTCACTCCTCAATGGAATGGCCGAGAATCGAACCCGCGAACACCGAGGTGGGACGCTAATACCATACCAACCACACCACTGAGGCGCTTGCATTTAGAAATGGCAGCATTCAAAATTGGCGATCTCTTGAATGAGCTGTGCCAAGTTGCTTATGTGGAAGCAGAGGAAAGTGAGCTAAGCTGTGAAAGCTGGATCAGAAAACGAGAGTCAATGTCCCCACAATTCTACTTTTGGAATCTTGTGCTTCACCTAGAACTCCTAGTGTTCGTTTTCATCAGGTCATACTGGGAGTCTAATTTTAATTTGTACGAAGACATGCTGCAGGAACTCATTCCTTTCTTCTTTGCCCTGAACTAAGTACGTACATTGTGCCAGGTGGCTCTCAATTCATTTGAGAGACATGGAGTCTCTCCAAAACGACACATTTTGGAAATTCACTGCCTATAAAACCACTCATCCTTTTCCATCATTGGCTATAAACCAAGCACACAAGCAGAATAATGCTCATGTGAAAGGAGATGAGGGAACCATCAGCCTATTTGAAGATACAGATGCTCTCAGAAGGTGGACAGTGGCTGGTCCTGGAGTAAGCCGCCGGATTGATGAGTTTGAGACTAGAAGTGATGAAACTGAAACTGTGCAGAAAAGGTTTTTTGAAATGGTTGAGAATCTAGCAAAAGTAATCAAAGAAATGGGCAACCCTTTTGAGGAAGATTCTGTGGACCTGATTGTGATAGACAGTCATGACATTATGAACAGCAAAGTTAGAGAATCCTGGAGAGCTATGAAGAGCATTGGACAGACACAATTTACAAACTTTATTGAGACACAAGATGCTCAGCAAATTCTATGAGTCAGTGCACAAGAACAAAATTTTATTGTTCAGCTGCAAGGTGTTTGCTAATATAAAGAGTCCAAAGGCAAACAGTCACTGCAAACCATTAGGAAGTACATAATCTATTCTCATGCCTTTTCATATCATGCCAGAACAGACAGTGTGACTTGAATGAATTCTTTCAACATGAAAATAAAAAATTGCCCACCATCACTGGCACAGAATGGGCAGATGCATCAGGGCACAAAGTCACAGCTGCTGCCTCTACTAGAACAGCAGGCATCAGACATCCATGACAAAGAGCCTACCGCTAATGTTACCATAATGGATGGTGCAGCTCTTGTAAATGCTCTGAGACCAACCAAGGGGTTTACATTTGAGTCTTCTTATGCAAAAGATGAAGTCCTGTCCAAGGTACAGAAGCACATACAGAAGTACAAACAAGCACACATTGTATTTGGTGTGTATAGGAGAGACTGTATGAAAGCACAAACAAGACAAAAAAGAGGCACTGGAGTTTTCTGCAAAGTGATTAGCAGCCTGAGGTTGTAAAATCTTATTTAGATAGTACCACAGCATGCTAATTTGACAGAGTAGCATCTCATCTTGATTGTCAGCAAAAAATGTTCTCTTGAGAAGGGAACCGTCAGGACCGATGGATTCTGTGTCTTCACTCTGAAGTCCAGGACCAGAGTCAAGAATAACTGATCCCCATCTCCTCATGTGTTGCACATTGAAGGAAAGACCATGAAGTTCACCCACTCTCTTTGCCGATGTCAGGCCGAGCAAGAAGATGGTCTTGAGAGTCACATTCCTGTCTGATGACTTGTAGATGCTAGTACGATGCATGAGTCAGGCTCTGTAAAACTAGAGCCACATCCCACTTAGGGGGACTGAGTTCCCTGGGAAAACATCTCGAAGCTCTTCATCAGCAGAGAAATCTCCAACGAAGAGGAGATATCTACTCCTGCAGACATAGGGACTAGGCCCCAGGGCAGCCCTATATGTAGCCCTTACAGCTGATACGGGATAGAAGCTTCTCTTGGTGAAGAAAAATGAGGAAGTCCACTACCTGCTGAATAGTAGCTCCGGCCGGAGAGAGAAATTGCCTACGACACTAACCACAGAAGATGGCCCACAACCCCTGATATACAGCTGCAGAGGAGGACTGTCACAGGTATCCAGACATCTCTGTACAGGCAGTCCCCAGGTTACAGCGGGGTTCTGTTCCCAGCAGGGTGCTGTAAGCCAAAAATCGCCTTAACCCGAATCATCATAATAATAATGGGAATAAAAAGCACTTACAGTGTTGTTACAGTGCCATAAGTCCGGTTTACAGTGTTGTAAAGCTGGTAAAGGCACTGTAAATCCACTTATGGTGCTGGGGACTGCCTGTATCTGTGCAAAGAGGATAACCTCTCTCTCGCAAGAGATGCTGGATAGTCTCCACCCATGAGGTGGAAGGATTCCACTGACTGGTGGTACCATTCTATGTGTGCAGTTGAGCTAAAAGGTTGCACCAAATGGAAAACTCTCTCTGTTTCTTGGAAAGTAGAACTATCAGGTGTGAATACAATATGGCATGTGGCCATTTGGGAGCCACCTGGGTCATTCTGAGATTTGGAGTGGTCATTATCCTGTTGATCACCCTTTTAATCAGACAAAACGGAGGGAAGGCGAAGTGTCCTGGTTGTCCCATGGGTGTTGGAAGGCTTCCTCTGCTACCATGGGTCTGGAACAATGGAACAAAACACTTGCGGCTTCCTATTGTGCTAAGTGACAAACAGGCTGATGGAAGGAAGACCCCAAATGCTGAACAGCCTTTCCTTGATGTCTGTGTGAAGGGACCATTCTGTCCCTATCACTTGAGCCTAGCAACTGAGCTTGTCCACCACTACATTCCTCTTGCCTGGAATTTATCTGGCTGATGGCTCCACCGAGTGTGCTACCGCCCACTCATGCACCAGTATCATCAAAATGTGAAGCAAACGAGACACTAAGCCTACTTGCTTGTTGACATATGCCACTACTGTAGTGTTGTGCTTATCAACACCACCACGTGTCCCATTACTTGATCCTGAAACTCTTGGAGAGCCAAGAAGGCTGCCTTGAGTTCTAGGATATTGATGTGAAGATATTTGTTGTTTCAGCTCCACACAACTGAGATCAGCAACTCTTCCAGGTGTGCACCTCATCCCTTGGTCGAAGCATCTAAGAACAGATTCATCTCAGGAGGGGGCGTGTGTAGAGACATTCCTTTTATGAGGTTCCTGTTTCAATTCCTCCACAGAGGAATGGAAGGATGGAGGATCCGATGCCGGAGACCAGAACTCCTTCATCCTCCACTGAAGAGAATGAAGGTGTAAGCAGCCCATGAGGGACCAGCTTCTCCAAGGATGACAGGCGTCTGAGATGACTAGCCACCTGCTGAGCTGGTTGCTCCTACCATGAGAGAAACAACTGCGCTGACTCCCTGAGTTGCTGCTATGTGAGTCCAAGAGGAAGATTCTAGCTGCTGCCATATCTATCAGCATGCCCAAGTATTTCATACTCTGCTTGGGCGTCAGATCAGACTTCTTGATATTTACCACCACCCTGAGGTAGAGGCAAAACTGGAAAAGGTGATCCCTGTCCTGGAGCAACTGCAACCAAGAGCTCACCAGAACTAGCCAATCGTCAAGATACCTCAAGAGATGTATCCCATGTGAATGGGACCAAGCTGACACTGTGGCTGGATCACAAGCTTAAAAACTGCTGGGCAAATCCACCCCCACCCAAATAAACCTAATCACTCCAGCTGCCAAACCTACCCTCAGTCACACTTTCCTCTTCACACTACAGAATACAAGCAGGACATTTGACGTATACTACACACAGAAAAACAAAAACAAACAAACACATGTACTTACCCAACTGCAGATACTCAGGGCTATGCTGTGCTGTCCGCTGGTCAATGTCGCTGAGACACTAACAACAACAAACAAAAACCAAGAACCACAACACCACAACCAAGGACCATACCCCACAACTCAACACAACAAACAACCAAGAAACAGCCACAACCCAACAACAAACAAGGAATACAACCACAACAAAAGACCACTGCACAAACAATCACCAACACAAAAAACAACAATACAAAAAGGCAACACACACCCACTAACAACACCAACAACAACCCTCAACTATAACAACTCGCATATAATCCAACAAGAACTCACATATAACTCAACATAAACCTCATAGCACAACACATCTAACAATACAGGCACAATAACTCTTAAGCAACAATATCAAACCAAACAAAACAAACAACAAATCAATAACACAACTCAACTGACTTTCAATTCCTTCAAGACTGCTGCTGACACTACTATCACCAGCTCTCACCAAAGACTGACTAAAAACTCACTCAAAACACAGAACTCTAAACTCCAACAGCAGAAAACCCAGAACTCACCAACAGCCAGTTCAGTTGTTAACCATCCATACAGTAATTACACACTCTCTCTCTCCCACACACACAGACGTTGTCAAATGGAACTCCATAACTCCTCCCCCGTTACATTTGACAACGTATCCTTACACTCACAACACCCACACTAATACCACAGCACCCACAGATGCTCGGACGCAGGCCCCCCTGGATCTTGTTTGAGGGCCCTCATACACACTCTCAGTTACACTGCCATCAACTTCTCCCAGACCACTTCCAGTCAGACTACCATTACCATCTCCCTCACTACCATTCCCCCAAATCCCATTCACTACCTCATCTACCCCTTCCAACTCTTGTCTGAATATCTCTCGTAACTCTGCCACCAAATCACTTACCTCATTTACACTCCTGCCAAACTCCTGAAGAGACTCATTCATACTGCCAACTACATCCTTACTACCTGATTCCCTTCCTGGTGAAACTTCACCAAACCCCAACAATTCAAACCCACACACACAATACGTATCATTCCTCCCCTCAAACTCATCCGTATTACATGCTTTATCAACCATTTTTACCCTAACACTATAACACTAACCCCTCTATCATGCAGCTCACGTTTCTCCCTTTCATTCCCTTTCCTTACCTTCTTCCGATTTATTCCATACTCAACTAACACTAACTGCCAATCTCCCAGACCCATTTGTTCTCTGATGCTCGGCTCACACTTATTCATCCCAAACCACTCTCTCATCACATTCACCCAAACATACTGTCCCATACTAGAGGACCCACCCAACTGAATCCCCTTTTTACTTAGTTTCCTGAATTCCCAGCCTGACTCATCCTCTTTCTCCTACACACACTCGCCACATGACCTTCCATTCCACATTCAACATATTTTGCACGTTGTTCTTTACACATCCTAGAATAATGCCCGTTCTTCCCACAGTTGCCACAAACCACATTCATACGGATACCCCGACATCCACTAGCTATGTGCCCTGCCTGTCCACACCTATGACATTTAACATCCCTATTTTTCTTATACTCGCTCGCTAAATGCCCCGTTTGCCCACATCCGAAACATGCTCCTAACGCCCACCGACATTCATTCTTCCTGTGTCCTGGCTTACCACATCTATAACACTGCTGTTCTTGCTCACAACTAACTGACCCTACTCTTCTGACACTCACACTCCTATTTCTTTTAGGGCTAACTACACTCACGTTACTTGCCCTAACGCTCCTATCTACCACTCGCTCTGCCATTTGCCTCGGCCCTTCTATAACTGCCTCCCTATAGCTATTAAATTCTGGTATAACCTCAGCTACTTCAGTCCTAACACTAACACTTCTACTCTCTTTCATATACCTATCTAACTCTACTATCTCTAAAATGTCGGTCCACATCAACCTTTCATTCGTCCATCACATTTCCTCCTTACATTTCAGATTTATAAACTCATATACACTCTCTGGTACAGTTGCCAACAACTTTCGCACTAACTCCTTACACTCATTTATCCCTTTGTCCCCAAACTTTTTCCTGGCTAATGTTTCTAACCTACAGACATGCATTGACAATGACTCACCAACATTCATTCTTGCCTCTTCAAAATCTTGCTTTCTCCTATATCTAACGCTACTCTTTATCCTCTTTGCCTGTTCTACAATCCTAGCTTTCACACTCTCATACGGCACATTCCCTACATTCATCATTACTCCATACATACTCAACAAAGGGATTTTGACGTAAGGAAAAATCTATTTCTGGGCTCAGTTCGTGTCGCCCAGCGAAATCCCTTTAATCCATTATTTCTAAGGTAAATGCACTAACAAATACCAGAGAATAAATAAAATAAGAAAAGGGGTCAGTATAACTGACTCGCTCACCCTCCAAGAGGGCGTCGGTATGAACACTAGGGCGAGTGAGACCACTACCATGAACCTCTTACCAATAGAAATCTCCTACGACAAAAAAACCACACAAGAGGGGAGTCCGACCCACAGAGTGGGCAGCAACTACTACTCTCCATCCCAACTGCTTGCACCTCTGGTGGCCATCGGCTTTTTGTAGCGCATGCTGTACCACACATACTTTTTTGCTCTCTGTGTTTTTTGTGCCCCTTACGAGGATTTTATCTGGATATGGAGCGTTCAGCCATCACATCAGCTAAGTTAAGTAATCTGTTAAGGTTTCTATTTAGTTTTTTCCAGCTTTGAGTCAGTATTTGCCGTTGTTTTTTTAGGTATAAATACTGGCTCTTGGTCGGAAGCATGGCGGCATTGTTCTGCCTCGTGGCGGGTTCGTTCTTGGTCTTCCATACTTAGAACCTTCCCTTTTTGCTTTACGCTCTATTGCTAGTTATCTATGTTATGTTAGGGGTCCAGCCTACGTTGGTTTATGTCATGCATGCATGTCTTCTTTACCTTGCGTAGGCATTTCTTCCATCCAGACCCTAGCCACAGCTCTTAGTATCGGCCCCGGCTAGCTTTGAGTGGCAGACTTTCTCTCGGGTTAGTCGTACACTCCTGGATTTTTTCTCCTACTGTTTTGTTTTCTTACTTTCATTTTAATTTAATTTTTAGTGATTTTATGTATTTAGGTTAGCCTACGGCGTCTGGCATATTATCGTAGCCTAGGTCCTGTATATCATGGCCCTCCCCACCAGTTTTATTGCTTCCTCTCATCAGTTTTGTTGCTTTTACGATAGCATCTCACTGATTAGTTTGGTTGCTTTAACCTAGGCTATGTTTTTTTATGTGTTTTCTCGTGTTACCGCGCTCCGTGGTCACCATGTGATCGCGAAGCAGCCAGGCGCCCGTCCAGTCACCCTACCCTCCTCCCGCTCTCCCATAGAGCCGGGGGGAGGGAGGTCCGTCCTTGCTCGCTCCACCCGTGCCTGTCTCCCGCTCTCCCTACGCGGAGGGAGTAGGGGAGGCTGGACAGACCCAGGACTAGACTTGACCGTTCTCTTGCTTCACGGTGCTTTGTGTGGCTGGTAGGGGGATTGGCCTTCCCCCTCCTTTGTTACTCCGTTGCCCCGTTGTTTGCTCGAGTCTGTTTCGCCCTCTCGCTCCTTCCCGGATTGTTGGTGCTTTTTTATCTTACCGGAGCTCCGTCAATCACGAGGAAAGAAGCTGGTTCCCCGCTTGCGGTGGGACCTCAGGCGTACAGTTGTCTCTTCTAACCATCCCGTCTCGTCGATATCGGGAGATGAACACCTCCGCGAACCGGAATTATTCCGGTACTTAGTGCTAATTGTGCTTAAGTGTATTTTATGTTTATTTTAAGCTATCATAAGTTTAATTTAAGCTAGCTTAAGCCGGGTTCCTCCCTTACCTACGTTGTCACACTGGATCATTCCGGGGTTATAGCCTATTCAGGCGGTAAGGGAGGGGTTATGCCCAAAAATTTTTTCGCTCTCCGGCATGCATCGGAATTCTATTAGCCTGGAAGTGATGTCTTTTATGGTACTCATGTATCTTTTCACTTACAGACCACCAACTGTGAGCATCCAGGATGCAACGCCATGCTCCAGGACCCCTGTGGACACGAAGTCTGCAGTCCCACGCTCCGTGCGCGACTCCACAATGGGATCTGCAGGTCTGGTTCCACGAAACCTGCACCATATGTTACGATCTCGTGAGTCAGTTCTTAGACGGGGTAAGTATTTCCAACTCCGTACATGAATTCCATGACTGTTTTAGATCTTAAGTTTAATTTTAATCTTTTATTTTAAGCTTAAGCTCTCTTTATGTTGGGTATTACATCCCCTATGACTTTTAGACTAAGCCTAATATTAGTTAAGTTTTAATCTTAAGTTAGAGATACCGCTCTAGCAACCCTGAGGGCTTGGGTCGGCGGATTCGGGAAGAACGCCGCCAAGGGACAGCCCTACATCCTAGAGAAGAGGTTGGCTGTCCTGATCTCCCCGGCGGCAAGTCGACTGGTTACGTCGACCCGGCAGAGGCAGCCCCGACTATGGCGGCGATCCAACAGCAGATCGCCACTTCGATAAAGGAACCAGGCCAGGATATCTCGTCGGAAGTCGCGACACTGGACTTAAATGTAGAACCCATGGTAGGTGTTGACGACCTGTTGGTCGAGGTAGGTACGTTGGACGCCCAAGGGCTTCCCTTGGGCGCCACTGGGTCTTCTTCTCCTGCTAATTCTCCAGCTTCCTTCCAAGGCTTTACAGGAGCTGAGCTCCTTTATGCTTCACCCGACGCTTCGGTGAGACCTAAGGTCAAGGGTTTTCCAGAAGGTTTTGGTCCAAAAGACGTCGTCGTCATCCAGAAAGACTTCGTCGGCGTCAACATCTCGTAAGTCTCCGGCTGCAAACCCTGGAGCAGAGAGGTCTAGAGCTTCTGCTTCAAGCTCCAAGTCCTCAAAGAGCAGGTCTTCCAAGGAGAGGCCCGTACTCCGGTGAGCCGGCAGTCTCTCCTCTCCCCTTGGTACCTGTTCCAAGTTACCCATACCTTCCACCTCCGCAGCAGCTCCGGCTTTGGATCCCAATGCTGGACTGTTTGCAACACATGGGAGACTTGGTCGGCTCTCTGAGGAGCAGCATGGAGCAGATGTTCTCCCGGTTGTCCGACAGGATTTACGTCTCAGGACAATATCATCGCTGGACTTAATCAGGCCCCTCTAGCTACTCCCCTAGCTTTCGGCACCGGACTATTTCAGCTTCCACCTCATGACTCTCTGCCTCCGTTCTCTATGAACAACCCCTGGAGGGTGGCGTCATACGCCCCTTTCCAGGACGGTCTTATTTCTATTCCGGAGTGTGGTACTCGAAGGATTGAGGACTTCGAGTTCTACCCGGAGGGCCTCCAACCGCCGTTCATTGGCTACGCCAGACTTACTGACGCAGCCATGACTAGAGATGATAAAGTACCTAAGGAGACAGTCCTCTACTCACGTGACCAGGCTCAAAGAGAATGGCTCAGGTGTTTAGAGGATATGGATTGTTCGAACACGAGGATACAAGCCTTCAAGAGTCCCTTCACCATTTTTACGATGGAGGAGGGAACTCCTCTTCCCTTTCTCAACAAGATAGCAACGGTCACTATTCCAGCTGCCCAGAAGGGGGAATCGTTACCTCAATTAAGGGAAGCAGACCCCACATCTCCTTTGCTCCCTTCACTTGGAGAATTGTGGGAAGATTTGCCCAACACCTTTTCGGCTGGCAAACTCAAACCAGACTGTGCTATGGATCAGTTTGGCGAGAAGCTGCCTAGGCTTCCTGACAGCCTCATTCAAGCTGAATTTGAGGCCAAGACTAGGCTCGCCAGGTCCATTAATACCATGGCAATGACTGAAGTAGTGACTATTTCTTACGGTTCTGAGCCGCTCTTCAAGCTCCTCACCAAGTCCCTGACGCAGACAGTCCAGTCTGACATGTTTGAGTTCGCTACAGCCAGGACTAACTGCCGGAAACATGTCCTCCAAGAAGCAACTATTCGTCATGAGCCGAATAAGTTGCTTTCATCCAACATCTGGGGGGCAGACCTCTTTCCTGAGTCGATGGTAAAGGAGGTCCAGGCTGAAGCAACAAGGCTCAACCAGAGCCTTAAGGATCGTTGGGGTCTCACAGCAAAGAGACGCCAAGACCAAGTTGCAAGAAGTAAATCCCATCAAAAAGTTACCTACCTCTCTTGCCCAGACTCTCTTGTTATCCCCATATTTTGCCTCACAATACCTCTCATATTCCTTAAAAAAGTCCCCTATGTCTCTACTACCATATTCCTCGTATTGTGCACATTGGGGTACCTCTCTCATATACACAGCCTCTCGTACTTCCTGCTCACTCTCACTCTCACTTTCGCTACTTCCATTCTGACCCTTCTCTCCCTCTTCCAAATACAGCAAATCCACTTCCATACTCACGTCCTTACTCTTGACTACGCTCTTCTTACCCTTCTTTCTACCAACCTGTTTCCACTCACCGCTATCCAAATCACTCTCAGCCCTTTCCCCAATGTATTCAGTCCTAGTCTCATCCTGTCCGTCACCCTTACTAACCTTCTTTCCCTTAGTCTTCTTCTTTTCCTCAGCCCCCTTCTTATTCTTGTCCTCAGGTTTATCCTTATCCTGTGTCTTCCCCTTCTTTCCCTTACCTATCACAACCAAATCACTTTCGTCACTCGTACTCTCATCCACTCGCTCTTTCACTTCCTTTACCACTCCTGGCCCGTCACAAGACCCAGTAGGCCTACCTCCTACAGCTCCCTCTCCCATGAATCCCTTCATCGTTTCCTTCCTCATCTCTTGCACTGCATTCATCATTACCCGAAATTTTTTGTCCATTTTCACAACCATTCTCTCTTCCGCCCCTTTCACCTCTTCTTTCATTTCCACTTTTGCACTCCTTAGCATTCCTCTCATTTCCTCTAACTCGCTCCTCAGCTCCTCACACTCCACCCTAAACCTCTCATTCTCCACTTCCAATCTTTCCTTAGCTTCCCTCGCCAACCTCAGCTCCTTCAGCCTCTCTATCTCCTTCAACCCTTCCATACTCACTTTCTCTACCAACCACACAACTCACTACTTCAATCGTCCTGCAGCTGTTGCACCAACAGCCCCCTTCTTTCTTTACACACCCTAGCATAATGGCAGACGTTGTCAAATGGAACTCCATAACTCCTCCATAACACAAGAGTGAGCACTCATTACTTGGGGAGCAGTTGAGAGTCAGAAACACAGTGCCCTGAACTGGTATACTCCCTCCCCGAGGGTAAAGCATAGATACTTGCAAGAAGACGGATAGCTAGGTATATTTGAAAATATACACCCTTCAGGTCCACTGTAATCATGAAGTTCAGCTCCTTGATGGTCGCGAGCACAGACTGTTTCATTTCCATTGTGAACTGAGTCTGGAGAAAGAATCTGTTCAAGTGAGCGAGCTCTATGACTGGCCTTCAACCCCCACACCCTGCCCTTTGCTTTCTCTTCGGGAAAGATTCGGCTGTAGAAGCTTGAGGACCAGTCTATCATAACTTCCACAGCACCTTTCTTCAGCATCACTTGAGCTTCCTTCCTGAGGACGTTTCATTGTGACGCCAACAAGAACTAATTAATCAATCAGTCAATCCCTGAGGGCGAAGTCCTTTGGTGAGCCGTTTACTTATGAACAGAAATGGATGACCAGGTGAGGGATGGTCAAAACTTAAAGGGGAATAGATAGCCCACCTGAAGGACATCTACTAAACCATTTGTCCTTGGCTCTGTTCACTGCGCAAATGTGCCCAATGGCTTGACAGGCAACCCCACCACCAACAGCAGCATGTAGAGACGAACGCCAACCCTAGTTTTCGCCTCACTTCTTATCCTTAACACCCTTTCTGGTCTACAAGAAGGCTGGGTGTTCCGCCTGATACCCTTTGAAGCCTGGTTCTTCTCGGGGCCTGTGGAGGAAGTGCTAGCCTGAACCAAAGGTTGGGCTGCAAGGGCACATGAAGACTTAGCAGTCTTGGTCACTGCCTGATGAAAAACAGTCGTTGTCCTCGATGCGACTCTTGTCCATTGCAGCGTCTACCTGCTCCCTGGGAAAGAGAGGCGAACCCCAGTGTGAATGACTACAGGTCCAGCCTGGAGACTGCCTC
>NC_087215.1:34003453-34023304 GCF_015104395.2 Macrobrachium nipponense
GGAGACTGCCTCGAAGGTTGCCATTGCAGTGGCTTCCAGGTTCGCTGTTTCTTGCTGCGTGAGGGCAGTGCTCTCGTCAGTAATGTGCTGTAGCAACAGAACTGGGCCTAAGCAAACCAAGTCTGGTTCAACGTGTTGCATCAGCAAAGGCTCTTCCGAAGGCAAGTAGTATACTTCTTTTGTTGAGGCAGGGGAGGGGGAAGAAGCTTGTCTGAGAGGTTTGTGAGAAGTGAACTCTCCTTCCAGAGACAAGAGAGTTCACTTGCTTTAAGATCCCTCCAGAAAGTGTGGACCAAGGTAAACATACTAATGCCTTGGGTTCCTTCTTGGGTCCATGAAAGGCTTTGAGGTGTGAAGGATGGTCCACAGGCATGGCCATGGTCCCTTTCCTGAGATCACTGTGCTGATGGATCAGCTTAATGATCTCTAAAAAGGTCCTCTGTATGTTGGGAGAGTCCAAATCCTAAGGAAGAGGTTGCTCAAGTCCTTCCAGAATGCAGTCCTCCCAATCAACTCTCCCTGCAGGAGGGAGAACCTTGGCATAACACCCTGCTCCCTTCTCAACCACTTGAGCATATATACAAATTGATCTAAGGGACTGAACCCAAAACATACACCTTCATGGTGGGGCTATGTTAAGAAGTTGATGGGACAGGTGAGAGGGATCAAGTACTCTTTCCTGTCTTATTGAAAGCCGCAGCTCTGGCAGGAGAGGAAAGCTGTGGGCAATTGCCAACCCGCAGTGGCCATTGGTTGGCAATGGCTGCACGGGTCTAGGAGAGTGCCTTGGTGCACACAAATGTGGGGTAGGGGCACTGTCCTGAGTAGACAAAATGGGTCCATGCTGACATATGCGGAAGCTATCTTCAGGTGAGTGGTCTCATTCATGCCCAGGGAGAGCGACTGCTTACTCTCAGGCGTGAGCTTGTTCTGTCCTCACAATGTATTCCAGTCTTCTTCAAGGCTGTGGCATCCTGATGAGAAGACTGTGTAGGGGGACCACTTTGATGCTTCTCAGAGTGTGCGGACTCTGGAGTCAGCAGCACCTGAATGGGACTCTGGCCACATACTCAGGTGAGTAGTGGCAGGAGGTGAAGAAGCACCTGCATGCTTCTTCACCTTCTCTTGTGTAGTGCCTTCACCAGACTGAGGAGCTGACTCCTTCATACTGGTGGAGGTGATTCAAGGTTTTGTAAACAACCAAGTACCTGGAGAATTGCTATCCTGCTTAAAGGGTCATGTACTCAAAGCTCACAAATCACATACGCAGTCATCAGTAGCTTTCTCTACCCAAGTGTCCAAAGAAACTGGAGTAAAGGTAGGCACTACACTAGTTCCGGTAGGTGACTTCCCCAAACTAGTTTCGGATACACAAGTACTCTTGGAGACGTGCACTCAAAGCTCTCAAATCACAAGGTCTCAAAGAGACCTGTGACATGGGCCCTGAGTCCAAAGACTGGGGAAAGTGAATGAGAGGTCCCTATGTCTCCCCCATGGAGGGAGGCACAAAGTCAGATGACCCATGGTACTTGGAAGAGGGGGAGGAGGTGGATAATGACAAGGAAGATGATGAAGATGAAGACAACACAACAACACCTTACGGTTCCTCTTCTTTATAACCTTATTTAGCAAAGCATGGAGGATTTGATCCCAATGGAGGGGGAGCAGAGACAACACTAGAGGGTATGGCAGGGATGTGCGGTGATGTTCAGTCAACAATAGCAGGGGTTATGGAGGAGTTGTTGGAGTTCCATTTGACAACATCCTTGAGGATTGAGAGAGAGTAAGAGTGAGTTTCGTGGTTTGTGTTGCTGTTGAGATTGTGTGGTGTGTATTTGTGTTTTGGCTTTCTGTAAGAGAGAGAGAGAGAGAGAGCGTAATTGGTGGATGGATGGTTAATGATTGAATTGGCTATTGGTGAGTTCTGGGTTGTCTGCTGGTGCAGCTGGAGTTCGTTGTTAAGATCAGAGTTTTGAGTAAGTCTTGGGTCAGAGCCTGTGATGATCAGTAGTGTCAGCAGTGGTCTGTGAAGAGTGTTGAAGGCATTGAAAGTCAGTTAAGTTGTGTGTTATTGATTTGTTGTTTAGTTGTTGTTAAGTTTGATGTTTGCTTTGGAGTTCTTGTGCCTGTGTTGTTGGATTTGTTGTGCTTGTGAGTTCCTGTTGGGTTGTATGTGAGTTGTTATGGTTGAGGGTTGTTGTTGGAGCTGTTGTGGTTTCTTGGTGTGGTTGTGAGTTGTTGAGGGTTGTTGCTGGTGAGTTGTTGTGATTTTGGTTGCCTTGGTTTTTTAGTTGTGGGTGTGTGTTTTAGCCTTTTTTGTGTTGTTGTATTTTTGTGTTAGTGATTGTTTGTGCAGTGGTCTTTTGTTGTGGTTGTAGTCCTTGTTTGTTGTTGTGTTGTTGAGTTGTGGGGTTGTGGTCCTTGGGTGTTGTGTTGTTGAAGTTGTGGGGTTGTCTTTGGGTGTTGGGTTGTGGTCCTTGGTTGCTGTGTTGTTGTTGAGTTGTGGGCTTGTGGTTCTTGGTTGTTGTCTTTGTTGTTAGTGGTGCCTCAAGTGACCTTGACCAGTGGACAGCACAGCATAGCCCAGAGTATCTGGAGTTGGGTGAGTACATGTGTTGTGTTTTTTGTTCTGTGTGTAGGTAGGTCAATTGTCCTGGGTGTATTCCGTAGTGTAAAGAGGAAAGTGTGGTTGAGGGTGAGTTTGGCAGCCAGATTGGTTAAGTTAATGTTTGGGGGATTTTGTCCGCTTGTTTTTTGAGCTTGTGATCCCACCACATTAAATTTTTGTGCCCGAACAGGGACTGCTGCAGTGGCAGCTGCAGGACGATTGGGGTAGTGAGTTGTGTGATTGGTAGAGAAAGTGAGTATGGAAGGGTTGAAGGAGATGGAGAGGCTGAAGGAGGAGTTGCAGTTGGCGAGGGAAGCTAAGGAAAGATTGGAAGTGGAGAATGAGAGGTTGAGGGTGGAGTGTGAGGAGCTGAGGAGCGAGTTAGAGGAAATGAATGCTAAGGAGTGCAAAAGTGGAAATGAAAGAAGAGGTGAAAGAAGTGGAAGAGAGAATGGTTGAGAAAATGGATGAAAAATTTGGAGTAATGATGAATGCAGTGCAAGAGATGATGAAGGAAATGATGAAGGGATTCATGGGAGAGGGAGCTGTAGGAGGTAGGCCTACCGGGTCTTGTGACGGGCCAGGAGTGGTAAAGAAAGTGAAAGAGCGAGTGGATGAGAGTATGAGTGACAAAGGTGATTTGGTTGTGATAGATAAGGGAAAGAAGGGGAAGACACAGGATAAGGATAAACCTGAGGACAAGAATAAGAAGGGGGCTGAGGAAACGAAGAAGACTAAGCAAAGAAGGCTAGTAAGGGTGACGGACAGGATGAGACTAGGACTGAATACATTGGGGAAAGGGCTGAGAATGATTTAGATAGTGGTGAGTGGAAACAGGTAAGTAGAAAGAAGAAGGGTAAGAAGAGCGTAGTCAAGAGTAAGGACGTGAGTATGGAAGTGGATTTGCTGTATTTGGAAGAGGGAGAGAAGGGTCAGAATGGAAGTGGTGAAAGTGAGAGTGAGAGAGAGCAGGAAGTATAAAAGGCTGTGTATATGAGAGAGGTATCCCGATGTGCACAATACGAGGAATGTGGTAGTAGGGACATAGGGGACTTTTTTAAAGAATATGAGATGTATTGTGAGGCAAAGTATGGGGATAACAAGAGAGTCTGGGCAAGAGAGTTAGGTAGCTTTTTGACGGGATTCTTGTTGAGTATGTATGGAGTAATGATAAGTGTAGGAAATGTGCCGTATGAGAGTGTAAAAGCTAGGATTGTAGAACAGGCAAAGAGGATAAAGAGTAGTGTTAGATATAGGAGAAATCAAGATTTTGAAGAGGCAAGAATGAATGTTGGTGAGTCGTTGTCGATGTATGTGTGCAGGTTGGAAACATTAGCTAGGAAAAAGTTGGGGACAAAGGGATAAATGAGTGTAAAGAGTTAGTGTGAAAGTTGTTGGCGACTGTACCAGAGTGTATACGAGTTAATGAATCTAAAATGTAAGGAGAAAATGAGATGGACGAATAAAAGGTTGACGTGGAACGACATTTTAGAAATAGTAGATTATTATGAGTGAGATAGGTGTATCAAAGAGAGTAGAAGTGTTAGTGTTAGGACTGAAGTACTGAGGTTATACCTGAGTTTAAAAGCTATAGGGAGGCAGTTTTAGAAGGGCCGAGGTGAATGGCAGAGCGAGTGGTTGATAGGAGCGTTAGAGCAAGTAATGTGAGTGTAGTTAGCCCTAAAAGAGATAGGAGTGTGAGTGTTGGAAGAGTAGGGTCAGTTAGTTTGCGGCAACTGCGGGAAGAATGGGCATTATGCTATGATGTGTAAAGAACAGCATTGCGAAGTGTGTCAAATGTGGAATGGAAGGTCACATGGCGAGTGTGTTTAGGCGAAAGAGGATGAGTCAGGCAGGGAATTTGGGAAATTAGGTGTTATGAGGATTCAGTTGGGTGGGTCCTCTAGTATGCGACAGTATGTTCGGGAGAATGCGATGAGTGAGTGGTTGAGGGTGAATAAGTGTGAGTCGAGTGTCAGTGAGCAAATGGGTCTGGCAGATTGGCAGTTAGTGTTGGTTGAGTATGGAAGAAAGAGGAAGAAGGTAAGGAAAGGGAATGAAATGGGGAAACGTGAACTGCATGATAGAGGGGTTAGTGTTAGATTAAAAATGGTGGATAAGGTGTGTAATACAGATGACTTCGAGGGGAGGAACGATACGTATAGCGTGTGTGGGTTTGAATTGTCAGGTTTTAGTGAAATTTCACCAGGAAGGGAATCAGGTGGTGAGAATGTGGTTGGCAGTACGAATGAGTCTCTTCAGGAGTTTGGCAGGAGTGTAAATGAGGTAAGTGATTTGGTGGCAGAGTTACAAGAGATATTAGGACAAGAGTTAGAAGAAGGGGTAGATGAGATAGTGAATGGGATTTGGGAGGATAGTAGTGAGGGAGATGGTAATGGGAGTCTGACTGGAAATGGTCTGGGAGAAGTGGATGGCGGTGTAATTGAGTGTGTGTGAGGATCCTCAAACAAGATCTTGGGGGCCTATTTGTGAGCATCTGTGGGTGTTGCGGAAGGCTATTTAGTGTGGGTGTTGTGAGTGTAAGGAGACCTTGTCAAATGTAATGGGGGAGGAAATATGGAGGAGTTATGGGAGTTCCATTTGACAACGTCCTTGAGGATTGAGAGAGAGTGAGAGTGAGTGAGTGAGTTTGTGGTTTGTGTTGCTTTTGAGATCGTGTGGTGTGTCTTTGTGTTTTGGTTTTCCATGAGAGAGAGAGAGAGAGAGAGAGAGCATAATTGGTGGATGGATGGGGTAAGATCAGTTTTGAGAGAGTTTTTTGTCTTGGGTCAGAGCCTGTGATGATCAGTAGTGTTGGCAGCGGTCTGTGAAGAGTGTTGAAGGCATTGAAAGTCAGTTAAGATGTGTGTTATTGATTTGTTGTTTAGTTGTTGTTAAGTTTGATGCTGTTTGCTTTGGAGTTCTTGTGCCTGTGTTGTTGGATTTGTTGTGCTTGTTAGTTCCTGTTGGGGTGTACAGGATTTGTTATGGTTGTT
Organism: Macrobrachium nipponense; assembly: GCF_015104395.2. Taxonomy (NCBI): domain Eukaryota; kingdom Metazoa; phylum Arthropoda; class Malacostraca; order Decapoda; family Palaemonidae; genus Macrobrachium; species Macrobrachium nipponense. Next base: position 34,009,058 of record NC_087215.1, read on the forward strand.
GGGAGCTGTTGTGGTTTCTTGGTGTTGTTAGTGGGTGTGTGTGTTGCCTTTTTGTGTTTTTTTTTGTTAGTGATTGTTTGTGCAGTGGTCTTTTGTTGTGGTTGTATTCCTTGTTTGTTTGCTGTGTTGTTGAGTTGTGGGGTTGTGGTCCTTGGGTGTTGTGTTGCTGAAGTTGTGGGGTTGTGGTTCTTGGTTGTCTTTGTTGTTGGTGGTGTCTCAAGTGACCTCGACCAGTGGACAGCACAGCATAGCCCGGAGTATCTGGAGTTGGGTGAGTACATGTGTTATGTTTTTTTTACCTGTGTGTAAGTAGATCAATTGTCCTGCGTGTATTCCTTAGTGTCAAGAGGAAAGTGTGGTTGAGGGTGAGTTTGGTAGCCGAATTGGTTAAGTTTATGTGGGGGGATTTTGCCCGCTTGTTTTTTGAGCTTGTTATCCCGCCACAGGGTCATCAACGGAGGGGTGTGTGTGGTGATGCATGTAGGCATCTTAGCCATCACAGTCATCGTGATAGTTGATGTGTGACTGCCACTGCACAATGAGTCACAGGAGGCATAACAGGGGCAAGAGAAGCCCTCAGGTGACACAGCAAGCTCTGCACTGAGGGAATGCCTGAGAGACCCAGAGAGAGCCAAGTCTCCTGGACAGCCTCGGTCTCCTTTACAGCTGGAAGGGAAGTCGGGTTAGGTTTGGTAGTCTCTTCTTGTCCAAAAGGATATTACTCCCCTCCTAAACGAGCAGAGACCATCTAGCAGAGGTCGTCCTAATCACCATTTTTCCAACACGTCGACTCGCCTGATGAAGCAAGTGAAGGGGAGATTGCTTCAGTAGGAGTGACAGAAAAGCATGGAAGTTCTGCAGGAGAAAGGAAGGAACTACAAGGATCAGCAGCCAGCTGTTTAGTTGGGGGCGTGTTACCACTGGACGACACCTTGGGAGTCCTCTTCTTGTACTTCCTCCTCTGTGAGTACTTCACCCACTGCACTGGTGACCAGTCACAAACACTTACCCCAAGTAGCGTCAGGATTACAAGCAATCCCTGGTTATCTGTGGCCTCCGTTATTGCCAATCCAGTTTTATGGCGTTTGTCTAGCAATGAGGATAACTGGATTTTAGGGGCTGAAATGTGCCAAGCCCCACTTAATAGTGCCACTGATCCCCGGTCATCAGAGCCAATAACCAAGGATTGGCGCCGATAACTCAGGATCGGCACTATATCGCCGATTTTCAGTTATCGTTGCACCATCGGGAACAGAACCACCACCAATAACCGGGGGCTGCCTGTACAGTAATGCCCCTACAACTAGTGCAGAGGACATGAGGGTCAACATCAAGGGCAAGTGGTGATGGGTACAGGTTCTAGAGGCAGTACCAGGGCATCTGCTCCTAGCACGAGCCTTGGCACCTTAGGCTTAACAAATTTGTGGGTTTGCAAAATAGAAGCAATACAAAAACACAGAAAAAGCACAAAAGATGTGACACAAAACAAAACAGGGAACAATCCCACCGGGAGAGTAGACTAAAAAAAATCAAAATGACAGACAAGGTAGAGGGTAACAGAACAGCTCCATGTAGCATGATGGCCAAAAAGCAAAGTGATGTGTACTGGCCAGGTGAGCCAGACACCCACCTGGCGTCAAGTAGTTAACTACCTGACCAACTTGTTTGAAAGTTAAACAGTCATGTCTAGCTACGCTGAAGCATATTCTTCATATGTATAAAGAAAGATGATTTGTATATTGTGTAGAAACAGATACGGTTTTAGCATTCAGTATAGTTAATTACCCTGTAAATATTACGAATTTTCATGAGTAATCTCAAACTATTTGAAATTGTCTAACATTTTTTACATTAAGACTGGAAAATGTCTTCTCTTTACAATGATTTCCAATCTGTAATTTGAGAATTCCTAATTTAGAAAACTACTTGCACAAAGATAAGGTAAAATTTCTCTCTGATATGAATTCTCATGCATTTAGCGAGGACTGGAACCAGAAACTTCTTTGACATACCAAGCAAGTGAATGGTTTCTATCCTGTATAAATTCTCATGTGTGTCTTGATATGAATTTGTTGATAAAAACTTGACACAGCAGGGATATGGTTTGTCTCCTGTTTATCTTGTGTGTTTTGAGAGTACTTGATTCAGAAAAACTTCTTTGACATACCAGGGCAAGGGACTGGTTTCTCTCATGTATGAGTTCTTATGTTTTTATCAAAGTACCTACTTGGATGAGAAAAATTCTCTCACAGACAGAGCAAGTATATAGTTTCTCCCTGGCTTATGTTATTCTTAATTTTTAATTTATATAAAGGGTGCAATGGGCCCCAGCCTGGGGTTTATGGTTGTACCTCTATATTCCACTGGCCTTACATCCAAGGGCTCTTTTCAAGATGTTTACCGTTCTTTGAGGACAGCAATCTGCACCTCATTTATACCACAGGTATTATTTTTAAGTCACATCTATAATCTTTGCTGTTTTTCCTCCTTGTTCAAGATCACAATATCAGGTCTTATATATATCTTCCTGTTGGAATATACTTGTCATAAAAGATGGTAATGGCCCTATTGGAGGTGATTTGATCTGGTTCTGCTCCCACGCTTTTTCTTTCACTTCAATCCAGATGTATTCTTTCTTTATCTTTTGTCTCATTTTCTTGTGTTCTATACCAGTGTTTTCTTCTATTCCCAAGTACTTATATGCGGACTCCTCTGCCAGGTCTTCAACAAACATGCCTTCCTCTACCTTTATGCCTTCTGATGTTACTTTCTCCCCTTTCTTTATTGTACTCTTGGCCCACTTGTCCAACCCAAATTCCATGCAGGTGTCATTTGAGAATTGGTGGACTATCCTAACTAGTTCTTCCCATTTTTCTTCTGATTCTACGTATGTAAGTGTTTACATAATAAAAATATGGAATGTTAGTCCATATATATAAAAGATTGCTTGCAGGAATGTGATCAGACTAGAGACGCTAAAGATGACGTATACAATAAGTATGTAGGCTAAGTTGACATGTCGTCATCTGTGGTCATTCATTTGTTTTGAAACAGTCCAAGCTCCCTGCTTGAGACAACTACCCCGACCTATAATTCAAACGGCCTACGTGATCTGTAGCGTGTCTCATTTTGATTGTGTGTTCGTATGTAACTATGTCATCTGATAGTATGTTCATATGTTCGAGCTACTATCTGCTTCCTTCATAACTTGTAACAGAGATGTAGAACGGCAGAACAGAGTTAGCTATCGTCATTAGAAGACCTGTATCTCTTTACCTAAGCTTTATCATGTAGAGAGAACAGAAGTAGCCATCATCATTGGCAGAAGCGATCAAGCTATCGTCATTAGAAGACTTGTACAATCATACCTGATCTTCATCATGTAAAACTTCAGAAGAATATATCTATTTTTATACTTCGTGTTTTCTACAAGAACCTCCTCACCGAACCATGAGTTTAACACATCGTCGTAATAACCAACAAGATAATACCGACTTCGTAAGTGATCTACAAACCCCCAGACACTCCATTGAAGATGGAAGTGCAATACCAACCGACTTAGCGTAAAATTATCGCTAGTCTAACATTACCTCATAGGGCGCCTTATCATACAAGGCACAAGCCCTAATACGTATAACTTCCGGTCATCCATGAATGGCAGCCATGTGTCTTTTGAGAGCATTTAAGAGAGAATAACTACTTTGACATAAAAAAACAAGTGAACCGCTTCTTTCCTGTCTGAGTTCTGCCTTGCTTTCTATGGAAGAATCTAGAAATACAGATCCATCAACTGTGATTTCGGTATGTTCATCCTCAAATTTGTCATTTTTTTGTTTGATTAAAGGCAAAACTGAGTTTTCAGCTTCCATTCTCAAAAGATGTTGAATATACAGCTTTTATGCCAAGAATATTCCATTTCATCCAAGAAAAGCTCTCAAAATGAACCAACTATTGCCAAACCTTCAGACAGTGAAATTGTTGGAATGAAAGCAAGCACTGAAGTAAACCATTTTTATTCATGTGATCACAAAATCTACATCTTACAGAATAGTAGGTTGAATCCAGTGCCTTTGCAAGTTCAAAATTATCGTAACTGATTTTCAACCAGCTTTCATTGGTACAGCAAATCAAATATTCCTATGAAAAACAGGACTCCGAACACCACAAAAGAATCAATCTGCCACATAAAACACAATCAGTTAAAAACCAAAATACTATAAAACTTCCTATACAAAGACTGAAAGGTTTTTATATAGTGTAGGAGCAAAGATTAAATTTAAAAGTTTTTTGTATTTTTCCTAACTATACAAATCTGAGGTTTTTATAGTTTAATACCTGCCTCATTCCACCCCTCAAGCTGACACAAATTTACCTGGGCTGAAAGTAAAGTGACGCTCTGCCAATTTCTCTATAAAGGCCTCAGGTTTGTATAGTTAGGAAAAATGCAAATTACTTCTAAATTTGTCATTTCAAACATGTGTTGGTAAACCAGTTTGTACAAACTGACTGTGAAAATGCTCCCTTAATATCACAATTTTTGAAAGTAAATTGTATTTTTCCTAACTATACAAACCTGAGGTCCTTTACATAAGGAATTACTTTCAGCACCAGCTGGAACTCGGTCATAAGATTCTAATAACAAGCTAGTTAGGCAGTAACTGCTTGTCCAATAGTCAGGAGTGCCACCTTTATGCCCAAGAACAGATTGAGGGGTGGCATGAGGTGGGCCTGTATGTAAAGGACCGTAGGTTTGTATAGTTAGGAAAAATAAAATTTACTTTCAAACATTCTGATTTGTTCCTACACGTTATACAAACCATCGGTCCTTTACATAAGGAAGATTCACTGATTGGTGGGAGGAATCTGAGTTCTGTGAACAGACTGGTGTTTGCCCAGCCAAGGTTCTCTCCCTAATCATAAGAGTAAGGGGGGGGCGGCCTTGCCTCTGTCCAAATGATCAGAGTGAGATCACTGCAAGACCAATGGGCAGACCTCTGGACCAATTCATAAGAGGGAGGCATGCGTAACCTCTTATGAATAGCAAACAAACACTTATAATCAGAAGCAAGAGGCCAAATATACAGGATTGGGTTTGTCTCTTACTGCTGTCCACTTCCCCCCTTGTTAGGGAAGGGATGGATAAATGCTTCTATCGCTAATGAAAGGGAAAGAATGGAGCTCAGTCACATAGCTTACCTGCATCTGTCGCCCTCTCCAGCATGTGACGACCGAGACACTGCCAGAAGGAAGAGAGAAGAAGGAAGGAGGAAGAGAAGCCAGTCACACTCTCATTCACCCTTCATTCACGCAGTTACCACAAGGACGAGATGCAACTTTGTCCCATTAGAGGAGCTGGGTAAGCTACACAACTTGTTGAGCAGCCACCACGGGTCCCAAGGAGAAAGTGTCCAAGGATCTGTGAGAAATATCCTGAAGGTAGAAGGAGGTGAAGGTCGTCTGATTGGACCACACCCCTGCCTTCAGCACCTAAGACACAGACAAGTTCTTGCAGAACGCAAAAGTAGGACCAATACCACTAACTTCGTGGGCTCTCGGACGAAAGGTACTGGTGTCGAAACTCCTTTCAGTCATAAACTTTCCTGATTACCTCACAAAGCCAGAAAGAAAGTGTTCTTGGACACTTCTTTCTTGGTCACCCCGGTGCTAACGAAGAGGCGTTGACACTCAGGCCTGTGATGGCAAGTTCTCTTTAGATAGCGCCGTAGCACTCTAACAGGACAAAGTAGCATCTCTTCCACATCATTACCAGCAAAGTCCTCAAGGGAGGGGATCGTAAAGGACTCTAATCTATTGTCAGGGACCGAAGGATTCTGAGTTTTCACTACGAAATCTGGGACGAAATCGAGGGTAACTGATCCTCATCCCCTCAAGTGTTTAACATTAAAAGAGAGACCATGAAGTTCCCCTACTCTCTTTGCCAATGCCAGGGCCAGCAGAAAGACGGTCTTGAGGGTCAGATCCCTGCCTGACAACTCTCAAAGAGGCTCGTAGGGTCTATGAGTCAAACTCCTTAGGATGAGAGTCACGTCCCACTCAGGGGGCCTGAGTTCCCTGGGTGGGCAAGACCTCTCAAAGCTCCTCATAAGGAGGGATATTTCCATGGAAGAGGAAATATCCACACCCTGCAGCTCTAGGACTAAAGCCAAAGCAGCCCTATATCCTTAACTACTGAAACGGAGAGGAGCTTCTCTCGGTAAAGAAAGACTAGGAAATATGAAATTGTTATGATACAATAAAGTTTCATACATACTTACCTGGCAGATATATACATAGCTAAGACTCCGTCGTCCCCGACAGAAATTCAAATTTCGCGCCACTCGCTACAGGTAGGTCAGGTGATCTACCGGCCTGCCCTGGGTGGCAGGACTAGGAACCATTCCCGTTTTCTATCATATTTTCTCTCTTCCACCTGTCTCCTGCGGGGAGGCTGGGTGGGCCATTAATCGTATATATCTGCCAGGTAAGTATGTATGAAACTTTATTGTATCATAACAATATCATTTTCATACAATCAACTTACCTGTCAGATATATACATAGCTGATTGGCACTCTTTGGTGGAGGGTAAGAGACAGCTACTTATGGAATAGACAGGTAAACAACATATGTTGTAGGTATAAATAAACCTTGGTTCCTACCTGATAGGTGGTAGACTTCGTGGCTGCTGCCCAGGAGTCTGCATCACCTCAAGAAACTTTAGCGAGATATATGATCTATGGCCAAGAGTTCTTGTGGGTCTGCCGATGGGGTCTTATCCGCTTACTCGGCAGAGCCTGAAAGGACTTTGTCAATGGGTGCTGATCCACTTATATGACAATACACCTTATGAAGGAGCACACAACCAATCCCGACCACCTGATCCTAACCACCGTGTTAGTATTAAAAATTGTTCCGAGTTATCCCCAAACTCTTCACAACAACCAAAACTCAAAAACACATTACGCACACACATAATTTAAAAAAAAAATAACGATACTCATCTAATAAGATATCACAAGAGTTCCTTACTGAACAATAGTGACTGGCCGCCAGTGCGACGTCTGCACTTTGTCAGCAGAAAGTCTAGAACATATCTAATAGACGGTATGTACAATTTAAGGATTGGTGTTAGCTCCTATACCCAGGATCGTATCCGCTGACACAAAAGGACCTATAGAAAAACAATTCTCATATGTCACACGAACATCTCTCAAGTAGTGAGATGCAAATACTGAGTTGCATCTCCAAAATGTCGCTTCCAAGATGTTCTTTAGCAACATATTTTTATGAAACGAGAGAGATGTCGCTACTGCTCTTACTTCATGAGCTTTCACTCTTAGAAGTTGAAAACCGTCGTCAGGACAGATCTTATGAGCATCTGTAATGACGCTTCTCACAAAGAACGCTAGAGCATTCTTGGACATCAGTCTTGTGGGGTCTTTTACCGCGCACCAAAGACCTTGTGTCGAGCCCCCCATCTGGTGTTTTCTCTGAAGATAGAATTTCAGAGCTCTTACAGGACAAAGAGATCTTTCTACCTCTCTCCCTACGAGACTCAATAAACCTTTAACCTCGAAGGTCCTAGGCCAGGGATTCGAGGGATTCTCGTTTTTAGCCAGAAATAAAGCTTTAAATGAGCAAATGGCCGAGTCCCCCTTAAATCCTACTTTATCCTCTAGAGCATGCAGTTCACTAACTCTTTTTGCTTTGGCTAAAGCTAATAGGAACAAACATTTTCTAGTCAGGTCTTGAAAAGACGCCAGATGAGGAGGTTCGAACTTTTCAGATGATAGGAATTTTAAAACTACATCAAGGTTCCAGCTAGGAGGAGTTGGCCCCGACGACTCGTAGTTTCAAAGGATCTTATGAGATCGTGGAGATCCTTATTCTCTGTTAGATCTAGTCCTCTATTCCTGAAGACTGCAGAAAGCATACTTCTGTAACCCTTTATTGTGGGTACAGATAGATGCGACTCTTCCCTCAAGAATAGTAAGAAATCAGCGATTTCCGTCACAGAGGTAGTGGAGGAGGACAACTTCTTAGACTTGCACCACCTTCTAAAAACTTCCCACTTAGACTGATATACTCGTCTAGTGGAAGCTCTGCGGGCTCTCACAATCGCGCTTGCAACTTTGCGAGAAAACCCTCTCGCTCTGACAAGTCTTTCGATAGTCGAAAGGCAGTCAGAGCGAGAGCGGGGAGGTTTTGATGATACCTCTGGAAGTGTGGTTGTTTGAGAAGATCCGTCCTTCTTGGGAGGGATCTGGGAAAATCTACTGTCCACTCCACCACCTCTCTGAACCAGTCTTGTGCTGGCCAAAAGGGGGCTATCAGGGTCATCCGTGTTCCTTCTGTAGCCACAAATTTCTTTAGAACTAGTCACAGGATCTTGAACGGTGGAAAGGCGTAGACGTCTACGTGAGACCAGTCTAGTAGGAAGGCGTCGACCATCAGAGCTCTGGGATCTTCTACCACCGAACAAAATACCTCTAGTCTTTTGGAAAGGAATGTGGCGAAGAGATCCACATGAGGAGTCCCCCAAAGAGACCAGAGACTCTGACACACTTCTGAGTGGAGGGTCCACTCTGTGTGAAGGACCTGGTTCCTCCTGCTGAGCCTGTCCGCCCTTATATTTCTTTCTCCCTGAATAAATCTTGTAAGCAGGGAGATATTTCTCTGGGAAGTCCAAAGCAGTAGTTCTCTTGCCAGTTCGTAAAGGAACAAGGAGTGAGTCCCTCCTTGTTTCCGAATGTAGGCCAACGCTGTGGTGTTGTCTATATTCACTTGAACAACTTTGTTCGATACAAAAGGTTCTAGGCTCTTTAGAGCCAGATGTACGGCAAAGAGCTCCTTGCATTTTATGTGCCAGGACACCTGTGCTGCTTCCCAGATGCCTGACACCTCTCTCGAGCCTAAAGTTGCTCCCCAACCCTTCTCCGACGCGTCGGAGTATAACACTAGGTTCAGGTTCTGAACCTTCAGGGAGATTCCCTTGTTCTCCTTCAATGGGGGCAACCACCATTCCAAGTGAGGCTTCATCTCCACTGGAATGGGAAAGGCATCCGATAGATTTCCTGTCTTCCAACTCCAAGACCTCTTGAGGAAGAATTGAAGTGGACATATATGCAGTCTTCCTAGAGGAAAGAACTGTTCGAGCGAGGAAAGGGTTCCTAGAAGGCTTAACCATTCCCTCGCCGACGTCCGTTCTTTCCTTAAGAAGAGAGAGACTTTCTCCAAGCCTCTCGCGAGTCTCTCTTGCGAAGGAAATACTCGAAAACCCTGAGAATCCATCTGAATCCCCAGATAAACTAAGTTCTGTCTGGGGGTCAGCTGCGACTTCTCGAGGTTCACGAGTAATCCCAACGACTTGATCAAGTTCATGGTCAGAATAAGGTCCTCCAAACACTGTCTCTCTGATCTGGCCCTGATGAGCCAGTCGTCCAGATACAGAGAGATATTCACCCCTTTTAGGTGAAGAAACCTCGCCACATTCTTCATCAGGCTTGTGAAGACCTGAGGAGCTGTGGACAGGCTGAAACACAAGGTCCTGAACTGAAAGATCCTTCCCTCCGCCATGAAACGGAGGTACTTCTTCGACGAAGGGTGAATCGGTATGTGAAAATAGGCGTCCTGGAGATCCAGAGACACCATCCAATCTCCTTGGCGTAAAGCTGAAAGGACTGAGGCAGAAGTCTCCATGGAGAACTCCTTCTGAACAAATTTGTTCAGAGCGCTGACGTCTAGTACTGGTCTCCAGCCCCCCGAGGCCTTTGCAACCAGAAAAAGGCGATTGTAAAACCCCGGGGAGTTTTGATCCAGCACTAGTTCTATCGCTCTCTTGTCCACTCTGATCCACCATCAGTCGAAGAGTATCCCTCAGTACAGGGTCCCTGTATCTGGCTGACAGTTCCCGCGGAGTTGACGTTAGGGGAGGACTGTCGTGGAAAGGTATAAGGTATCCCTTCCTTATCATAGCCAGAGAAGAGGCGTCCGTACCTATACGTGACCAGGCCTCCGCAAATTCTAAGAGCCTGGCACCTACTGGTGTTTGGAGGAGTGTAGCATCATTTACCCTTTTTAAAGGGACGGAAGGCAGACTTACCTCTCCTCTCAGGAGCCTTCCTTCTTGAGGGTGCTCTGGAGGGAGGGCCTCCTCGAAAGGGCTGAACAGACGTACTCGGTCCTTTCTTTTCAACCGCAGCCGTAGGTCTCTTCTTCCTTGATGACTGAGTAAGAAGGTCTTGAGTCGCCTTCTCAGTTAATGACCGGGAAATGTCTTTCACTAACTGAGAAGGAAACAAAAAGTCCGATAAGGGAGAGTACAAAAGTGCTGCTCTCTGAGAGTGGGCGACCGCTTTGGTCAAAAAAGCACTAAAGACTGTCCTCTTCTTAAGAAGTCCCGCTCCAAATAAAGAGGAGATTTCTAAAGAGCCATCTTGTACTGCCTTGTCGATACACGCTGGGTCGAGTCCTTCTGCGTCATGCGCCTTTTTGGACATCACCCCAAGGGACCAATCTAAGAAATTGAATACTTCCAATACATGGAAGAGTCCCTTGAGGAGATGATCCAGTTCTGAAATGCCCCAAGTCACACGGGTAGAGTTCAAGCCTTGTCTTCTCGACGCATCGACTAACGTTGAAAAGTCTGCTTCAGCCGAAGACGGGAGAAAAAGGCCCATATTCTCTCCTGTCTGATACCAAATGCCCCTTCTGCCAGCGAGTCTCACTGGGGGCATGCAGAAGACCGTCCTGACCAGCTCCTTCTTCGAATCCATCCAAGAATTCAAAGACTGAAGAGCCCTCTTCATAGATATGGTGGGTCTCTTTGCCTTTACGCTCGAAAACAGAGAGCGCGGAGAAGGAGGAGCGGCAGGGGTTAATGCGTCTCCATATTCTTCAAGAAGAAGGGCTGTCAAGACTTTGTAGCTTGACAGTCCTTCCCTTCTACGAGTCTTGTCTTCTGAGTTCTCATCTAACTCGGGGTCTAAAGGAGAATCCGTAGAAAAATCAGGACGTCTTATCTCTGGGGGAGACAAACTCCTGATAGGAGAGGGACTAAGGGAGTGATAATCTCTCCTCTTCACAAAAGTTTGAGCCTTGTAAGAAGCTTCCCGCTTGGCTGGCGCCACATGCTTAGGTGGCTCTTCATATATGGATGACGCCTCGCGTCCGCCTAGCGTCCTGGCTGACGCCTCGCGCTTGGCTGGTTCCTCACGTCTGGAAGACGTCTCGCGCCTGGAAGACTTCTCGCATCCAACTGGCGTCCTGGCTGGTGCCAAAAACTTGGCTGGCGCCTCGCGCTTCGATGACGCTTCACGTCCTGAAGGAGTCCTGGCTGGAGTCTCGCGCCTGGCTGATTCCATGCCTCTGTATGACGCCTTGCGTCTGGAAGACGCTTCACGTTTGGCTGGAGTCCTGTCTTCCGCCTCGCGCCTGGTATATGCCTCTCTCGCTCTTGATCTAGAAAGAATGTCCTCTTCTACTTGTTTGGAAGAAGAAGCTTCATGCCTGGAAGACGCCTCGCGTCTGGCAGGGGAAAGAGGACGAGACTTCTTGATAAGAAGAGAAACATCCTTCTTACTAGGAGGATCTCTAGCCAAAACCCCAACCAGTGAGGCTAGCTGCTCTTGGACAGCAAGAAGAATTTTCCTTGAAGCTTCTCCCACGTCTTCTTCAATGGGAGGAGAAGGAGAGTTCGAAGGCGAGCGATCCGCTACATCCATGTAGGGAGACGTTGACGCAACCTTAGCCTTTTTGATTGAAGAGGGAGCTTCATCTGAGAAGCGCTCCGGGCTTCAATTCAAATAAGGTTCTCTCCAATGCCTTTTCAGGGGCCTAGAAAGGTCCACCCTCGTTTAGGTGAAGGAGAGGGAGAGGAAGAGAAACACTCTCGCAGGACGCTTTTTCTAAAGCGGTCCTGAGCAGTCTGAAGCGAAACAGAGCCTGCTGAAGGGACGTCTGACCGTTGGGGATTCTCCACGACCTCCTTAAGGCTTTCGACTTTCCTTCTCCTCTGGGCATGGGAGCTTGGAAGCGGTCTAGGCCTGGGAGCGTCGCAGAGACGATCAAACGCCCCCTCCACAACACTGGGAGCACTCACTTCACTTAACACTTCACTCTCACTATCCTTACCTTGTAAGGCCGCCATTTTGGACCTCATCGGCGATTTCAGAGGCCGATTCTGAAAGTAAAGCTTGTGAATGATTCGACACAGAGGGAGAATCAAAATTATTAAGGTTAGAGATAGGATCAATAAAAGGCTCAATAGGCCTTGTACTCACACTCTTTAAACGTCTAACTCTATCCCTCTCTAACTTCCTCAAATAAGAAGTTAGAGTCTTCCATTCTTCCGCATTCAACCCCTCACATTCATGACAGGTATTAGAAGAAGAACATTCAAACCCCCTACATTTACGACATACAGTGTGAGGATCAACCGAAGCCTTCGTTATTCTCACCTTGCAGCCTACATTCACACACATTCTCACACTCACATTTGAGTCAGACATACTGAGAAAAATAAAAAATCAAGTCCAAATTCAGTCCACAGTAGCGAATGCCAAAAACCACGATCCAGGTATGTCACCAAAAAGCCGAGAAACGATGATCCAAAGGTTGAAATAAGAATCTAAGTCAGGAGGTAGTAACAACAATGTTGATACCACCGGCGACAGAGAAAATATGATAGAAAACGGGAATGGTTCCTAGTCCTGCCACCCAGGGCAGGCCGGTAGATCACCTGACCTACCTGTAGCGAGTGGCGCGAAATTTGAATTTCTGTCGGGGACGACGGAGTCTTAGCTATGTATATATCTGACAGGTAAGTTGATTGTATGAAACCGCTAGTTGAAGAATTGGCTCTGAGCGGAGAGAGACCCCGTCTACGACACCAACCACAGAAGACGGACCACTTTCCCTGGTATACGGCTGCAGAGGACTGTCTGAGGTATCCTGCCATCTCTGTTGCTGCTCGGCGAGTAAAGCCTCTCGCTCGCAGAGATGGTGGAAAACCGCCAGCCGTAAAGACACAGGGATTGTACTGCCTGGTGGTACCGTTCCACATGCAGTTGGCACAGCTGGTTGTGCCATGGGGGAATCTCTCATGGTGCCTTGAAGAGAAGAGCCAGCAGGTCTGGATACCAAACAGCCTGAGGTTATTTGGGAGCCACCAGAATTATCCAAAGGTTGCTGGTGACCAGCGCCCTGCTGATCACCTTGTGAATCAGACAGAACGGGGAAAGGCGTACACTTCGAGGTTGTCCCACAGGTGTTGGAACGCATCCTCTGCAGCTGCCCATGGGTCCAGCACGACAGAGAAGAAAACTGGGAGTTTTCTGTTGTGCTGGGTGGCAAACAGAACCACCACTGGGCGCCCCCACAGGTCAAACAGCCTTTCCACCATGTCTGGGTGTAGAGACCATTCTGTCCCAGTCACCTGATTCTGCCACTACATTTCTTTTGCCTGGAATGTACCTGGCTTACAGCTCTATTGAGTGAGCTACTGCCCACTCGTGCACCTGCACAGTCAACTGATGCAACAGGAGGGACACTAGGCCCCCCCTGTTTGTTGACATATGCCACTACCGTGGTGTTGTCACTCATTAACACCACGGAATGTCCAATCACATGTTCCCACAATTCTTGGAGTGCCAGAAACACTACCTTGAGTTCCAGGATGTTGATGTGAAGGCCCTCATTGTGTCGATCCCACACACCTGAAACCAGCAACTCCTCTAGGTGTAAGCCCCAACCCTCATTCAATGCATCCGAGAACAAAAGCATCTCTGGAGGGGCAGTGTGCAACTGCACTCCTATTAAGAGGTTCCTGTCGTCTAGCCCCCAGGCTAAATCCTCCCTCACTTCCTCCGTGAGAGGAACAAAGAAGGATTGCGGATCCCGAGCCTGTGACCAACACTCCTTCAGTCTCCATTGCAGAGACCGCAGGTGAAGTTGCCCGAGGGACTAACTTCTTTAGTGACGACAGGTGACCTACCACGACCTGCCAAAGCTGAGCTGGTTGTTCCAGTCATGACAGAAACCGTTGAGCTTCCTCCCTGTACCTGCTGACCCATGAGTCTGCGGGGAAAACTCATGCTGCTACCGTATTGATCAGCATGCCCAGGTACTTTATCTTCTACTTGGGCTCAAGATCAGACTTCTCGAAATATATCACGATCCCCAAATCGCGAAAAAAGTCGAGGAGGTGATCTGTCCTGTAGCAACTGTGAGCGAGACCACCAATCATCGA
>NC_087215.1:34023804-34049516 GCF_015104395.2 Macrobrachium nipponense
ACCAATCATCAAGATACCTCAAAAGACGTATCCTGACTGAGTGGCCGTAAGCTGACACCAGTGTGAACACTCGCGTGAACACCTAAGGGGCAGTTGAGAGTCTGAAACAAAGTGCCCTGAATTGGAACACTGTCCTGTCGAGGATAAAGCGTAGGTACAGTGGTCCCCCCGTATTTGCGGGGGATACGTACCAGACCCCCCATGAATAGTTAGAACCCGCAAATAGTTGGAACCCCTATAAAAACGCTGAAAAGGGCCTATTTTGTTAGTTAAAACTCAAGAAAAACCCACTAAAAATTGTTATGCTTGGTTTTTTTAATAGTTTTATCACGAGAAGTGCATTTTATGATGATATTGATAAAAAAAATGATATTGTTATGATACAATAAAGTTTCATACATACTTACCTGGCAGATATATACATAGCTATCGACTCCGTCGTCCCCGACAGAAATTCAAATTTCGCGGCACTCGCTACAGGTAGGTCAGGTGATCTACCGCCCTGCTCTGGGTGGCAGGACTAGGAACCATTCCCGTTTTCTAATCAGATTCTCTCTTCCACCTGTCTCCTGCGGGGAGGCTGGGTGGGTCTTCAATTGTATATATCTGCCAGGTAAGTATTGTGAAAATTTGAACTTTTTTATTGTATCATAACAATATCATTTTCATACATTCAACTTACCTGTCAGTATATATCATAGCTGATTGACACCCTTTGGTGGAGGGCAAGAGACAGCTAACTACTGACTAGACAGGTAAATAACGTATGTTGTAGGTATTTATAGACCTTGGTTCATACCTTATCAGGTGGAAGACTTCGTGACTGCTGTCTAGGAGTCTGCTTCACCTCAAGAGCCTTAGCGAGATAGTGATCTGTGGCCAAGAGTTCTTGTGGATCTGTCGATGGGGTATCATCCACTTACTCGACAGAGCCTAACTGGCATTTGTCAATGGGAGCACATCCGCTTATATGACAACACGCCTTTATTTAAGGAGCACACAACCGATCCCGATCACCCGAACCTAACACCCGTTAGTTCTAAGATTGCCAAGAGCTATCCCCAAACTCTTAGCAAACAACCAAAAACTCAATAACCACACATACAATAGTACAAAAAAAAAAAAAAAAAAAAAAAAAAAAAAAAAAAAAAAAAAAAATAAAAAAAAAAAAAAAAAATTGTACCCCTCTAAAAGTCAGCTGTCACTCGATCTCCTAGTGAAGAGAAGTGAAGGTCGCCTGTGCGACACCTGACACTTCCATGCACAGGAAACTCAAGAACACATCCAACCAGAGGGTTACATACATTATTAAGGATCGGTGCTAGCTCCCTTACCCAGAACCGTCTGTGCTGACACAAACGGACCTAGAGAAAAACATTTTTCATACGTAACTCGCACATCTTTTAAGTAATGAGATGCAAACACAGAGTTGCATCTCCAATAAGTTGCATCCAAAATGTTTTTAACCCTCTTACGCCGAAGCCCTAAAAATCAAAACCACTCCTGTATGCCGGCGCCGGTTTGGAGTGAGCGTGGAAGCGGAAAAAATAATTTTTTCAAAAAATCATAGCGCGCTTAGTTTTGAAGATTAAGAGTTCATTTTTGGCTAATTTTTTTGTCATTGTTTGAAGTTTAGTATGCAATCATCAGAAATGAAAAATAATATCATTATCATATGTAAATAATGCGATATATGGTAGCGAAAAAAAAAATTCATAGATAATTGTATTCAAATCACGCTGTGCAAAAAACGGTCAAAGCTAACGAGTTAATTTTTTTGTTGTTGTATTTAACACTAAATTGCAATCCTTTTGATATATAATACATAGTAAAACAATAAAAGCAACACCGGAAAAATGTTATCACAAAATGATGAACGAATTCGTAACGCGCGGACGTAAAAAAATATTATTTTCAAAAATTCACTGTAATTCTAAATATTGTTCTAGAGACTTCCAATTTGTTTCAAAATTAAGAAAAATGATTGAATATTACGATTCTGTAAGAGTTTTAGATTAGAATTGCAGATTTCGACCATTTCGGACGAGTTAAATTTGACCGAATGTCGAAATTTTTATATATTTTTTTTATATGCACATATTTCGGAGATGGAAAAAGCTACAACCTTCAATTATTTTTTATTGTATTCTTCATGAATTTGCGCACATTTTGATATATGAAACTCTATAAAAAGGCTAATATGAAAAGGAGCAAATATTAGAATAATGGGATGTACGTATTTCGGAGACTTGCGGCCGCGAATCGGCGCGCGGAGTGAAGGTAAATATATTTTTCAAAAATTCACCATAAATCACAATATTGTTTTAGAGACTTCAAATTTGTAAGAGTTTTAGCTTACAATTGCGTTTTTCAACTATTTCGGTAGAGTCAAATTTGACTGAACGTGGTTTTTTTTCTATTTATCGTGAATTATATGCAAATATTTCGAAAAAAGAGAAAAGCTACAACCTTCAATCATTTTTAGTTGTATTCTACATGAAATTGCGCACATTTTCATATATAAAACTTTATGTAACAGCTAATTTTAAATGGTGCAAACATTTCGACAATCGCACAAAAAAATTCTGATTTTTTCGGAAGAGTTACCGCGCGAACGTAAGGAAAATGTATTTTTTTTCATAAATTCACCATAAATCGAAATATTGTGCTAGAGACTTCCAAGTCGTTGCAAAATGAAGGTAAATGATTGAATATTACTAGAATATAAGAGTTTTAGCTTACAATTGCGTTTTTCGACCATTTCGGTAGAGTCAAAGTTGACCGAAAGTTGAAATTTTTGCACTTAACGTTATTTATATGAAAATATTTCGAAACTGATAAAAGCTACAACCATGGGTTGATTTTTGTTGTATTGTGCATGAAATTGCGCACATTTCCATATATAAAACTTTATGTAACGGCAAATTTAAAAGGGTGCAAACATTAGGACAATCGCACGAAAAAATTTATCGGAAGAGTTATCGCACGAACGTGAGGAAAACGTTTTTTCATAAATTAACCATAAAATCGAAATATTGTGCTAGAGACGTCCAATTTGTTTTCAAAAATGAAGGCAAATGATTGAATATTATTATAATATAAGAATTTTAGCTTACAATTGCGTTTCTCGACCATTTCTGTAGAGTCAAAGTTGACCGAAGGTTGAAATTTGTGCACTTATCGTTATTTATATGAAAATATTTCAAAACTGATAAAAGCTACAATCATGAGTATTTTTAGTTGTATTTTACATGAAATTGCGCACATTTTCATATATAATACTTCATGTAAAGGATAATTTAAAATGGTGCAAAAATTATGTCAAAGTGACGAAATAATTTCCGAGATGTGTCACTGATACTTTTTAGTGCGATAAGAAAGAAATTCGCGCTTGCGCGCCTGCGTAGCGATTGTAAACAAAACAACGCCTTGATCCGTGAACTCCCAGCATCCCCCAAGGCGTGTGATACAAAAGTTTTTGGCTGGTAGGCCTATAAGTATTTTTCCGCGAATTTTTAAAAAATCTTTTTTGAGCCGACGTATGATACGTCCAATCGGCATACGGGAGACATTTTGACACGACGTTTACGTCCAATCGGCGTAAGAGGGTTAAGTGACATATTTCTTTGGAACGCAATAGACGTTGCGATTGCCCTAACTTCGTGGGCTCTCACTCTTAAAAGATTAAGAGAATCATCTGGACAATTCTTATGAGCTTCCGTAATAAGACTTCTAACAAAGAAGGCTAAGGCGTTCTTGGACATTGCTCTCTTGGGGTCTTTTACTGAGCACCAAAGACCTTTTTGCGAACCCCCCAACTGCTTCTTCCTGTCCAGATAGAATTTAAGAGCTCTAACTGGGCAAAGGGATCTTTCTGCCTCTCTGCCCACCAAACTAGTAAGTCCTTTTACCTTGAAGCTCCTGGGCCAGGGATTCGAAGGGTTTTCATTTTCGGCAAGAAAGAGAGACTGGAAAGAACAAATTGCAGAGTCTCCTTTGAAGCCGACTCGTGATTCAAGGGCATGCAACTCGCTGACTCTTTTTGCCATTGCAAGAGACATCAGAAACAAACACTTTCTAGTGATATTACGAAATGAAGCAGTGTGTGGTGGTTCGAATTCTTCGGAGGATAGAAATTTAAGAACCACATCTAAGTTCCAGCTTGGAACCCTATGTTCCACTGACTTTGATGTTTCGAAGGAACGAATGAGGTCGTGCAAATCTTTATCATTCGTTAGATCTAATCCCTTGTTTCTAAAGACTGCTGAAATCATACTCCTGTACCCCTTAATAGTCGGTACAGAGAGATGCGACTTTTCTCTAAGAAACAGAAGGAAATCCGCAATTTCGGTCACAGAGGTACTAGAAGAGGAACAGCTTCTTCGACCTGCACCAACTTCTGAAAACCTCCCACTTCGATTGGTACACTCGCCTAGTAGATGATCTGCGGGCTCTAGCAATTGCGCTTGCTGCCTCGCAAGAAAACCCTCTCGCTCTGACAAGTCTTTCGATAGTCGAAAGGCAGTCAGAGCAAGAGCGGGTAGGTTTTGATGGTACCTCTCGAAGTGGGGTTGTTTGAGCAGATCTATCCTGTTTGGAAGAGATCTGGGGAAGTCCACTGTCCACTCCATCACCTCTGTGAACCAAATCTGAGATGGCCAATACGGAGCAATCAGAGTCATTTTTGGTTCCTTCGGATGGGACCCGAGCCCAAAATTTTCTGACTACTTCCCCCAGTTATCTTGAACGGGGGAAAAGCATAAACATCTAGCCCTGACCAGTCCAGGAGAAAGGCGTCTGTTGCAATAAGCCCTGGATCTTCTATAGGGCAAAAATGTGTCTATCCTTTTGGAGAGGAATGTGGCGAAAAGATCTATTTGAGGCTTCCCCCAAAGATACCAAAGGCTCTGACAGACTTCTGAGTGGAGTGTCCATTCTGTGGGAAGGACCTGGAACCTCCTGCTCAGTCTGTCCGCTCTCACATTCCTCTCCCCTTGGAAAAACCTCGTTAGAAGAACTTACCGTTCCTTTGGTTCGCCCAAATCAACAGATCTCTTGCCAGCTCGTAAAGAGCGAAAGAGTGAGTCCCTCCTTGTTTCTTGACATAAGCCAGAGCGGTCGTATTGTCTGAGTTTATCTGTACGACCTTGCCTCTGACTATGTGTTCGAAGCTCTTTAGCGCAAGGTGAATTGCTAAAAGCTCTTTGCAATTTATGTGCCATGGACACCTGTTTTTCTGCCCGACCAGGTGCCTGACACTTCTTTTGGATCCCATGTTGGCACCCCAGCCCGACTCAGACGCGTCTGAGAACAATGTCAGGCTTGGGTTCCGTACTTGCAGGGATACTCCTTTGTTTTCTTTTAAGGGAATCAACCACCACTTTAAATGATTTTTTATTTCCTCCGAGATTGGAAACGTGTCTGAGAGCTGTCCTGTCTTCCAACTCCAACTTCTTCTCAGGAAGAACTGAAGCGACGAAGATGTAGTCTTCTAGGGGAAAGAACTGTTCGAGTGAGGAAAGGGTCCCCAGAAGGCTCAGCCATTCCCTCGCTGAAGTGCGCTCTTTCCCTAAGAAGCTCGATACCGTGGCACAGCCTTTCCTTATTCTCTCTTGAGAGGGAAAAACTCGAAAACCCCGAGAATCCATCTGAATCCCCAGATAAACCCACGTTCTGGCTGGGGATCATCTGAGACTTCTCGAGGTTCACGATCAATCCCAATGATTTTGTCAATTCCAGTGTTGTTGACAGATCCTCCAAACACTGCTTTGGAGACCTGGCTCTGATGAGCCAGTCGTCCAGGTACAGGGAGACGTTTATCCCTTTCAAATGTAAGTGTCTTGATACATTTTTCATCACGTCCGTAAAGACTTGAGGAGCCGTGGAAAGGCCGAAACACAGGGCCCTGAACTGATAGATTCTTCCCTCGAACATAAATCGAAGGTAATTCCTCGACGAATGGTGGATCAGGATGTGGAAATATGCGTCCTGAAGGTCTAGGGACGCCATCCAATCTCCTTGACGCAGTGCTGCAAGGACTGAAGCAGACGTTTCCATGCTGAACTTCTGTTGTTTTACGAATTTGTTCAGCGCACTTACATCCAGTACCGGTCTCCATCCCCCCGAGGCTTTTGCTACAAGAAACAAGCGATTGTAAAACCCCGGGGAGCTGCGATCCAGCACCAGCTCTATTGCTCGTTTTGTCCCACATCTGTTCCACCATCTGGCTAAGAGTATCCATCAAGAAACAGGAGGTCCTTGTAATCTTGGTCGGAACAGATTCCCATCGGATCGATGTTTGTGGGTAAGGGGACTGTCCCCTTTAATGGGAATGTAATAACCCTTCTTGATGATTGACATCGTCCAAGGATTTGATCCTATGTCTTCCCAGGCTTTCGCAAAGAAATGTAACCTGGCTCCTAGGGTGTTTTGGAGGATAGATTTCTCACTTTCCCTTCTTAAAGGGACGGAAGGAAGACCTGCCCCTTTTCTCGGTTGACTTCCTTCTGGCGATAGATCTAGCTGGAAGACCTCCTCGAAAGGGCTTGCTGAGCTGGACGAGCCCCTTTCTTTTCCTCACTGGCCACAGGTCTATTTTTCCTTGAGGATTGTCTAAGGAGATCCTGGGTGGCCTTTTCAGTCAGTGAATGGGCAATATCCTTCACCAACTGCGAGGGAAAAAGATGTTCCGAGAGAGGCGCAAACAATAAGGTGGACCTTTGCGAAGGAGAGACGACCTTCATGAGGAAAGCACTGTGAACCGCCCTCTTCTTTAAAACTCCTGCACCAAAGAGGGAGCATACTTCAGCCGATCCATCCTGAACAGCCTTATCAATGCATGTGAGGATGCTATTTAGGGTTTCTGGGTCCAGTTGTTCCTTTTCATGAGACTTCTTGGCAAGAACCCCAAGGGACCAATCTAGGAAGTTAAAAACTTCTAAAGTGTGAAAAAGTCCCTTGAGGAGGTGGTTTCCGTTTCCGAAAGACCCCATGTTACTTTTGCTGAAATTCAAGGCGTGTCTTCTCGATGAATCTACTAAACTCGAGAAGTCTGACTCAGCCGGAACGGACAGAGACAATCCCATATTCTCTCCCGTTTCGTACCAAATACCTCTCCTCCCCGTAAGTTTAGCAGGAGGCATACAAAAGACTGTCCTTCCTAACTCCTTCTTCTTGAACCAGGAGTCAAGAGATTGTAGTGCCCTCCTCATAGATATAGCAGGCTTCATTTTCAGGAAAGAGGAAGACTTGTGCATTTTCGTGCTCGAAAACAGAGAGCGTGGAGAAGGAGGAGCGGCTGGCGTTAAAGAATCTCCATATTCTTCCAAAAGAAGGGACGAAAGAACTTTTGTAATTAGAAAATCCTTCCTTACTAGTCATTTCCATCCTCCGAGGCATCTCTGGTTCATAGGCTCGGAAGGAGAAGGCTCCCTTCTTTCCTCTGTTTCTTCCCTTACTCTCTTCCTTTCCGAAGAAGCACTTCTAATTGGAGAGGGACTAAGAGTTACTCTCTCTTTGCTAAAAGATTGACGCTTGGATGACTCCTGTCGGATGTCAGGCTCTTCATGCAGGGAATGCGCCTGGCGCACGGCAGGAGTATCTCGCCTGGAAGGAGTAACGTGTTTGGAATACTCCTGGTGCTTGGCAGGCGCAACGCGCTTCGAATACTCCTGGCGTCTGGTAGGCGCATCTTGTTCCGAATACTCCTTGGCGCCTGGGAGGAGTATTAAGTTCAGAATACTCCTGGTGCCTGGGAGGAGTATAAAGTTCCGAATACTCCTGGCGCCTGGGAGGAGTATTAAGTTCAGAATACTCCTGGCGCCTGGGAGGAGTATCGAGGTCAGAAGACTCCAGGCGCCTGGCAGGAGTATGTCGCTCCAAATACTCCTGATCTTTGGAATGCGTATGGTGTTTAGTAGGAGTATTGATCATAGTAGGCGCCTTTCGTTTAACAAGTACATTGCGCTTAGCAGGCGCTCTACTCTTAACAGGATCTTCTTCTTCAGTTAAATCTTGGCGCTTGGTTGAAGATCTTGAACGTTGTACCGAATATTCTGGCTCTTTGCGCCTACTCGGAGCCTGGCTCCTGGCTGGCGCCAAACGCTTGACAGGAGTAACTTCCTTTCTTACTTCTCTCCTGTCTAACGCTCCGTTCCCGCCGGAGATGGTCGCCTGTGCGACACCTCCCCCGGAAGGCTCGTTGCGCGTGACAGGGGATCGGTATTTTGATCTTTTAATAGGAAGCATACGAGTAGGCTCCTTAGAAAGAACTCCTACCAACGAGGCTAATTGCTCCTGCACATTCATTAAAATTTTCCTGGTTGAGGAATCTTTCGAATCAGGAGAGGGAGATCTGGAAGGCGCTCTAAGATCTCCTCCAGACCCAGAGTCTGACTGTTTTCTAGCCTTCTTTATTACCGAAGGCGCATCTTCTTCAGAGAAGCGCCTACGGGGCTAGAATTGAGCTCCATGTTCCTTTCATACTCCTCTTCAGCGGACGGGAAAGTTTCGACTCCTTCCATCCTCTTCTCGGAGAGGGCGAACTAGAATGATAAAAGCACTCTCGAAGGACGCTTTTCCTATAGCGGTCCTTGGCAGTTTTGTGATGTGATAGATTCTGCCGAAGGGACGCCTGATCGTTGGGGATTCTCCACAACCCCCATATACGGCTTTCGACTTTCCTTCTCCTCCGCGGCCAGGGAGCTTGGAAGAGGTCTAGGCCTGGGAGCGTCGCAGAGACGACAGACGCCCCCTCCACTACACTGGGGACACTAATATCACTAGCAAAACCACATTCACTTTCCTTACCTTCCCATGCTGCCATTTTCTCCTGCATTCTCTGAAGGGAAGCTCTGAGTTCCGCTATTTCCGAAGCAGAACCAGAGGGATTAGCAATTTGTGAACGGGCTGAAACAGAATGGGCATGATTATCAGAGGAAGAAGCTACAGAACTAGACAGTAATTCACGAGATGTAGACATTCTGCGGGTTTTGTAAGCCGCTTTCTTCTCTCTATCTTTCTCTAATTTCTTCAAGTAAGAAGTTAGATTCTTCCACTCTTGCGCAACTCAGTTTCTCACACTCGTTACACGTATTCTCAATCGAGCATTCAACCATTCTACAACCACTGCATGTAGTGTGAGGATCTACCAAAGCTTTCGGAATCCTCACCTTACAGCCCTCATTCACACACACTCTGAAACTAACACTAGAGTCAGACATATCGACGAATTCCAAAACCAAGTCCAAAAAACAGTCCACGATAGCGAATGCCAAACAACGATCCAAGTACGTCACCAAATATCAGCGAGAGATGATCAAAAGCATTGTGAAAAAAGAATTCCAGTCAGGAGGTAGTAACAACAATGTTGATACCACCGGCGACAGAGAGAATCTGATTAGAAAACGGGAATGGTTCCTAGTCCTGCCACCCAGAGCAGGGCGGTAGATCACCTGACCTACCTGTAGCGAGTGCCGCGAAATTTGAATTTCTGTCGGGGACGACGGAGTCGATAGCTATGTATATATCTGACAGGTAAGTTGAATGTATGAAACCAGGAATTTGTGGATATTTCTCATAGAAAAATACCGCGAATGTGCAAATTTTCCGCGAATAATGCGGGGAAACATTTCTGAGAGAAATCTGCGAATGTGTGAGTCCACGAATCTGGAGAACGCGAATACGGGGTATCCACTGTACTTTCTGGAGGACCGATGGATGGGTATTTGAAAATATGCATCCTTCAGATCCACTGAAAGCATGAAATTGTTCTCCCTGATGGAATCGAACATGGAACGTGCCGTTTCCAACGTGAACCGAGTCTGGCGAACAAATCGGTTCAAAGGAGACAGATCTATCACCAGTCTCCAGCCCCCCGTAGACTTCTCCACCAGGAAAAAGCGGCTGTAGAACCCCGGTGACAGTTCTCACACGATTGCTACAGCTCCCTTGCTCGGCATTGTTTGCACTTCTTCTTTGAGTGCTACGTCCCTGGCTGAACTGGGAACGTACGTCTGGTGATGGACCGGATAAGAAGCGAGGGGTGGCCTCAACTCAAAGGGGAGAAGATATCCCCTCTGAAGGACATCTACTACACAGGTATCGGCTCCGTAGTGCTGCCATGTTGCCCAATGGCTCGCCAGGCAACCACCACTTTCGGCAGCAGGTGAGGGGGAATGCCGTCCCTAGCGTTTCCCCTTTTTCCCCTTTTTCTTACCCACTTCTTGCGAGGAGGAGGGCTCACGCTTGGGGGCGGAGGAAGAGCTAGCTCGGCTCCGAGGCCTAGCCTCAGTTGAACGAGACTGCCCAGACGTCTTTGTAACTGCCTGGTGTACTAAACGGTTGCTGTCCTCAGCTCTCCATTTCTGGGCTCAGCTCGTGTCGGCCTATGAAAGATCCTTAATATCATTCTTTCTAGGTAAAATTAGCCTAAAATTACCAGAGAAAAACCAAAAATTAAGAAATGTCAGTAAAACTGACTCGCTCACTCTTAAAAAGAAGTGTCGGTATGATAATAAGGGGCGAGTGTGGAACACTACCACGAGACAAACACCAATTAGAACTTCCTATCAGAATCCCCCCAAAGAGAGAGCTGATACCAACGGGCGATGCAGCCTCTACTACTACTACTAGAGGACGCCACGACAGCAGCGCCCCATAGCGGACATCCTTAAATTTTGTTAGCGCTACGTACAAGACGCAAATTTTCCTGTGTGCTATCTCAGGATTTATCCTTATTTTCTACAATGGAACGCTCTGCAAATTGCCACGGCTAAGTTAAGTAACTCATAAGTAATATTTTTACCGCACTTTTTTTCGTCTTCCGGGTACCAGTATTTTCCTCTAATAGGTCATATACGGTTCCCCGGTTGTCTCGTGGCGGCCATGCTGCCTCGTAAGAATTCCCGGTCCTCCATACTGGGACTTCTTATACTTATGGGCTTACTTTATCACGTTCATTGTTTTACATCGAGTTTTAGCTAGTTTAGCCCTCCTACCATTCTCTTAGTTCGGTATTTAGGGCTATTATTATTTTTATTCCGGCCCAGCATCCCGGCTCTTGCTCTTCATCGGCTATCGCTGGCTCCGAGTAGGCTTCTGTTTCTTGGAACAGTCTGCCTCCTCCTGGGCTTCTTTCTCTTTTACTAAAAGTGTCTCTTCCATCTTTTCGATGTATATATTTTATTTATTTAGGGTGTTAGGCTAGCCTAGGTGCTTGTTCCTTGTATTGGTTCAGCTTGGTTCACGTGGCCCTCTCACGGTTGTGTTGCTCGCGGCCTAGGCCACTTGCGGTCACGTGTTCCATAGCACCTTACCCTGCCCCTGCCCTCCCTTTCTGGTATAGGGAGGAGCTGGGGGACCCCTTGGTTGTCTTGACAACCTCAGTCGCCTTCTCTCACTCCTACTCGGAGGTGGCCAGGGGTTCCTCCCAGCGGGGGGTATAGGGCGACCACTCATGAGGTACAGGGTCTCCATGCGGGTAGCCGGTGAGGCGGGGAGGAGTAGGCCATCCCTCCCCCCTCTCTCGCTCCCACCGTGTTTTGCCGAGACCTCCCTCCCCCCCTCCCCAGTTGCTCAGCCACCCCCCTTGCTATACGAAAGGAGCCTTCCGTCGCAAGGCCGGGAGGTCAGCCTTTGGTTATAGGTTACTGGCTCCGCTAGCGGGCGGGGCGGGTCACTACTAGTGGTCGTTTGCTGCCTACTATATCCTTATATCTCTCCCCGCTACGGAAGGGACTTACTCTTACCTACGCACTCTTCTAGTAGACGGGCGGAGAGAGGTTTGTTTTATTATTATTAATTTAAGGATATACCCTAATTGTACAATATTTTACAATGAATTGTGTAATATTATTATTATCTACCATCCCGCTATTTTCCGTCGTGGTTCCATTACCACCACTCCTGGTTGGTTTCCTTTTGTGTCTCCGCCATCAGCGGAGCCATAGCCTAGGATACCAACCTGGTTACCACACGTATTTTGGCGGGGCTCTGGTTTAATCTAACTTTATCGCTCCGGCACCAGCGGAGCATCTGTTAGACTGTAAGTGTTTACTTGGTACTCATGTACTTTTCCACTTACAGGCTACCAACTGCCAGGTCCCAGCTTTGTAACGCGACGCTGTTCGACCCATGTGGACATGATGAGTGTAGGTCCTCACGCCCCCTGTGCCACGTCCTACAACGAGACGATCGTCTGGCACCCTGAAGCCTGCGCCATCTGCTACGACCTGGTCGGTCAGGCTGGGAGATGGGGTAAGTACCGTTATAGGCTTACTTATCATTTTACTAACAACTTTTAGTCGTAAGTTTGTTAACCCTGTTCCACCATTGGCAGCTAATCTCGCCTTTCTTTCAGGCTACCGGTAATGTGAGGGAAGTCGCCCTCGCCACCCTGAAAGCGTGGGTGGGCGGCTTCGGGAAGAACGCCGCCAAAGGCCAGCCCTACATTCTGGATAAGAAGCTGGCCGTCCAGATCTTCCCCGTTGGCAAGTCGACGGGTTACGTTGACCCCTTGTCCGCTGCCCCGCTGATAGCCTCCATCCAGCAAGACCTCCAGCAATCCTTTGTTTGGGGTCGTAGCCTCCCAGGAGTCGGTCCCGGACGTCGCTGCCCTGGACCTGAACATCGAGCCTATGGCGGTAGGGGGGGAGGATTTGTTGGTTGAGGTAGGTGTGTCGGGCGCCCAAGGTCTTTCCTTGGGTGCTTCTGGATCTTCTCCTGTCCCCTCTTCTAGTGCTTCATTCCAAGGCTTTGTGGGATCTGAGATCCCTACCCGCTCTCCCGCTCTCTCTGTACCCCCAAAGGCGAAGGGACAGAGAGAACCGAAGACTCTAGCCAAGACGACTTCTAAGAAGTCGTCTTCGTCTTCTTCGGCTAAGAAGTCGTCGACTTCCTAGCCGATGCGGTGAAAGCAAGGCCGAGCTCTTCTCACCAAAGAGCTCCAGAAGCAAGGCTTCGAAGGAGAAGGCTCGCGCTCCCGCCGAGTCACTGCCTTCTCCCGCCTCCACCGCTTCCACTCCGGCTACGCCGGTAGGGGTAGCAGGTACTAGCACCTTTGATCCCTCTGCTTTTTCAGCAGGGGTGATGGAACAGGTGGGCGTGCTGGTGGGCTCGCAAATCTCCGCACTGGGGTCACGGTTCGAGCAGATGTTTGCACAGTTGTCAAACACTCTGTCTCAATCTGGCCAATCAATCCAGGATCTCTCTAACAGAATGAGAGAAATGAGGACCGAGTAGCTGGGCTATCTCAGGTTCCTCCCCCATCTCCCCAGCGTCAAGCACTGGGATTCTTCAACCGATCCCGCCATATGACTCTTTGCCAGCTTTCTCTATGGAGAACCCATGGAGAGTAGCTGCCTACGCTCCATTCAAAGATGGAATGATCTCTATCTCGGAGTGTGGAACTCGAAGGATTGAGGACTTCGAGTTTTACCCTCCGGGTCTGACGCAGCCTTTCATCGGTTATGCTAGGCTGACGCCAACGGCTCTGACGAGGGAAGACAAGATCTCTAAGGAGTCGGTCTTGTTATAGTAGAGATCACGCTCAGCGGGAATGGGTTCACTGCCTTGAGGACTGGGAGTGTACGAACACCAAACTCCAGGCCTACAAGAGTCCTTCACTATTTTCGCGACGGAAGAGGAGGTTTCTCTTCCGTTCGCCACGAAATTAGTGGAGAAGTCCCTTCAGGCAGTCCTCAAGGATGAGCCCCATCCCACAGTTTTTGTTGAGGGAGGCGGAGTCTACTTCTCCGCTCTTCCGGCCTTCGGAGAATTGTGGGAGAACTTGCCAGCTACGTTCACGCTTGGTAAGCTCAAACCGGACTGCGCCATGGACCAGTTCGGCGAGAAACTACCAAGGCTGCCGGATTCCCTAATCCAGGCAGAGTTTGATGCGCGAACCAGGTTTAGCAGGTCCCTCAATTCCCTGATAATCACGGAAATGGCTGCCCTCTCTTATGCTACGGAACCGCTGTTCAAGATTCTGGCGAAATCCCTCAGTTCCAGACGGTTCTAAACGGACGCTTTTGACTTCTTCCAGGCTAGGAAGAACTGCCGGAAACATGTCCTACAAGAGTGTCCATTAGGCATGAGCCTAATAGACTCTTGGCCGCTAGCATTTGTGGGGAGCGGATCTCTTCCCAGAGTCCGCGGTTAAACGAGGTACACCATGAAGCTGCTAGGCTCAACCAGAGCCTTAGAGCTAGGTGGGGTATTTCCTCAAAGAGGAAACAGGAATCCGTTCCCACTGCTGGCAAGAAACAGAAGAAGGCTGGTAAGAGGTTCCAGCCATATAAAAAACTCCAGCAACAGCAGCAATTTGTGCAGGCGGTTCCGGTTACCCAACAGGGACAACCTGCCAGTTTCAAAGCAGAAACCAGACCAGCCTATCCTCCTGTTGCCCCCCGCAATCTCAGCCATCCACTTCCTACGCTATCTCGCCGGCCTTCAACCTGCATATGAGGCTCAAGGCTACACTCAGCCGAGAGGTAGGGCGAGAAGGTTGACTTCGTCAACGTGGCGCAGGAAGGGGGTACGAGGAGCAGACAGTTCAGAGGAGGGCGTGGTGGCCAACCCGCCCATCAACAATGAGGCTCCCCAGGTAGGAGGGAGCTAGTGTTCCTCTTCCGCCACAGGTGGGGGTTCAGCAATTGGGCACAGAGCATAGTGTCCAAAGGATTGGGCTGGAGTTGGATCAAAGATCCTCCTCCAATCAAATCATTCCATCAGATACCGTCAAAGGAATTGACAGATTACGCGGAAGAACTCCTTCAGAAAGGAGCTATTGCGAGAGTCCAAACATCTAAAATTTCAAGGTCGCTTATTCAGCGTGCCAAAGAAAGGCTCAACAAAAAGAAGGGTAATCTTAGACTTGTCAAAGCTAAACTCTTTCATTCGTTCGTCGACAAGTTCAAGATGCTTACCTCTCGCAAGTAAGGACCTTACTTCCCGCGTGGAGCCGTCACATGCTCCATCGATCTTACAGACGCATACTATCATATCCCTATAGCCAGGCACTTCCGCCCATTCTAGGATTCAGGCTAGGAAATCAAACATTCTCATTCAAAGTGATGCCCTTCGGTCTGAATGTAGCCCCAGGGTATTCACAAAAGTAGCAGAAGTGGTTGTTCAACAATTGAGAGCTCAGGGAATCATGGTAGCAGCATACCTCGACGATTGGTTGATCTGGGCACCAACAGTCGAGGAATGTCTCAAAGCCACCAAAAAGGTAGTTCACTTTCTGGAAACATCTGGGGTTTCAGATAAACAAAACGAAATCCAGACTTACTCCGGAATCTCGTTTTCAGTGGCTAGGAATCCAATGGGATTTGTCTTCCCACAATCTGTCAATTCCAGTGGCCAAACGGAAGGAAATAGCAAAATCTGTCAGACAATTTCTCAAATGCAAGCAAACGTCAAGAAGAAACCAGGAGAGAATCCTAGGTCTCTTCAGTTTGCTTCGGTGACGGATATCCTTCTGAAAGCAAGGCTGAAAGATATAAATCGAATTTGGCGGTCAAGAGCAAACTCCAAATATCGAGACAAGTTGTCAGTAATCCCACAGATCCTCCGCAACCAACTACGGCCTTGGTCAAAAGTAAATGAACTTAGCCAAGAAAGTACCCCTTCAATATCCCCTCCCAGTGTTAACCATTCACACGGATGCATCCCTGTGCCGGGTGGGGGGGATACTCTCAGTTCAAACAGGTTCAGGGGACTTGGTCAGTTCAATTTCGCCAGCTCCAACATAAACGTGTTGGAAGCAATGGCAGTATTTTCTTACGCTGAAGAGACTGCTTCCCCGAAGAAGTCTCATCTAAGGCTAGTTTTGGACAGTGCAGTAGTAGTTCATTGCATCAACAGAGGAGGGTCCAAATCCAAGCATGTGAATCATGTCATGATAGCCATCTTTGCCCTAGCAAACAAACACAAATGGCATCTGTCTGCCACTCACCTGGCAGGAGTAAGGAATGTGATAGCAGACGCCCTGTCCCGGTCAGTTCCTCTGGAATCAGAATGGTCTCTGGACGACGGGTCATTCCAGTGGGTAGGCCGGAGAGTCCCAGGTCTTCAAGTGGATCTCTTCGCCTCACAAGCGAACCACAAGCTCCCTTGCTATGTGGCCCCCAACCTGGATCCTCTGGCTTATGCCACGGACGCCCCTGTCGTTGGATTGGAATCAGTGGAGGAGAATTTATATTTTTCCTCCAGTGAATCTTCTCTTGAAGGTCCTAAGCAAACTAAGGTCTTTCAAAGGGATAGTAGCTCTGATTGCTCCGGACTGGCCCAAGAGCAACTGGTATCCTCTCCTTCTGGAATTGGGTCTCCGACCTCAACGGATCCCCAATCCCAAGCTATCACAATCAGTACAAATGAGGACTGTGTTCGCTTCCTCAGGAATTCTCCAGACCCTAACTTTATGGACTTCATGAAGTTTGCAGCTAATAAAGATGCTGATGTTGATCCACAGAATATTCTCTTCCTGGAATCAGATAAGAGAGAGTCAACCATTAGACAATATGACTCAGCTGTTAAAAAATTAGCATCTTTCTTGAAAGAATCGAACACTACAACCATGACAGTTAACCTGGCTAATATCCTTTTTGTTTTAAGATCCTTGTTTGAAAAAGGTTTAGCAGCTAGCACTATTACCACTCATAAGTCGGCTTTGAAGAAAATCTTTCAAGTAGGTTTTCAGATAGATCTGACTGATTCTTATTTCACATCTATCCCCAAAGCCTGTGCTAGACTTAGACCTTCTCAGAGGCCTACTACAGTTTCATGGTTCTTAAATGATGTCCTCAAACTAGCTTCAGATACTGACAACTCAGCTTGTACATTCATAATGCTCCTGAGGAAGACATTATTCTTATTAAGCCTAGCCTCAGGAGCTAGAATTTCAGAACTGTCGGCTCTATCCAGGGATGCGGGTCATGTGGAATTCCTACCATCGGAGAAGTTCTACTTGCTCCGGATCGTAGCTTTTTAGCCAAAAAATGAGGATCCTCTTGCAAGGTGGGCTCCTTGGAAGGTTATCCCACTTCCAGGATCCTTCTCTCTGCCCAGTATCAACTCTTAGAGCCTTTCTATCTCGTACTTCTTCAAGATCCTCAGGTGCTCTCTTCATGAGAGAAAAAGGTGGTACCTTGTCAGTAAAAGGTATTAGACAACAAATCCTTTACTTCATTAAGCAAGCCAACCCTGAATCATTCCCAAAAGCACATGATATCAGAGGAGTAGCCACCTCGATTAATTATTTTCAACATATGAATTTTGAGGATCTTAAAAAGTATACTGGATGGAAATCCCCGACAGTCTTTAAACGGCATTATTTAAAGTCCTTGGAATCTTTAAAGTTTTCAGCAGTAGCAGCGGGAAACATAGTTTCCCCTGATACTGTATAGTAGTTGTAGTATAGATCCAGGTCTCCTTTCTACCTACATCAACCAACATGCCTCACCCTATCGCCAGGCTACTCGAATATCATAGCCTTAGCCGTTGAATCATATAGTGGATTGTCCCTTTTTTTTTGCTAGGGACATCCACACTTGTAACTGATAATGTACTTCAGTGTACCTACCCTATTTTTATGCTAGGGTAGGACACAATATGTTTGTATATATTCACCATTTTTGTATTATGATGAACTTCAGTGTACCCTACCCTTTATTTTTATGCTAGGGTTAGGACACAATGTGTTTGTATATATTTTGCAATATTTGTATTAATGATGGATTTCAGTGTACCTACCCTTATTTTTATGCTAGGGTAGGACACATGAGTTTGTATATTTTGTAATTTTGTTAAGTAAATCCCCCTTTTTCTTTATATTACATGCATCACTGTAATTTACTGTAATTACCATTTAAGTACTTTAAGATTACTAACGTTCTATTATTTTACTCTTTAGTATAAGTTAGTTTAAGTGCTTAGTTTGTATGCTGTAATTGATTTACTTATATTATATCCATCATTTTACGCTGTTTTTCATTGTCCCTTTTTTTCCCATCTTGTCTGTTTTCTCTGGTACTCTTTCATAGGCCGACACGAGCTGAGCCCCAGAAAAGGGATTTTGACGAAGGAAAAAATCTATTTCTGGGTGATTGGCTCGTGTCGCCCTATGAAACCCCCCTTTTTATGGTTGTTTTCCCCCCTTGCAGGACAAGATGTATTTAGTTCGTTTTATTTGAATGGATGTCTGGCTAGGGGCGCTGCTGTCCGTGGCGTCCTCTAGTAGTAGTATTAGAGGGCTGCATCGCCCGTTGGTATCAGCTCTCTCTTGGGGGGATTCTGATAGGAAGTTCTAAATTGGTGTTTGTCTCGTGGTAGTGTTCCACACTCGCCCCTATTATCATACCGACACTTCTTTTTAAGAGCGTGAGCGAGTCAGTTTTACTGACATTTTTCTTTTAATTTTGTTTTTTCTCTGGTAATTTTAGGCTAATTTTACCTAGAAGAATGATATTAAGGATCTTTCATAGGGCGACACGAGCCAATCACCCAGAAATAGATTTTGCCTTCGTCAAAATCCCTTTTTTGTTTTTTTTTCCACCGCAGCATCCACCATCCCTCTAGTGAAGAGAGAGGAAAACCCAGCAATGGTCCATTCCTTAGACTCAATGCCAACTCTGGACCCACCAACCTGGATACTCGATTCAGGACAGCGACCCTCCTCCTAAGCACCAGGTTGACCCACAGTTTGGCAGTCTGGTGGGCCAGGTAGGAGATAGCCCTACCCCCAGACTGACAAAATCTCCCGAAAGCCGAGTCTTCTCCAGGAGCTACCGGTCCCGAAGAAGCTGGATACTGTGAGGGACCACAGATCCAGCCAGGAGATGGCTTGGAAGGCTGCCATAGAGGTAGACTCCAAGGCCGTTGCCTATTGCTGTGTGAACCAGAGGTTCTCGGACAGCAGGTGTTGTAGAAGCAAGCCTGGAGTTAGATGAGGCAGAGGAGGGGGAAACAACTTGTCCTACCTGCCAGACCTAAGCGAAGCTTCTTGTCCTGAGACAAGAGCATTCACCTGGTCCAGCACACCGTCAGCCAAGGAGGACCATGGAAGCCCTACAGAAACTCTGGGTTCCTTCTTAGGCCCCCAGAATGACTCTAACTGGGAGGGGCAGTCAGAGGAGGCAACCACTGATCCTTCCCTGAGGTCTTTGTGCTAACGAATCAGCGCGATGACCTCCGCAAACGATCTCTGTATCTCTGGAGTGACCGCATCCAGAGGTAACGGACCATCAGGTCCATCCAGGCCGAGTACCTCCTGAGATACTCTTCCTTCAGCAGGAAGAACCTCATCAGACCCCCTGTGATCTCTGGCCACTTGAGCATATGACCTCTCGGGTCCTAGGACCAAATCAGACACATACGCTCTCGGGGGACGGACTGTGAGGAGTGCACTCCTCATGGTACCCCCTAGTCGCATTGCTCCTCCCAGTGTATCCCAAGGAAGTTGAAGGGACAGGAGAGGCAGATCTGACACTCCCGTGCGTCTGGGGAACTGCTACTGGCTGCCCAGACCGTCTGATCATGCTGGTGTGATTAATGGTTGGGTGACAGATTGCATCCACCTCCACCGACACGACGAGAACGAGCACCGTCCTCTAGATGAGTCACAGTCCCAGAAGCAGCCCGGAGAATGGGGGGACCTCCTCCTGGTCTCACCTCGTGTACAGTCCTGCGGGACTGTCATGTCTACCCTGGGAACCGGACAATTGTTACGGGAATGATCGCCAGCTAGGCGAGAATCACCTGGGTAACTCCCACCTTCCTTCCACCCTATGCTGGAGTCTTGATGGTGAACGTACTCGGTGCCATGGACCCTAGCTGCACGTTCCCCGGTGGGTGACCATACACTCAGTGAAATTCGTTCATGAGTACCCGAGATGGTTTCCAGTCGAGGCAGAGCCTTGAGATCCGGGAGCAGAAGTACCTGCAGTAGCTGGTACCTCTGCAGTCCCTGCCTTGCTCGTCCCTGGGGACAGCGAGGTGGTTCCCATTCCCGAAGGAATGGGAGGACCAGCGGAAGGCCCACCTGTCTCACAGGAACGATGAGACAGGCCCTTAAAAGTCCCTGAAGAAGACTTCTTTGGGGTGGAGGTGGGGGTGGGGGAGCGAGACCACCTTCTTTTTCGGCTGGGCAGCCTCAAAGGAGAAATGGAGGAGGTGGCAGAAGATGACGACAAATACAAAGACGAAGAAGACAACGATGACACTTTTCGCTTCTTCTTAGACTTCTTCTTCGCCAGCTTCCTCAGAACAGCAGAAAGATCCCCCACCCAGGACAAGGCTGCAGTGGCTGCCGATGCAGCGGGGTCCAGCATGGCCTGGGTTGGATGAACTGACACTGCAGCAGCACTCCCACGGGCAGGAACAGGGGCGACAGGCACGGCAACAGTGACAGGAGGGAAGTCCAAGGGCGAGCTCTTTAGCATTCAAAGTCAGGAGGGGGAGCGAGGACAGCATAGCCTGGAGGAGGAGGTGGAAAATATTACACCTTCGAGGTATGCGGCACCAGTGCAACCGGAGCAGATGGGGTGACCAATGTTATGTTGCTGGGTATACACCAGATGTGGCAGTGCCGCATACCCAGGCGTCAAGATGGTCGTGGTCATCCTTGACTCTATACCATGGGTCACTGGGACTGCTATGAGATGGCTCAGCAGTCCCTGAAGAGAAGGAGCGCCAGGTAGATTCAGAGTACGCCATACCTGCCGCAGATCCCCATTAATGCGGGGAGTTCCTATTTGCCCAGAGGGGGAAGGATCCCCCACTGAGCGAACAGAAGTTCCCGAGTACAGCTCCAAGTCGGCATGCCTCACTACATCTTCTGCACTCGACATGTCAAGCGAAGAAGCAGAAGGAGAGAGGTCCCCAGAAGGGGAAAGAGCGAGACAGGGGATTTTACATGAAGGAAGGAAAGAAGACGATCGGTCACCAAGGGAGTCGAAGGAGAACTTTCCGACGACGCCTTGGAAGACTTATGTGGCTTCTTCCTTCCCTCGTATCTATCCCACTGCTCTTCCAACCAAGAGGTACAAGTATCACATGTATTATCCTTATTACACTCATGCCCTCGGCACCTCGCACATAGGGCGTGAGGGTCAACATCGAGGCTCGATTGAAACGCTCCACATTTCCTGCCCCCTACTCTAGGGCACAATCGCTGTGTAGATGGGGGGCGAGAGGGCTTATCTGATTAGTGGGTTTGCATCATTAAATATACAAACACGCAAAACAATATTAATCAATCACAATTATATCAGGCAAAAGAAAGAAAATATTGAAAGATCTCACGACAGAGACGGGCAGAGAGAACGTCTGCACGTGACGGTGGTCGTAAGCAAAGTGGAATGTTTACGTCCGGTCGGGAGGGACTCCCACTTATCGGACAAGCATTTACTGCCTAACTACCTTGTTATTAGAATCTTACGACCAAATTCCAGGTGGCGCTGAAAGTAATTCTCTTATGTTTTCTTTATATTTTTTGTGCCCAACCAAATTAATACAACTCAAAATCCTAAGTCATGCACTGCTTTGCTGTGCAGCCTAAGCCTGATGTTGAGCTACAGCCAGGTTGGACATCCAGAACATTCCAGGCCAAACCACTCCTTGGGAGCAGACACCTGATGGCGATGCAGCAGGCACAGCCGCTGTCACAGTTGTCGCAGCAGCCGAGGTACTGGCAAGCCTAGATTCTCCAGTACCAGCCGAAGCAGCATCACAGGTCATCCCGGGCTTCAATTCCAACGGTGACTTGGCCAAGAGCTCATGATCGTCTTTGATTAAGGATACCTCCAAGCCTCCTCCAGAGGTCCCTTTTTGGGACCCCTCTGGGGAACCCTTCCCTACTGCAGACCAGCTAAGGCCAGATGCAGAAGTTGCTCTTGGCCTCACAACTTTAGGTTCTAGGCAACAAAGGAGATCTTGGTCTAAAGATTAGGACAAGACGAGAGCAGAGATAGAACAAAACACAAAGCTTAGGATAAGAATAGGCATTAAAAGAACAAATGTGCTCTCCCAGCACTAGTGCCCTTGTACGGTGGCCTTCCAGAGTGGCCTACAAGAGGTTATATGGAAAAATTACATGTATAATAAGCTTATGACTGTTTGCCAGCCTTACAAACTAAGGACATGTCCTAGCTTCCAATGTATTTTTATACGTATTGTGATTTTGCATCTCATTTATCTAATTCTTTCCTTTTTGCATTTGACATATTTTCATTGTAAAGTCATTTATGTCCTAGTACATATTACTGTGCTAGATTGCTTGTGTGTTGAACTCCTTAATGCAGGACATATTTCAAATGTGTGTACCTTCATGGCCAAGTTACTTCAATTTAATTTACATTTAAAATTAATCACAGTTAGAAACTTCATTCAACTAGCTGCAGTCTAATCATTTCTTAGTATTGTTTATTTACTTAGATAATTGAGTCACATGATGGCCTAATTAAGACTCACATGATGGTCAGCCAGTCGAACTCCCTTTTGCTTTGCTTTAAATCATCACTTAGTTAAGCCTACACTTACTATGCTTCCATCACATTCAAGGACGAAATATTTGCTAAATGGTGCTACCTCACTGATGCAGGCTTAACTTCATTCAAAATTCCCTTTTCATAATGGTTAATGCATAGGAGGCTTAATATGCATCAAGTAGTAGTAGTATTTCTCTCTCCCAACCACTCCTAAACCATTATTTTTCTACTGTGAGAGTTCTGCGTCTTTTTAGGCTTATTGACATAGTTTCATATTACCTGCGGACATCCGCCATTTTTGGAGCTCAGATCGCTCAGGTGAAATGAGGCCTGAGTGAGTCCCAGTCTGGTCCAAAAAGTGGAGAAGAGAGCATCCCTGTGTTATGCCTGAGAAGAACACTTTCGACCAGAGAAGAGAAACTCTGTGGGCCTTTGTCTTGAAATATATACAGCCACAGAAACAACATCCCATATAAGTGTAACAGGTGCACTGGGGCAAATGGCAAACCTTTCCCTTATCCTATAGCCTGGTTTTCCTCCTTTTGTCAAAAAAACTCGCCAATTCTTTAGTATTCCCTCCATGCCCTACCTTCTCTCATATGACTTACTTTCTGCATCTTCCTTGGAACCCCTATAAAATCCTCTATGTCAAAGCAACCCATTGTTTGTATGTCTAACTTAACTCCAAATCATGAAAAGTCCACTTAAAATGAAAGGGTCTTTACTGTCTGTGCTATCGTTATGTGCATGAGCACGTCGTCCAAAGCATGGGACTTCATTGAGATGCTTCAGTTTTATTAGTTAGGGAAGACCTGATAGCTGATTTAGCTAAATGTTGTTAGGCCCTTAGTGCACACCATTTCCATATTTAATTTAACCCATATCTCTTCCAGAGAGATGTGTTATTTTGTGTAAATTCAGAACTTCAGCTCAGAGACAGTCAGCTCATATGCTCCCACGTGGTAGTCAAGAGGCAGTTTTCTTATGACCTAGAACTGCCAAAAATTTAATTAATTCTTAGTACATATATTCATTCTGCAACCCTCCTCCCTAGCCAAGTTGGCCTGTGTTATTGTGTATTTACTCATGATCCACTTTGGTTTATTGTTATATTGAACTGGTCAAGTTCAAACAAGTGTAAATTACACCTTTAAGTAATCACTTTTATCTTTCTTATCTGTTTTTACAGCTGCTCTTATTTGTGCTACTGTTTCAAGGCCTCCTGAGCAGCCCCCTACAAAAGGAAATACTTCACATCAATTTTACTAGAAAGGAGATCCATGCAAACAGTTCATCTAATGTGTGGCTTAAACAGCAAATGTAATACATTACTTTATCCATTTATAAAGTAAGTCCTATCTTAACACTTCTGATTGGTTAGCTTAAAACAGAACACAATAATATACTACAGTAATTTTGTCAGTCCACTGTGTCCAGTGGATTAATACAAAGCATTACAATGAACTAATTCTGTATCAAATTTTTGGTAGAATATTAAAACACAAAACATCACAAAAAGTAATCAAATAAAACTACACCTAATTTTCATAGACGTTTAATGAAACAATGTTTTTATTTTCGCTATGCATAACATTTCTTGGTAATATTAAAGTTTTCAACTAGTATATGTACAAGTGAATACGCAAAATGCTGAATAACCAATGGAAGAAAAATTCATGTCACCCAGTGACAAAACTAATTCCTAATTTGGAAATCATACGAAAAGTACATGGGAAAGAGAAAAGTGAAGGATACCAGAAAACAGAAAACTTTTTAATCTAGTATTGAACAGTGTTCAGAGTACAAATATGAAAAAAAGCTAAAAATACATAATTTTACCTTAGTATAAAGGTTATTCATACAACCGCTTCACATCAAATTCATTATAGTCAAAACATTCAGGATCTGCCTTGGCTTCTAAGAAAGGATCTGTTTTCTGTAAGATCTTCCTCCAAATTCTCCTTCTTTTCTTTTGATTAACAGCAACAATGGTTTTTCAGCTTCCATTTTCACAGGATGTTCTATATACAACTATGCCCTTATCTGATAAGACATGATTCTTTTTGTATCTTCCAGAATCTCAAGACTCAATGCAACGTTGTACGTAAATAGTGTTGACCTTTTTTTTTTTTCTAATTTCCAATGTCAAACATGTTGATCAGTTTGCGAATTCACAGATAGCACTATTTTCCCTATGGTTATATAAATATGATTCCTTTTATGCATTGGTATAATTCACAAAATGTGATTTGAACAGATTTTTTTCTTTTATTAAACATTGCTTAGCTCAAAGGACATTGTGATAAGGTTAGCAATGACAGCACACTAACATGATCTTCTGGCAGGTCAACTTAACTACCTCTGCAGCATTATAACAGTAGACCTAATAAGCTTAACAGTCATAAAATCATCAAAATAGGAATATGAATTACAATAAGTTTCCTTTGAATGCTGAAGTTTAAGATTGTGCTCAAGCTGCCTGTATATTGCAAAATGATTTATAGTCCTAAAAGATAATCTAAGCCTTCTGAGATGTAATCTCTGTTACTAAAGAATTTATTTGTAGAGATTACCTATTATTTGAAAAGTAAAAGATGATGATGATTTAAATTATATTGAGAAGATGGCTATTAATCGTAATAGTATGTATTTGTATTAACATAAAGGTTTATAGAACACTTGTTTTTTAACTGGCTCACTTTTGGTGCATCATTTATTCATTCATATGGTAACTTGAAGTGTAAGGGATGCACAGATAACTTTACGTATATGCTTTCTGGCCAGAAATTGGTAATATGTATACTGTACTGTAGATATGAATACTAGTGTAAAATAAAGAAGTCTAACACACCTAGGGCTAGGAACAAAATCCTGGCTTTAACAAAAGAATAAGCATAGGGGAATATTTGCTAGTAGGTCATAATTTTCAAAGTGGTTAAAAAAATTTAATTTTTATAAAAATACAAATATTCCTCAAACAAATATAAAATAAATGGTTTCAAGATTTTCATTGTCACTACTCATTGTAGACCTATGTTATACCAGGTGGTTCACGTTGCACCGACACTGTAATGGTTGCGTCACACAAGCTCCTCCCACCTATTATCATCGGTGGATGCATTCTACTTTGTATTTTCTCATTTAAATTTTTTCAGCGTTGAAGTTAAAAATAATCCAATAGTAGGACTGTTTCAATTTATTTGATGGTTGCACATTGCAAGCAATATT
>NC_087215.1:34050016-34083261 GCF_015104395.2 Macrobrachium nipponense
TTGCAAGCAATATTAATGTTAAGACAAATTTTTTCATTTTTTCATTTACCATTTGAACTGAGGTTTGATGATACCTTTTTGTTAAATGCATTGGTGATGAGTGAATGAAAATTTTCAAAATGTTTTGTAACTTTTTCCAAAATTTGGCTACATGTGATATTTTCTGCAGTGTTGAAACATGAGACAGATTTCACTCTTATACAGCATATCATGGCCTTATCGTATGCAATAGTTTTGTTTTTGCACTGAAACAATAGATAAACATGGAGCATGTTACCTTGCAAGTTAGTAAATTTTGAACAAAATCCTATGCAGTCATGTAGCATTAGTTGTGAGCATAGCTGTACAATACTCAATCCTAGTGAGAATCTGATGTAGCAATTTTCTTCAATTTTAAATACTCTTGAATACATAAAATATCACCAGTCAAAAAACATAAGGTTTTGGCATATAATTGCCCTGTAAATATTATGAATTTTCATGAGTAATCTCCAGTATTTGAAAATGGCTAACATTTTTTACATCAGGGCTGGAGAATGTCCTCTCTCTATAATGATTTCAAATGAGTTCTTTGAGAATTTCAGAATAAGATAAAGTAGTATAGTACAGTTTCTGTCTAGTATTGTGATTTTTTTTTTTGAGATGACTAGAACCAGAAAACTTCCTTGGCATACAGAACAAGTGAATGGTTTCTATCCTGTATGAATTCTCAAGTGTTTTAAGATGAATATGTTGTTAAAAACTTCTTTGATACATGTGCATAGAAAGTAGTATATGGTATCTATCTTGTATGAGATCTCATGTGTGTTTTGAGATTGCTTAATTCAAAAAAACTTCTTTGACATACCCTGCATGAGTAGTTCTCATGTGTGTTTTTTTTAGGAGCACTTTGATGAGAAAAACTTTTCTCACATACAGAGTAAGTACGTATATAATACATAGAGGACATCTCATGTGTGTTTTGAGATTACTCTGACAAGAAAAACTTCTCTGACATGCCAAGCAAGTGTATGGTTTCTTTTTGGCTTCTGTTATTCTTAATTTTCAATTTATATCAGGGGTGCAATGGGTCACAGCCAGGGGTCTATGGTTGCACCTCTATATTCCACTAGCCTTATATTCAAGGACTCTTCAAGAAGTTTACCATTCCTTTGAGGGTAGCAATCTGCACCTCATTTTTACTTGGGCAACTTTGTATTGCCTGAAGATATTTTCTCAGGTTTTTCTTTATAAGTCCCGTTGCCCCAACCACCACAGGTAATTTTTCTATTTCCTTCAGTTCCCATGTGCTTTTCAGGTTGCTCTTTAGGTCTTGGTATTTTGTTATTTTATGCCTTTCAGCTCTATCGAGGCCAAAGTCACTGGGTAGTGTCACATCTATAATCTTTGCTATCTCTCTGGCTTATGTTATTCTTAATTTTTAATTTATATCAGGGGTGCAATGGACCCAATCCTGGGGTCTATGGTTGCATCTCAATATTCCACTAGCCTTATATCCAAGGGCTCTTTTCTAGGTGTTTACAGTTAAATCTGCTTCCTTTATTTTTTCCTCAAATACTAGACTCTTACATCTGCCCCACTCCTCATACCCTGAGTAGGTGAAGTAGAAAAGTAGGATTTTCTTCTCAAAAGACCACCGACACATTTTGTCTTTAGTTTCTTTTGGTCACTCGTCTTGGTGTTTCTGGGGCCCAGGAGCAGGACTGTGGTGGTAGAAGTTGCACCATCACTATCAACAACCCGCCTGGCGCAGAAACAAGTTGAGGGGACCATTTTCTTCTGGTCGGTACCTTTCCAGCATCTTTGTTCATCATTATTTGTCATTTCCATTGTAGTTCCTCATTGTCCACAGCTTGGTTATTTGAAACTGCCCTGACCTTGACTACTCACTTGTATGAGTTCTCATGTGTGCTTTGAGATCACTCAGATCAGAAAAACTTCTTTGGCATACTGAGCAAGTGGATGGTTTCTCTGCTGTATGGGTTTTAAGGTGTCTTTTGGGAGCACATGAGAGAGAAAAACTTCTTTGGCATACTGAGCAAGTGGATGGTTTCTCTGCTGTATGGGTTTTAAGGTGTCTTTTGGGAGCACATGAGAGAGAAAAACTTCTTTGCCATACAGAACAAGTGAATGGTTTTTCTCTGGCTCATGTTATTCTTAATTTCCAATTCATATCAGGGGTGCAATGGGCCCTAGTCTGGGTCTATGGTTGCATCCCTATATTCCACTGGCCTTATATCCAAGGGCTCTTTTCAAGAGGTTTACGGTTCCTTTGAAAGCAGCAATTTGCACCTCATTTACACTTGGGCAACTTGGTATTGCCTGAAGATTATTTTCTCAGTTTTTCTTTATAAGTCCTGTTTTCTTCCCTACCACCACAGGTATTATTTTGATTTCCTTCAGTTCCCATCTGCTTTTCAGGTCGTTCTTTAGGTCTTGGTATTTTGTTATTTTATGCCTTTCGGCTCTATTGAGGCCAAAGTCACTGGGTACTATCACATCTATAATCTTTGCTGTTTTTTCTCCTTGTTCCAGATCACATCAGGTCTTATATATATATATATATATATCTTCCTGTTGGAATTTCCTTATAAAAGATAGTAATGGCCCTATTGGAGGTGATTGGACCTTGTACACGCTCCCACACTTTTTCCTTCATTTCAATTCTGTTTTCTTTGTATATATTTACAGATCTTGTTGTGGCGGGCTGTGTGGTGACCATCTGCAAGAAGGGTCTGGCAGGCTGCTATCAGATGATTAACACTCAACTGCTGCATGACAAAACCTAGACTGATCATTTGCTGATATGCCTGCCATTTTCTTGAAGCCGTTTGTTAGGCAGCCTTTACCTTGTGCTCCTATTATCAGTCTTTCTCCATCATAACCTAGATCTCCAGTTCTCATACATCTAAGTGACTCTTCTTTGTCTATGTAACTATTTTCCACTTCTTGAAATCTTCCTGCCTTTCCATGGTCTTTCCACCTTTCCATTCTAAGTCTCTCTTCTCTGTGACTGTATAGCTGCCTGGTCTTCCTGGCTACTGTTGTTGCTGAAGTCTGTCCTGGACCCTCTGTGTCTTCTAGCAGATCTTCTGTGAAGTTCTTAGCCTGTTTTGTTATTGATGTTAGTTGGCTCAGGACTTCATTATGGTGTTGGGCAACCTTTTTGATTCTCTTGAATGAGTTCCCATGTGTTTCTTGAGACTAAGTTGAGAAGATAAACTTCTTTGACATACAGAGCAAGTATATGGTTTCTCTCCTGTATGAGTTCTCATGTGTTTTGTGAGGACACTCAAATCAGAAAAACTTCTTTGACATACTGAACAAGTATATGGTTTTTCTCCTGTATGAGTTCTAATGTGTCTATTGAGATTATTTTGACGGGAAAAACTTCTTTGACATACAGAGCAAGTATATGGTTTCTCTCCTGTATGAGTTCTCATGTGTGTTTTGACATGACTTTGATCACAAAAACTTCTTTGACATATA
Source organism: Macrobrachium nipponense (assembly GCF_015104395.2). Taxonomy (NCBI): domain Eukaryota; kingdom Metazoa; phylum Arthropoda; class Malacostraca; order Decapoda; family Palaemonidae; genus Macrobrachium; species Macrobrachium nipponense. The sequence goes on from NC_087215.1 coordinate 34,053,506, forward strand.
GAGCAAGTATATGGTTTCTCACCTGTATGAGTTCTCATGTGGTATTTCAGACTGCACATATGTGAAAATGTCCTTTGGCATTCAGCACAAGTTAGTTGCTTGCCTGTTGTGCTGCTTCTCTTTGAAACTAGTACTTCTTTTCTACCCAGATGTCTATTTTCTTCTGCAATACAGATCTTCTTTCCGATTTCCTCGTCAAAACTTGGATGGTCTTCTTCGCTCTTTATATCCTGGCATGTATATTTTACATCGACTTCACAATCAATATATTCAGGTTCCGCCTTGACTTCTATGAAAGAATCTACAAATAAAGATCCATCAACTGTGATTTTGGTTTGTTCATCCTCAAAATTTTCACTTTCTTGTTTGATTAAAGGTAAACCTGAATTTTCACCTTCCATCTCAAAGGATGTTGAATATACAGCTTTGAAACAAAGTCAGTTTTATGTCAATGAATATTCAGTTTCATACAAGAAAAGATCTCAAAATTAACCAACTATTGCCAAACCTTCAGACAGCGAAATTACTGGAATGAGAGTAAGCACTGAAGCCAACAATTTTCATCCATGTAATCAGAAAATCTGTCTCACAGAATGGTAGGTTTTTTGCAAGTTCAAAATAATCCTAGCTCATTTACAGTGTTTTCAATGATACTGCAAGTCAAATATTCCTGTGAAAAACAGGACTCCTGACACCACAAAGGAATCAATCTGGCACAGACATAAAACACAATTGTATCAGTTAAAAACCAAAATGTTTCATATTATTTTTAAATTTACAATGTTACATAGAGGCAGATCAAATATTCAGTCATTAATGCAAACTGTCATATCTTACATTTATACTTAATCATCTATTGGCAAATATTTTCAATATCAGATCTTTTTCCCTCAGTGTAAAAAATCCTTGGTAATATGATGTAAATAACAAAAATGCAGTAAAATTCTTCTCAAACTCCCATTACATTACATCGATGATCTCATGAAATTTTCTTCTGTTTGCGATTCTCTGAAATAAAATAAAAAATCTAAGTAAAAATGTGCTCTGAACAACACTGTCCATAACAAACACAGAATCAGATATTCAACAAAATTTCCTTTATCATAATAAGAGAGCTTGTTTTAACTCTAAAACATGACCCTTGGGAAAACTATAAATCCTCAAAGTAATTCATATTTTTCCTAACACAAATAGGAGGGTCTTTATATATATATATTTATACATATATATGCTTAAAAATCACAGTAGTGCAGATTGCCGTGACTTCATAATAAGCGAATACCACGGGAAAATGATAGTCAGACATCCAAGCGCTTTCGTCTTTACTCAGACATCGTCAGATGTCAGGATGCCAGAAAACTTCCAATCATTCATTCATTCATTCAGACATCGTCAAGGAGCTACTAAAGTACAATTGGAGAGGAAGGTCTCAGGTACAAACAAGATCAGGAATACCAGATGGTTAATTATCAAAAGGGTAAAAATTAAAAGGGATAATCCAGGATTAATCGGATCTCACACGGTCACAAACTTGAACAGATTCTGACCCTAACCGAAATTACAAAGCATCTTTACAGTCCAAAACATGTAAAAAAACTGACTATATTAATTTTTGTTGCTTATATTTATCTACAACTTTTTCATTATGAAAGCATCAAGTTTAATAAACCAAGACTTAAATTTAGAACATTTCTATTATTTTGACTTGATAAAACAAGATTCAATGATATTCCTTTTAACTGTGTATTACATGGGACTAAGGCTCTTGCTTGACTCCAGTTAATAGGATGGTCTAAATCTCTCATATGTACGAATAATGCATACGATATTTGCCCAGTTCTCACAGAATATTGATGTTGCTTGAGACGCTGTGAAAGAGATTTGCCGGTCTGCCCGTAATAGACTTTATCACACTTTTTGCAAGGAATTTCATATATGCAGCACGGAAGATCTTTAGGAGAATTTTTATTACTAAACTCTTGACATTAATATTACTCAAAACAACATTTATGTTAAAAAGCTTTAAAATTCTAGGAATATCTAAAAACCTTTCATCATAAGGTAATTTTTTTTTAGGAATGTTATGCTTACTAAATTGCAAGTTTGTCATTAGTTGAATAAAATGTTTTTCTAGCTCTTTTCCATGACACATCTACAAAAGTCCTTGGGTATTTAAGTTTCAATGCAATATCATAAATAGTTTTATATTCAGCGTCAATAAACTGCGGGTAACAGACATGTAAAGCCCTTAGGAACATCCAGAAAAAACAGAGAATTTAACATTTTGATGGTGATTGGAGTAGTAATGAACAAAAGAGGCAATATTAGTTGATTTTCGTAAGACTGAAAAGGTGAAATTTCTATCATTTCTATGGACAGTTACATCAAGAAAATTCAAATTACAATTTCTTTCTTCCTCTACAGTAAATTTTATAGAAGGGACTAAATTATTGCGATTATTAAGGAATTCCTGGAGGTTTTCGTGTAAACTGGCCAAATACAAAAGATATCATCCACATATCTAAAACCAAATAACTTTTGGGGGCAAATTCTTGGTAAGAGTTTTGTCTCAAAAACTTCCATGTAAATATTCCTAAGGACAGGAGATAAGGGATTACCCATAGCCATGCCAAACTTTTGTACAAAAAATTCCCCATTGAACAAAATTTACTATCTTTGATACATAACCTTATGAGACTAATGAGATTTGCTACACTTAAGGGAATGTCATGACGACTCTAATTCCTTCCTTCCAAATATTCAAGTCAGTCATCTACAGGCACTTTTGTAAATAAAGAGACAACATCAAAACTACCATATTAAAATCATAATTCAAATTTAAACTTATTCAATTTTGTTTATAATATCAACATTGTTTTTAACATTCGTGTTAGAAATGTTTCCTACCAAAGGAGTAAGAATTTTTACAAGCCATTTAGATAAATTATACGTAACTGAGCCCACTGAACTAATGATTGGTCTGATAGGGTTATTGATTTTATGTGTCTTGACTAAACCAACTAATATTGCCTCTTTTGTTCATTACTACTCCAATCACCATCAAAATGTTAAATTCTCTGTTTTTTCTTTTTTTTCTGGGATGTTCCTAAGGGCTTTACGTGTCTGTAGCCCGCAGTTTATTGACGCTGAAATTAAAACTATTTATGATATTGCATTAAAACTTAAACACCCAGGACTTTTGTAGATGTGGCATGGAAAAGAGCTAGAAAAACATTTATTCAACTAATGACAAACTTGAATTTAGTAAGCATAACATTCTAAAATTACCTTATGATGAAAGGTAGGATATTCCTAGAATTTTAAAGCTTTTTATCATAAATGGTGTTTTCAGTAATATTAATGTCAAGAGTTTAGTAATCAAAAATTCTCCTAAAGATCTTCCAGGCTGCATATATGAAATTCCTTGCAAAAAGTGTGATAAAGTCTATTACGGACAGACCGGCAAATCTCTTTCACAGCGTCTCAAGCAACATCAATATTCTGTGAGAACTGAGCAAATATCGAATGCATTATTCGTACATATGAGAGATTTAGACCATCCTATTAACTGGAGTCAAGCAAGAGCCTTAGTCCCATGTAATGACACAGTTAAAAGGAATATCATTGAATCTTGTTTTATCAAGTCAAATAATAGAAATGTTCTAAATTTAAGTCTTGGTTTATTTAAACTTGATGCTTTCATAATGAAAAAAGTTGTAGATAAATGTAAGCAACAAAATTAATATATTCAGTTTTTACATGTTTTGGACTGTAAAGATACTTTGTAATTTCGGTTAGGGTCAGAATCTGTTTAAGTTTGTGACCGTGTGATATCCAATAATCCTGGATTATCCCTTTTAATTTTTACCCTTTTGATAATTAACCATCTGGTATTCCTGATCTTGTTTGTACCTGAGACCTTCCTCTCCAATTGTACTTTAGTAGCTCCTTGACGATGTCTGAGTAAAAACGAAAGAGCTTGGATTTCTGACTATCATTTTCCCGTGGTATTCGCTTATATATATATATATATAGATATATATATATATATATATATATATATATATATATATATATCTATATATCTATATATATATATATATATATACATATACGTATATATTATATATATATATACAGTGTCCCCCCGTATTCGCGGGGGATTGTGTTTTACCAGACACCCCCGTGAATAGTCAAAACCCGCGAATAGTTAAAAACCACCACTAAAAAATGATATTGTTAGTATACAATAAAGTTTTGTACATACTTACCTGGCAGATATATACTTAGCTTACGTCTCTGACGTCACGAACAGAAAATTCAAACTCGCAGCACACGCTACAGGTAGGTCAGGTGATCTACCTTACCTGCCGCTGGTGGCGGGTGTAAGAACCAGTCCCCCTTTCTTTTGGTCAGATTTTTCTTCACCTGTCTCCTGAGGGGAGGCTGGGTGGGCCATCAATCGATATATCTGCCAGGTAAGTATGTACAAAACTTTATTGTATACTAACAATATCATTTTTTGTACATTGAACTTCCCTGCCAGATATATACTTAGCTGATTGACAACCCTTGGTGGAGGGAAAGAGACACATACTCACCTAGAAAAGTGGGGACAACACATGTTAAAGGAATAAAATATATACCTTGGTTCTTACCTGATTTAGGCAGAAGACTTCATAGTTACTGTCTATTAGTCTGCGTTGCCTAAAGAGTTTCAGCGAGGGGTGACCTATAGCTGAAGAACTCTTTGTGTCTACTCTTTTGTGGGAACGGAGTCCACTTACTTGGCAGAATCCAAACAGGGTCTGGTCAATGGGGATCAAGCCACTTACATAACAGAGCCTATCACTACCAAATGCAAGGAGCCTCAAGCACAAATGATCACCTAACCAAATACAAATATTAGTATACGAAAGAAGGAGCTGCCTCTGCAACCTCCTTCGTACAACCAAAAAACTCAATACTAAAAACTAACAGGGCGAAAAAGATGAAAAAGGATGTGTTTCAGCTCCCTGCCCCAGCACTGAATCCGCCGATACGTAAGGGCCTAGCCCAAAGCACTTTTCATACGTAATCGCTACGTCCTTTAGGTAGTGATTGGAGAAGACTGATTCACACCTCCAAAAAAGTGGCCTTCATGAGGTTTTGCAATGACATATTCTTCTTGAAAGCCAAAGACGTCGCGACGGCTCTTACTTCGTGTGCCTTGACTTTCAGAAGACTAAACTGTTCCAGATTGCACGATGTGTGGGCTTCTCTAATAACATTCCTGATAAAGAACGAGAGAGCATTTTAGATAAGGGCTACTGGGGTCCCTTACGGAGCACCAGAGACTTCTTGCATTAGCTCCCAGTCTTCTCTTCCTCGGTAGATAAAATTTAAGGCTTCTCACTGGGCAAAGTAATCTCTCCTATTTCTGTCCCAACTAAGGAGGATAAGCAATTTTTAATTTCGAAGCTCCTGGGCCACGGTGAAGAAGGGTTCATTCTTGGCTAGGAAAGCCGGAAGAAAAGAGCAAACCACGGAGCCTCCTTGGAAACCTACTTCACCCATCTAGAGCCTGCAGCTCGCTGACTCTCTTGCGCTGAGGCCAACGCACAGAGAAAAAAGTGTCTTCATCGATGAGGTCTCTGAACGAAGCTGTATGGGGAGGTTCGAATCTTGAGGACCTCAGGAAGAGCAGTACGACATCTAGATTCCAGCTAGGGACTAAGCAAGAGGTTCTTTTGACCGTTTCAAACGATTTGATTAAGTCATGGAGGTCCTTATCTTCGGATATGTTCAATCCTCTGTGACGAAAAACTGAAGAAAGCATGCTCCTGTAGCCCTTGATGGTAGATACTACTAACCCGCATTTCTCTCTCAGGAAGAGAAGGAAAATCTGCTATCTGAGTCACAGAGTACTGGAGGAGGAAAGGAAACTTTTATGAGTCCTGCACCAACATCGAAAAACATCCCACTTCGACTGGTAGACTCTGGTGGTGGAAGGTCTACGTGCATTGGCAATATCCCTTGCAGACTTTGCCCGAAAATCCCTTAGCTCTGACGAGACTCTTGATAGTCTGAATCCAGTCAGACTGAGAGCGGGGAGGTTCTTGTGAAACCTGTCGAAGTGGGGCTGTTTGAGCAGATCGACTCTTAGTGGTAGGGATCTTGGAACATCCACTAGCCACTCCAGTACCTCTGTGAACCAGTCGTGGGTGGGCCAGAACGGAGCTATCAAGGTCATCCTGGCTCCTTCTGAAGCTGCAAACTTCCTTAGCGTTTCCCCTAGAATCTTGAAAGGCGGGAACGGAACGCGGGTAAACGATCCAGGTTTTTCCAATCCATCAGGAATGCATCTATCGACACTGCTCTTGGGTTCGCAATAGGGGAGCAGTATAGATCTATCCTTGCATTCCTGGAGTCGCAAAGAGGTCGAGATGGGGCCTGCCCCACGTCTTCCACAGCTCCTGGCATACGTCCGAGTGCAGAGTCCACTCTGAGGGAAGGACTTGATTCCTTCTGCTTAGCAGATCCGCTCTGACGTTTCTTTCTCCCTGTACGAACCTGGCGAGGAGACTTATCTTCCTTTCCTCCGCCACTAAGAAGAGCAATCTCGCTGTCTCGTACAGGGAGAAAGAGCGAGTCCCCCCCGTTTTTCCGAAACATAACGCCAGGGCTGTGGTGTTTGTCCGAGTTTTGATCTGAACTGACTTTCCCTTCACGAGGGGTTCGAAGGCTTTGAGAGCGAACAAAATCGCCGTCAGCTCCTTCCTGTTGATGTGCCAGGACACCTGATCCCCCAACCAGGTGCCTGACACTTCTCTCGACCCGAGAGTAGCTCCCCAACCTATGTCCGACGCGTCTGCATATAACACTAGGCTGGGGTTCTGAACGTGCAAGGAAAGGCCTTCCTTGAACAGGAGAGGTTTTAGCCACCAACGGAGATCCTCCTTTATCACTTGCGAAATCTTGAACGCAAAGTCTAGACCCTGAGATCTTCGGTTCCAGTTCCTCGTCAGGAAGAACTGAAGGGGTCTGAGGTGCAACCTCCCTAGAGAAACAAATTGCTCCAGCGAGGAGAGTGTCCCCAACAGACTCATCCACTCCCTCGCTGTGCATACATCTTTCCCTAGAAAGGTTGCGACCTTCTCCAAACATCGGGTTATCCTCTCTGGGGAAGGATACGCCCGAAAAGCCTGAGAAGCCATCCGAATCCCCGGATAGATACGATCTTGACTGGGGATTAGTTGTGACTTCTCGAAATTCACTAGCAAACCCAGAGAAGCTGCTAGATTCAACGTTAAGCGTAGGTCCTCCAGACATTTCTCCTTCGACTTGGCCCTGATTAACCAATCGTCCAAGTAGAGGGAAATCCTCACTCCCTCGAGATGAAGCCACTGAGCAACGTTCTTCATTAGCCCACTGTGAAGACTTGGGGGGGGGCTGTGGAAAGGCCGAACGAAAGCATAGGGCCCTGGAACTGAAAGACGTTCCCTCCCCACATGAATCTTAGAAATTTGCGTGACGAAGGATGGATCGGCACGTGGAAGTAAGCATCCTGAAGGTCCAGTGACACCATCCAGTCTTCGGGACGAAGAGCTGCTAAGACTGATGAAGTCGTCTCCATAGCGAACTTCCTCTTCTTCACAAAGACGTTCAGGGCGCTTACGTCCAGAACCGGCCTCCATCCTCCTGAGTTCTTGGGAACAAGGAACAGACGGTTGTAGAAACCCGCTGACAGAGGGTCCTCTACCATCTCTATTGCCTCTTTCTCCAACATCAGCTCTAACCGCTAGAGCGAGGGCTTGATTCATGAGTGGGTTTTTGTATTTGGCCACCAGCTCCCTTGGTGTGGTTGGTCAAAGGTGGCCTTGAGATAAAAGGAATGAGGTACCCCTCTTGATGATAGCGAGGGACAGTTGTCCGCCCCCTTTTGTGCCCAGACGTCCCGCAAAAATTCAGAAGTCTGGCACCTACAGTCGTCTGGAGGACACGAGAACTATTCTTGGCCCTAATAGACCAAGAGAAGGTCCTTCCTCTTCTAGGTGGTCTCGAACTCTGGAGGAAGAAGTGCGGGGTTGACGAAGGGCCTCCTCAAAAGGGTTCCTGCCTGCTCTGATTGTCCTTCTTCGTTTTCTGCTGGAACGAAGGTTTCGGAATCCTAGCTGAACGAGCCAGCATATCTTGCGTCGCTTTTGCTGATAACGAGCTTGAAATGTCGTTAATTATCTTCTTCGGGAGAGCTGGGCAAAAGTTGAGAGTAAAGCAAGGAAGCTCTCTGTGCATGAGAAACTGCCTTGGGTAAGAAAGGAGCAGAAAACTGCCTTTTCTTTACTACTCCTGCCCCAAAAAGTGAAGGCTATCTCCCCGATTCATCTCTCATGCTTGTCCATACAAGACAGCACTGCGTGAAGGTCTTCAGGTGAAAGAGTCTTGGTCTTGGGTCCTCAGCCATGACTCCAAGGGTCCAGTCAAGAAAGTTAAAAACTTCTAAGACCCGGAACATTCCCTTCAGAAGGTGATCTAACTCGCTCATACCCCACGTCGTCTTCGCAGAGTTAAGCGCTGAGCGACGTGCGGAATCAACCAACGAAGAGAAGTCTGAGTCTGCCGAAAAGGGAAGAGTCAGACCCAAGGGCTCTCCTGATTCGTATCAGAAACCCATCTTTCCCGTAAGTTTGGACGGGGGAAAAGAAAAAAACTGTCTTTCCCTTTCTCCTCCTTCGAGACCAACCAATCGTCGAAGTTCTTGAGCGCCTTCTTCATCGACCACTGTCGGTTTCATCTTAACGACTGAAGACTTCTTTGTTGTATTAATGGTCGAAAATAAGGACGGCGGTGAAGGAGGAGCAACGGCCGAAAGCGACTCCCCAAAATCTTGCAAGAGGAGGTCGGTCAGTCTCTTGTACGACGACACTGAAGCATCCTTAGGCAAATCTTCCTCCGAATCTCTAAGATACTCTTCAGACAAATGACGTTTAGAAGATCTACTGCAAGGAGGAGAGCTTTTCCTCGGCGAGCGCCTGCTCGGAGAGTGCCTACTGGGAGAATGTCCACTGAGAGAGCGCCTACATGGAGAGCGCCCACTTGGAGAGCACTTACAGGGAGAACGCCTACTGAGAGAGCGCCTACTTGGAGAGCGCCTACTAGGAGAGCACCTACTAGGAGAGCGCTACTATGAGAGCGCCTACTAGTAGAAGCTCAGCTGTCAGAAGCAAAGTACATGTCCACAGAAGAGCGCCTGGACAAGGGAGAGCGCCTATCAAGCTCTCTGCGCCTGCTAGGCTCTTGGCGCCTACCAGCCTCCATACGCCTGCCAGGCTCTTGGCACCTGTCAGACTCCAAACCCCTACCAGGCTCTTGGCGCCTGCCACGGGGCATAAAAAAACTTCCAACAGAAAGAGTCCCTGTCAGAAGCATGGTGCTTACCCCAAGGCTCTGTGTGCCTATCCAAATCAGGAGTGATCAAAAGGTGAGAGGAATGTCTCCCATGGCGCTTACTAACGCTCTTGGCGCCTACAGACTTCTGTGCGTTCGACCACGGGCGAACGGAAACCTGGCGAAGGAAGAGCCACTGGAGAACAGCGCCTACTAGGCTCCGAGCGCCCTTCAAAAGGAGAGCGGCTACCAGGCGAAGAACTCCTCCTTCGCTCCTGACGAGTACGAGGCTCTTGGCGCCTGTCAAGCTCTTGACGCTTGACCGAAGAAGAGCGAAAATCCTGAGGAGAGCGCCTGTCAGGATCCTTGCGCCTGACATTCTCAATACGCTTGTTGGGGAGAGAGGAGAGCCTACTCGGAGAGCGATCCCGAACTTCTTCTGACGTCCTACTACGAGGCTCGAAAACTTCTCTAGCGGGAGGGAAGCGAGCAGAAGAGAGGTTCCTAGACTTCTTCACCGGAAGCGAGGCGTCCTTCCGACGATGAGAAGACCCGGCAATAGAATCAGCTAAAGCCGCAATCTGCGCCTGCAGACCCGCCAAAATGCGCGCAGGAGATCTCTCGAATTCCTCTACAGGAGACGAAGTCCGAGACCGAAGAGGAGAAGCGTAAACCGCAGAATTCTTGGCTCTCTTGCATTCCACTTCAGGCTCTTCCGCGAAGGATTCGGGGCTGGAAGGAAGGGCGCAAGGAACTTTCCAGGGCCTCTTGAGAGGGCGAGACGACTCCGAGGTGCTCCATGTACGCTTAGGAGAAGGCGACGAAGATGAAGAGAAACACTGGCGCAATACTTCTTTCTTGGCACGATCCAAGGCAGCCTGGGAACGAGCAACAGGAATCTGCCGAATGGGGGATGTCTGACCGGGTGGGGGTTCTCCCTAACCATTCCTGCGGCTTTTCGACTTTCCTCCTCCCACTGGGGTCTGGGAGTCTGGAAGAGGTCTAGGCCTGGAAGCGTTAGTGAGCCGGTCAGACGCACCCTCCACTGCACTAGGGGCACTGCACTGATCACTTGCACTGTCACTCTTACCTTGTAGAGAGCGAGCGAAACTCTCCTTACTCCTGATCGAGGCTCTCCCGGAAGCAACTCCCGAAAACGAATCTTCGGGTTCAAAGCTGGGCGCAGGGGCTGAAACAAGAGAAGGTACTACTTCTGCTACAGGGTTCTCAACGTCCATTTCACTCGCTCTCGATCTACTAGAGCTCCTTGAAGAAGCCTTACGTGCCTATCCTTCTCCAACTTCCTTAAATAAGAAGATAGAGCCTTCCATCCATCTTCATCCAAAACTCTTGCACTCTTTTCAAGGGTTAACAATGAGCATCATTACCTCTACACACCATACATACGGAGTGAGGATCCAAAGCAGCCTTTGGAAGCCTCACTTTACAATCACTCACTGAACAAACCCCAAAAAGAGCAGGTTTCTTAACCTCAGAATCATCCATGATTATTAATTCAAAGAAATATCCAAAAGAAAAATCCAAATAATCAATCCAAAGAGCGTATGCCAAGCCAACAGACAAAGGGTACTTCACCAAAATCCAAATTGTCAGCAACGAGAAAGAATCTAACTATCGGAGGACTGAACAACAGGTGTTGTCCAGCCGGCGACAGAAAAAATCTGACAAGAAAGGGGACTGGTTCTTTACACCCGCCACCCAGCGGCGGGTAAGGTAGATCACCTGACCTACCTGTAGCGTGTGCCGCGAGTTTTGAATTTTCTGTCGTGACGTCAGAGACGTAAGCTAAGTATATATCTGGCAGGGAAGTTCATGTACAAAATGCTTATAACTGCCTATCTTGAAAGTTCAGATACCAAATGTATACCTTTAATAACATCCTACTTCAAATATACCTAAAAATTACTAACCTATTACTGCATTAATCTTGAGGTTATATTATTAATATCATTTCAAAGTCATCTTAAACATTTTACCATTAAAAATATATACCTACAGCAAATAAGAGAGAGAGAGAGAGAGAGAGAGAGAGAGAGAGAGAGAGAGAGAGAGAGAGAGAGAGAGAGAGACGAGAGACGAGAGAGAGAGAGAGAGAGCAATGAATGGCAACATCATATAACTGACCGTCAAGAGTGAAATTATGAATTGTTTCTGAGACAGTGAGAATAATAATGGAGAGAGAGAGAGAGAGAGAGAGAGAGAGAGAATAAACTCCTAGACTCCGCTACCTCCCCTCCACCAATTCACATCAAACTCATTACTCCCGCCCATGTTCCTCCAAGTGGATAAAAAGACTGGGAATCGCTATTAAAATTAACTTCCTTAATTAAATTTGAAAGTTAGTTTATAAGGTAAATCATTTATTTACACTACAAAACAAATAAACATACATGGAGAGAGAGAGAGAGAGAGAGAGAGAGAGAGAGAGAGAGAGCGAGAGAGAGAGAGAGAGAGAGATAGAGAAGTTATTGTTACTGTTTAATCTCATTAAACGTAATATTATTTGTAAACTAGTACTGTATATTATTTTATTTTACCATAAAATGTAGTAATGTCCTTAAAGATATACTTATACATACACTTCCCAGCCCCAAAACAGAGGGCGAGAGTTACCACTAAGACATACTAGTATCTCGTGTGGAGAGAGAGAGAGAGAGAGAGAGAGAGAGAGAGAGAGAGAGAGAGAGAGAGAGAGAGAGAGAGAGAGAGAGAGAGAGGGTTATCCTTATTTAAAAGAGTGAAATTGATGATAGATTATTGTACTTTTTTAAAATACTATCACATATCAATTTTGAAATTAGTTATATTACTATTATTATTATGCAAAAATATTAATAAACATACAAATGTACCATAGAAATTCTCTCATCTCAGTGAGAGAGAGAGAGAGAGATAGAGAGAGAGAATCTCCATGATCCTTTGATAGCAACACTTCCCTTCCTGTTTTGACATTTGTTGGGACACCAGCCAACTCTGCCTGGCTACCTGGAGTTAAAAGGACGCGGGGGTAAAATGCATTTGCTTTCATTCTTACATAACTCTTTTTCTGGGCTCAGCCTGTGTTTGTTCGTGAAATGTCCCTTTAGCACACATTTCTAGGGTAAATATCGCTAACATTACCAGAGAAAAAAAGCTAAAATGGAATGTCAGAGTATTCTGACTCGCTCACCTTATATAAAAGGTGTCGGTATGGTTTCTAGGGCGAGTGAAACCACTACCACGGGTCTCTTACCATTTAGATCCGTCCTTCTACAAAATCCCCCTACCTGAGAGGGCCGATGCAAGGCCCGCACTCACTACTACTACTACTTGCACTCCCGACGCCATCACGAGCGCCCCTAGCGGTCATCCTTTCCGTTAGCACCATCTTGCGCACACATGTTTTTTCTTCGCTGTGTTTTGTGCTCTGTTTTTTGGATTTATCCTCATCATGGAACTCCAAGCCATCGCCGCAGCTAAGTTAAGTACTGCTAAAGTGTTTCACTTAATTTTAGGCAGCCAGGACCCGTTTAACCTCTTTTATTTAGGTTATAAGACGGCGCCTCCTTCGGCCTGGTTATAGAGTCGTCTCAGGCGGCTCGTCCCACGTGTTTCATTGTTTCTTGCTTCTTCAGTCTCCCATACCGTTGTAGCTCGAATTTTAGCAGTATGTGAACCTACTATTTTATACGTTGTGCAATTTTCACATGAGTATTTATGCTTAGCTCTTCACAGGGATTGCTAGCTCTGTTGAGCTCGTAGCCTACATCGCTCCTTAGCTCAGTGTTCATGCATGCATGTTCCTTTGTCTAGGTCTGTTTAGGCTCCCTTAGGACCTTGTCCTCCCTTTTAGTCCTGTCCACCCTGGCCGCAGTCCTCAGTTCATACGTATCTGCAGAGCCCCGCTCCGAGTTGTTATGGGGCGTCCTCCCTCTTCTCGGTTGGCTCGCCTAGCTTCTCCAGGGTTACTTCGCTTTCTCTCGTTCTGCATTTTCACTTTCCCTCTTTTCCCTTTGTTTTTCCCGTTAGGCTTCGGCCTATTTTTTTCTTATGCTTTGAGACGGTTTCGAGTAGCCTAGGCCACCTCACTCCACCTGGCCTGTCTTACCGCGTGGTCTTCACCACGTTCACGACGGGCCAGGCAGTCGCCACGAGCAACCCGGTTCCGTTCCCCACGCTCCTCCCCCCCTAATGGGGGGAGTACCGCTCGCTCACGTTGCCCATGGCAAACCCATCGAGCTCCTCCTTCCCCCTCCCCACAGGGGGGGACCCGGGAGAGGCAGGGGGACATCCGAGGCTTGGCTCAGCTCCTACCGCTCTCCACCCCTCGGTTCAGAGGGTCTCCCGCGCGGTCGGTCTCGGTCTGGCCCACCCGGGCGGCTCGGTCCCGCGCTCGGACCTCCTCGGTCCTTTCCAATCAGCTCCCTCTCACCCCGAGTCACCACCCTCCCCACCACTCCAGTGGCGGGCCCGTCTGGCTCCGCCAGTCCTCAGGTGTGGTGACTGAGAGGAGCCCCGCTGCATGTTTTTTTTCCCACATGTTACTTTGTTTTATCTTATGTTATTTTATTATTGCTTGCTTTTATTTATCCTCGCTAAGTCGGCGGAGTTCCCGCTCTTCATCCGGGTTCTCCTCCGGCCTATGCGTATCATCATGGCGGAGCTATGCTCCTCCGACTAGTTTTAATAGCCTCCTCATGCTCCTCCCCGCTGTCCTCGTACTCCTCGCTCCGGCGATAGGCAGGTACTGGCTTGGTGATCTCCGTCCTCGGTGACACCGGAGATGCACTAAAGCTAGTCTACCAGCTCTATCGGACTCCCACCACTCACGGCAGGAGAGCAAGTGGAGGCTAACCCCTGTGTTATTAACTCCGGTATCCTCCAGCGTCATATCACTTTTTGGACTTAGTCCAATTAGTTAGTGTAGGTACTCATGTATCTGTTCACTTGCAGGCCACTCATTGCCAGGAATCTGGCTGTAATGCTGTCCTGCAGGACCCCTGTGGGCACGAGGTCTGCCGGACCCACGCCGTCTGCGCCATCCGCTATGGGGACATAGTAGTCTGGCACCACGAGAGTTGCTCCATCTGCTACGAGCTAGTAGATCAGGTTACCTCCGGAGTAAGTACCTCCCAGAGAATCTTTATCATCTGTAACTCTGACCTATATGCATACAGTCCTTATAAGTGATATATCCTTATTAATTCATATACTTTAGCTCTACCCTAACTTAGTCTTTATACTAACCCTCTCTTTCCAGGCTGCTCAAGTGGTCAGGACGCCGCTACAAAACCACCTTGAAAGCCTGGGTGGGTGGGCGGGTTTGGGAGGAACGTCTCCAAGGGGCAGCCCTACATCCTTGATAAGAAGATGGCTGCCCTGATCTTCCCCGGTGGAAAGACGACCTCCTACGTTGACCCACAAGCGGCGGCCCCGTACATCGCCACCATTCAGCACCAAGTGGCTCAAGCCTTGGAGGACCCTGGTAACGCAGACATCGTGGACGAAGTGGCAACTCTAAATTTGGACCTTGAGCCCATAGTGGTGGATGCATCAGGTAGGACGGTAAGTGAGGCAGGTTTGCTAGGGGCTCAAGGTTTTAGGCCATTCTGGATCTTCTTCACCTATCCCTTCTACCTCCTCCTTTCAAGGGTTTTCGGAGAGTGAACTTTCGGTCAGGCCGAAGTCCACTCAAGCTATCCCTAAAGTTAAGGGAAAGCGTGAACCGAAGACTCTAGAGAAGACGCTGCCTAAGAAGACAGCTCCTAGCAGTTCTCATAAGACTCCGGCTTACCATCCTGGAGCAGAGAAACCCAAGTCTTCTCACTCTAAAAGCTCCAGGGGCAAATCCTCTAGAGACAAGGCTCAGCTCCCATCTGACCCTGAGCCTTCAACCTCTACGGGGATGTGCCCTAAGACTCCCGCCGGGAAGCAGGAACCTAGTTCCTTTGACTCAGAGGCCTTCACTGCGAATATCATGCAGCAAATGGGGAGTCTTGTAGGAAACTTGGTGCAAGACAAGTTTCAAGAGATGTTCTCCCACATCTCGTCCTCCCTGGAGCAGTCAGGCCAGTTGATTCGAGACATCTCAGAGAGGCTGGCCAGTCAGGAGAACTTGATTTCGGGTCTCCGGGAGAACCCCATGGCAGTTCTTCCTCAGCCCACTGTATCGCCACAGACCATGCCTGATTACAATACCCTCCCTCCTTATACGGCCAGTAATCCTTGGAGGATCTCGTCATATGCCCCCTTTAAGGACGGAATGCTAACGTTGGCGGATTGTGGAACTTGAAGGATTGAGGACTTCGAGTTCCATCCAGCTGATTTGCAGTCCCCCTTCATTGGCTACGCCCGCCTTACGGAGGCAGCTATGAGAAGGGAGGATAAGATACCGAAAGAGACAGTAATCTTCGGTCGTGATCAGGCTCAGCGGGACTGGCTGAGGAATCTAGAAGAATGGGACTGCATCAACACAAGGATGCAGGCCTTTAAGAGCGCCTTTACCATATTTGTGGTGGACGGAGAGACCCCAACTCCGTTCACCACAAAAGTGTCAGAACTGACACTACAAGCCGCGATGAGGGACGAGCCGATGCCTCAGCTCTGGGAAACGGAGCCCACGTCACTCCTTCTACCAGGTATGGAAGATCTTTGGGCAGATCTTCCAGCCATCTTCACAGTAGGAAAGCTGAAGCCGGATTGTGCGATAACACAATTCAGCGAGAAGCTTCCCAGGCTCCCGGATAACCTTATCCAAGCGGAGTTTGATGCAAGAACAAGGCTAGGCAGGTCCCTCAACACGCTTGTGATGACAGAGGTTTTGGCTATTACGTATGCTAACGAGCTTCTATTCAAACTCATAGCCAAGTCACATTTACACACCGTACAATGTGACTTGTACGACTTTGTAGTGGCAAGGCGTAATTGCAGAAAACACGTTCTGCAAGAAGCAACAATTCGTCACGAGCCTAACAAGTTGCTGGCGGCTTCGATCTGGGAAGCCGATCTATTCCCAGAATCAGTCGTCAACTCAGTTCAATACGAGGCCACAAGACTCAACCAGAGTCTTAGAGTACGTTGGGGCCTCTCAGCTAAAAGGAAGTCGGACCTGGCTTCCTCAGCCAGGAAACCCAAAAAGCCTAGGAAATTCCAGCCTTTCCAGGCTACCCAGCAGCAACAAATTGTTCGGGCGGTACCAGTCCCACAAGTGGCTCAGCCTTCCACATCAAAAGCCCAGCCTCAACAGGAAATTCTGCTCTTGACTCCCACCAGGCCAAGCCTCCACTTCTTACGCTGTCTCCCCAACAATTCAACCCAGTGTTTGAAGGCCAGGCTTTCCAACCTTTATAGGTTTGGTAGAGGCAGCAGAGCCAGGGGTGCATTTCACCAGAGAGGAGGCAGAAGAGCAACCAGCCGCGGCAAACACGTGCGTGGAGGACGCGGATCTCGACCGGCCCCTACCCAGTGAGAACTCTCGGGTAGGAGGGAGACTGTTCCTTTATCGTCACAGATGGGGGTTCAGCACCTGGGCACAGAGCATTGTGTCCAAAGGCTTAGGGTGGAGTTGGACCAAAGGTCCTCCTCCATCCAAGACCTCCTATCAACATCCAACAATGGAATTGATGGAGTATGCCCAAGAGCTCCTTCAGAAAGGAGTAGTGTCAAAAGTAAAGCATTTAAAGTTTCAAGGTCGCTTGTTCAGCGTGCCAAAGAAAGGCTCAACCAAGCGAAGAATAATTCTAGACTTGTCCCGTCTAAACTTATTAATTCGCTGCGACAAGTTCAAGATGCTGACTATCTCGCGGGTGCGGACCTTACTTCCCCGTGGGGCTGTCACCACCTCTATCGATCTTACAGACGCATACTATCATATCCCAGTGGCAAGACACTTCCGCCCGTACCTAGGTTTCAGGCTAGGAAAACCAAGCATTCTCCTTCAAGGTAATGCCCTCTGGTCTAAACGTAGCCCCCAGGATATTTACGAAGGTAGCAGAGACAGTAGTTCAACAACTCAGGTCTCTGGGGATAATGGGAGTTGCGTATCTGGACGATTGGCTCGTTTGGGCAACAAGCATCGAAGAATGCCACAAAGCAATGATCAAAGTAATACAGTTTCTGGAACATCTAGGGTTCCAGATAAACAAGACCGAGTCCAGGCTAACACCGGACTCCCGCTTTCAGTGGCTAGGCATTCAGTGGGATTTACTAATCTCCCACACTCTGTCAATTCCGTCATCCAAAAGAAAAGAAATAGCCAAAGCAACCAGGCAATTTCTCAAGTGCAAACAGACATCCAGGAGAAGCCAGGAACGAATCCTAGGCTCTCTTCAATTTGCCTCAGTAACAGTACGATTCTGCTGAAGGCAAGACTAAAACGACATAAACCGTGTCTGGCGCGCGAGAGCAAACAACAAGTCCCAGGACAAATGTCAGCTATCCCGGCGATACTTCGCAAACGTCTCCGCCCTTGGGCGGAGGTCAAGAATCTATCCAAGTCAATCCCTCTCCAGTTCCCTCCTCCAGCGTTAGTCATCCATACGGATGCTTCACTAAGCGGCTGGGGAGGGTACTCTCAGTACAAAAAAGTACAAGGGACTTGGTCCCTTCCACATTCTGCCAACTCCACATCAACGTGCTGGAAGCTATGGCGGTATTCCTCACTCTGAAAAGACTTCTACCAGCCAAGGGATCTCACATCAAGCTGGTATTGGACAGTGCATCAACAGAGGAGGCTCCAAATCAAGCCATGTGAACCATGTCATGATAGCCATATTCTCCCTGGCATCCAAGCACAAGTGGCACCCGTCCTCCACTCACCTGGCGGGAGTGAAGAACGTGATAGCAGATGCTCTATCTCGCTCAGTCCCTATAGAGTCAGAGTGGTCTCTGGATAGACGCTCATTCAATTGGATCTGCCAACAGATCCCAGGACCCCAGGTAGATCTGTTTGCCACAGAGTCGAACCACAAGCTCCCTGCTATGTGGCTCCCAACCTGGGACCCTCTGGCTTATGCCACAGATGCAATGGCCACGGATTGGAATCAATGGAAGAAGATCTACATCTTTCCGTCAGTGAATCTTCTTCTGAAAGTTCTGAACAAACTCAGGACTTTCAAAGGACAAGTAGCACTAGTAGCCCCCCAATTGGCCCAAGAGCAACTGGTTCCCACTCCTGCTGAAATTGGGTCTCCGACCTCAACGGAACGGATTCCCAATCCCAAACTATCTCAAGTAGTGGCAAACGAAGACTGTGTTCGCTTCCTCAGGAATTCTCAAAACCCTAACTTTATGGACTTCATGAAGTTCGCAGCTAAGAGGGATGCAAATATCGATCCTCAAAACATCCTATTCCTAGAATCGGATAAAAGAGAATCGACCCTTCGTCAATATGACTCAGCCGTTAAGAAACTAGCCAAATTTCTGAGGGAGACCGAATCTCAAACCATGACTACCAACCTGGCTATTTCCTTCTTCAGATCATTATTTGAAAAAAGGTTTAGCAGCCAGTACTATTACTACCACTAAATCAGCTCTATAGAAAAATATTCCAGTATGATTTTAAAAATAGATCTAACAGACTCCTATTTTTCATCTATTCCTAGAGCTTGTGCTAGACTTAGACCAACAGAAAGGCCTACCTCAGTGTCATGGTTCTTAAATGATGTTCTCAAACTGGCCTCAGATACTGATAACAACTCATGTGATTTCTTACCCCTCCTGAGGAAAACATTATTTCTCCTAAGTCTAGCCTCAGGAGCTAGGGTATCTGAACTGTCGGCTCTTTCTAGAGACTCAGGTCATGTAGAATTTCTTCCATCAGGAGAAGCTCTTCTCTCTCCAGATCGTCAATTTTTGGCTAAGAACGAGGATCCATCAATGAAATGGGCTCCTTGGAAGATCCTCCCTCTTCCTCAAGACCTCTCTTTATGCCCAGTTACTGCCTTACGTGCATACCTCACCAGGACAGCCATGACGTCCTCTGGTCTGTTATTTATAAGGGAAAAAGGTGGTACCATTTCCTTAAAAGGTATTAGGCAACAGATTTTATACTTTATTAAACAAGCCAACCCAAACTCATTCCCCAAAGTCCATGACATTAGGGCAGTAGCTACTTCGATCAACTATTTTCAACATATGAAATTTGACGATCTGAAAAAGTATACAGGCTGGAAATCTCCAACAGTATTTAAACGTCACTACCTTAAGTCCTTAGAAGCCCTCAAATTCCCAGCAGTGGCAGCAGGAAACACAGTTTCCCCTGACACTGCTTAAGTAGTTTAGTTATTTAAGATCCAGATCTCCTTTCTACCTGCCTCACTGACATCCATCCTGAAATTCTACCACCATGTATCCCCTTTTGATGCCTTAGCTGCCAAAAGGGCACTTATTGTGATGTTTTCCTTATTTTTATGCTAGGATTACTCACACTTGTAAATAATCTGTTAATTATGTCTAGTTTAAGTTTAATATAAGTTATATTAAGTAATTTTAAGTGTGTATTATAATCTTGTAGTTTTAAGTTTCTTAGATTATAATACTTTAATGATTGATTGCATTTTATTTCTCCTATTCATTTTATTTTCTCTCCAAGCTTGTGACCATTTCTCTGGTACTATTTCACAAAGCGACACGGGCTGAGCCCAGAAAAGGGATTTTGATGAAGGAAAAATCTATTTCTGGGTAAGGGCCCGTGTCGCCCAGTGAAATCCCACCCTTCTTTATACCCACCCGTGGTCACAAGCTTGACATCCTAACTCCAAGGATGACCACCAGAGGCGCTCGTGATGGCGTCGGGAGCGCTAGTAGTAGTAGTAGTGGGTGCAGGCCTTGCATCAGCCCTCTCAAGTAGGGGGATCTTGTAGAAGGACCGATCTAAATGGTAAGAGACCCGTGGTAGTGGTTTCACTCGCCCCCACCCGAAAACCATACCGACACCTTTTATATATAAGGTGAGCGAGTCAGAATACTCTGACATTCCATTTTAGCTTTTTTCTCTGGTAATGTTAGCGATATTTACCCTAAAAATGTGTGCTAATGGGGACATTTCACTGGGCAACACAGGCCCTTGCCCAGAAATAGATTTTCCTTTGTCAAAAATCCCTCCTTATTTATTCCTGCAAATATGTAGTTTCAGGTATGTTCACTCACTTTGCAACTGATAATTAGATTTCTCTGAATGTACACTTGATGGCTCTAGTATGCATATGACAAGCATGGTTATGTACCAGCCAGGGTTACTTAAATACAGTCCATTCTGTAAAGAAGTTGAAGCGTGAGCTGTTCCCAGTAAAGGGATTTTGACGAAGGAAAAATCTATTTCTGGGTGATTGGCTCATGTCGCCCTATGAAAGGATCCTTAATATCATTCTTTCTAGGTAAAATTAATCTAAAATTACCAGAGAAAAACAAAATTAAGAAAATGTCAGTAAAACTGACTCGCTCACTCTTAAAAAGAAGTGTCGGTATGGTAATAGGGGCGAGTGTGGAACACTACCACGGAGACAATCACCAATTAGAACTTCCAATCAGAATCCCCCCAAGAGAGAGCTGATACCAACGGGCGATGCAGTCGCTACTACTACTACTAGAGGACGCCACGGACAGCAGCGCCCCTAGCGGACATCCTTAATTAAAAACATCTTGTCCTGCAAGGGGGGGAAAACAATAAAGGGGGGGTTTCATAGGGCGACACGAGCCAATCACCCAGAAATAGATTTTTCCTTCGTCAAAATCCCTTTTCTGGGCTCAGCTCGTGTCGGCCTATGAAAGAGTACCAGAGAGGACAAGATGGGAAAAAAGGAACAAATGAAAAGCAGTGTAAAATGATGGCTATAATATAAGTAAATCAATTACAGCATACAAACTAAGCACTTAAACTAACTTATACTAAACAGTAAAATAACAGAACGTTAGTAATCTTAAAGTACTTAAATGGTAATTATAGTAAATTACAGTGATGCATGTAATATAAATTAAAAGGGATTTACTTGAAAAATATTTACAAAATATACAAACATTCGTGTGCCTACCCTAGCATAAAAATAAGGGTAGGTACACTGAAGTACATTATTAGTACAATTGTGGTAAAATATACAAAACACATTGTGTCCTACCCTAGCATAAAAATAAAGGTAGGTACACTGAAGTACACTATCAGTACAAGTGGTGGATGTCCCTAGCAGAAAAATAAGGGACAATCCACTATATGATTCAGCGGCTAAGGCTAGGATATCCGAGTAGCATGGCGATAGGGTGAGGCATGTTGGATGCTGTAGGTAGAAAGGAGACCTGGATCTATACTACGACTACTATACAGTATCAGGGGAAACAATGTTTCCCGCTGCTACTGCTGAAAAACTTAAAGATTCCAAGGACTTTAGATAATGGCGTTTAAAGACTGTCGGGGATTCCATCCAGTATACTTTTTAAGATCCTCAAAGTTCATATGTTGAAAATAATTAATTGAGGTGGCTACTCCCCTGATATCATGTGCTTTTGGAAATGACTCAGGATTGGCTTGTTTAATGAAGTAAAGGATTTGTTGCCTAATACCTTTTACTGACAAAGTACCACCTTTTTCTCTCATGAAGAGAGCACCTGAGGATCTTGAAGAAGTACGAGATAGAAAGGCTCTAAGAGTTGATACTGGGCAGAGAGAAGGATCCTGGGGAAGTGGGATAACTTTCCAAGGGGCCCACCTTGCCAGAGGATCCTCATTTTTGGCTAAAAAGCTACGATCCGGAGCAAGTAGAACTTCTCCTGATGGGAGGAATTCCACATGACCCGTATCCCTGGATAGAGCCGACAGTTCTGAAATTCTAGCTCTGAGGCTAAGCTTAATAAGAATAATGTCTTCCTCAGGAGCATTATGAATGTTACAAGATGAGTTGTCAGTATCTGAAGCTAGTTTGAGGACATCATTTAAGAACCATGAAACTGTAGTAGGCCTTTGGGAAGGTCTAAGTCTAGCACAGGCTTTAGGGATAGACGTAAAATAAGATTCAGTCAGGTCTATCTGAAAACCTACTTGAAAGATTTTCTTCAAAGCCGATTTATGAGTGGTAATAGTGCTAGCTGCTAAACCTTTTTCAAACAAGGATCTGAAAAAGGATATAGCCAGATTAACTGTCATGGTTGTAGTATTCGATTCTTTCAAGAAAGATGCTAATTTTTTAACAGCTGAGTCATATTGCCTAATGGTTGACTCTCTCTTATCTGATTCTAGGAGAGAATATTCTGTGGATCAATATTAGCATCTTTATTAGCCGCAAACTTCATGAAGTCCATAAAGTTAGGGTCTGGAGAATTCCTGAGGAAGCGAACACAGTCCTCATTTGTACTGATTGTGATAGCTTGGGATTGGGGATCCGTTGAGGTCGGAGGCCCAATTCCAGAAGAAGAGGATACCAGTTGCTCTTGGGCCAGTCCGGTGCAATCAGAGCTACTATCCCTTGAAAGACCTTAGTTTGACTTAGGACTTTCAAGAGAAGATTCACTGGAGGAAAAACATAAATTCTCCTCCACTGATTCCAGTCCAACGACAGGGCGTTCCGTGGCATAAGCCAGAGGGTCCAGGTTGGGGGCCACATAGCAAGGGAGCTTGTGGTTCGCTTGTGAGGCGAAGAGATCCACTTGGAGACCTGGGACTCTCAGGCTTATCCACTGGAATGACCCTTCGTCTAGAGACCATTCTGATTCCAGAGGAAACTGGACCGGGACAGGGCGTCTTGCTATCACATTGCTTACTCCTGCCAGGTGAGTGGCAGACAGATGCCATTTGTGTTTTGTTTGTAAGGCAAAGATGGCTATCATGACATGATTCACATGCTTGGATTTGGACCCTCCTCTGTTGATGCAATGAACTACCACTGCACTGTCCAAAACTAGCCTTAGATGAGACTTCTTCGGGGGAAGCAGTCTCTTCAAGGTAAGAAATACTGCCATTGCTTCCAGAACGTTTATGTGGAGCTGGCGAAATTGAACTGACCAAGTCCCCTGAACCTGTTTGAACTGGGAGTATCCTCCCCACCGGACAGGGAGGCGTCCGAGTGTGAATGGTTAACACGGTGGGGAAGGGGTATTGAAGGGGTACCTTCTTGGCTAAGTTCTTTACTTTTGACCAAGGACGGAGTTGATTGCGGAGGATCTGTGGAATTACTGACAACTTGTCTCGAGATTTGGTGTTTGCTCTTGATCGCCAAATTCGATTTAAATCTTTCAGCCTTGCTTTCAGGAGGATATCTGTTACCGAAGCAAACTGAAGGGACCCTAGGATTCTCTCCTGGTTTCTCCTTGATGTTTGTTTGCATTTGAGAAATTGCCTGACAGATTTTGCTATTTTCCTTCCGTTTGGCCACTGGAATGACAGATTGTGGGAAGACAAATCCCATTGGATTCCTAGCCACTGAAAACGAGACTCCGGGGTAAGTCTGGATTTTGTTTTGTTTATCTGGAACCCCAGATGTTCCAGAAAGTGAAACTACCTTTTGGTGGCTTTGAGACATTCCTCGACTGTTGGTGCCCAGATCAACCAATCGTCGAGGTATGCTGCTACCATGATTCCCTGAGCTCTCAATTGTTGTACAACCACTTCTGCTATTTTCGTGAATACCCTGGGGGCTACATTCAGACCGAAGGGCATCACTTTGAATGAGAATGTTTGATTTCCTAGTCTGAATCCTAGGAATGGGTCGGAAGTGCCTGGCTATAGGGATATGATAGTATGCGTCTGTAAGATCGATGGAGCATGTGACGGCTCCACGCGGAAGTAAGGTCCTTACTTGCGAGAGGGTAAGCATCTTGAACTTGTCGCAACGAATCAAAGAGTTTAGCTTTGACAAGTCTAAGATTACCCTTCTTTTTTGTTGAGCCTTTCTTTGGCACGCTGAATAAGCGACCTTGAAATTTTAGATGCTTGACTCTCGCAATAGCTCCTTTCTGAAGGAGTTTCTCTTCCGCGTAATCTGTCAATTCCTCTGATGGTATCTGGTGGAATGATTTGATTGGAGGAGGCTCTTTGATCCAACTCCAACCCAATCCTTTGGACACTATGCTCTGTGCCCAATTGCTGAACCCCACCTGTGGCGGAAGAGGAACAGCCTCCCTCCTACCTGGGGAGCCTCATTGTTGATGGGCGGTTGACCACCACGCCCTCCTCTGAACTGCCTGCTCCTTGTTGCCCTTCCTGCGCCACGCTGACGAAAGTAACCTCTCGCCCTACCTCTTGGTGTTTGTCACTTGAGCTCTATGAAGGGGTGAAGGCCGGCGAGATTGCATAGGAGGTGGACGGCTGAGATTGAGGGGACAACAGGAGGATAGGCTGGTTCTGCTTCGAACTAGACAGGTTGTCCTTGTTGGGTAACCGGGACAGCCTGCACAAATTGCTGGCTGTTGCTGGTGTTTCTGATACGGCTGGAACCTCTTACCAGCCTTCTTTGTTTTCTTACCAGCAGTGGGGCACGGATTCTTGTTTCCTCTTCGAGGAAATACCCACCTAGCTCTAAGGCTCTGGTTGAGCCTAGCAGCTTCGTGGTGCACTTCGTTGACAGCGGACTCTGGGAAGAGATCCGCTCCCCACATGCTAGAAGCCAAGAGTCTATTCGGCTCGTGCCTAATAGTACACTCCTGCAGAACATGCTTTCGGCAATTCCTTCTAGCCTGGAAGAAGTCGAAAGCGTCTGATAGTACCGTCTGGAACTGAGATTTTGCCAAAATCTTGAACAGCGGTTCCGTAGCATAGAGAGAGCAGCCATTTCCGTAATTATAAGGGAATTGAGGGACCTGCCAAACCCTGGTTCGCGCATCAAAAACTCTGCCTGAATTAGGGAATCTTCGGCAGCCTTGGCAGCTTCTCGCCGAACTGGTCCATGGCGCAGTCCGGTTTGAGCTTACCAAGCGTGCAAGGTAGCTGGCAAGTTCCTCCCACAATCTCCGAAAGCCGGGAAGAGCGGAGAAGTTAGACTCCGCCTCCATCAACGTGGGATGGGCTATCCTTGAGGACTGCCTGAAGGGACTTTCTCTATTTTTCGTGGCGAACGGAAGAGAAGCCTCCTCTTCCGTCGCGAAAATAGTAAAGGGACTCTTATAGGCTGGAGTTTAGTGTTCGTGCACTCCCAGCCTCAGGCAATGAACCCATTCCGCTGAGCATGATCTTTACTGTATAGGACAGACCTCTCTAGAGATCTTGTCCTCCCTAGTCAGAGCCGTTACAGTCAAGGCCTAGCATAACGATGAAAAAAGGCTGCGTCAGGACCCGAGGGAGGGTTAAAACTCGAAGTCCTCAATCCTCCGAGTTCCACACTCCGGGATAGAGATCATCCCATCCTAAAAGGAGCGTAGGGCAGCTACTCTCCATGGGTTTCTCTGATGGAGAAAGCTGGCAGAGAGTCGATGGCGGGTGGGGAGTTGGGAGAATGCCAGTGCTTGGCACTGGGGGAGACTGGAAGAGAACCTGAGATAGCCCGGCTACTCGGTCCCTCATTCTCTCTAACCCTGTTAGAGAGATCCTGTATCGGACTGGCCTGATTGAGACAGAGTGCTCGACTTAATTGTCCGCGAACATCTGCTCGAATCTAGTCCCCAGGGGCGGAGACTGCGAGCCAACCAGCTTCGCCCCCCACCCTGTGCATCACCACTGCTGAGAAAGCAGAGGGATCAAAGGTGCTAGGCCATGCTCCTACCTACGGCGTAGCCGGAGTGGAAGCGGTGGAGGCGGGAGAAGGCATGGCTCGGCGGCGGGAGAGCGAGCTTCTCCTTAGAAGCCTTGCTTTCTTTTAGAGCTCTTTGAAGTGAGAAGAGCTCGGCTTCGCTTTCACCGCGTCGGCGTAGGAAGTCGAAGACTTCCTAGCCGAAGAAGACGAAGACGACTTCCTAGAAGTTGTCTTGGCCAAAGTCTTCGGGTTTCTCTCTGTCCCTTCACCTTTGGGGGTACAGAGAGAGAGACGAGGAGCGGGTAGGATCTCAGATCCCACAAAGCCCCTTGGAAAAGAAAAAGCACTCGAAGAAGGGACAGTGAGAAGATCCAGGAGCACCCAAGGAAAGACCTTGGGCGCCCGACACACCTACCTCAACCAACAAATCCTCCACCCCTACGCCATAGGCTCGATGTTAGGTCCAGGGCAGCGAACGTCCGGGGACCGACTCCTGGGCAGCTACGACCCCAAAGGATTGCTGGAGGTCTTGCTGGATGGAGGCTATCAGAGGGGCCCGCGGGACAAGGGCCGTCAACATATCCAGTTGACTTGCCCGCAGGAAGATCTGGACGGCCAGCTTTCTTGTCAAGAATGTATGGCTGGCCTTTTTTGGCGGCGTTCTTCCCGAAGCCGCCCACCCACGCTTTCAGGGTGGCGAGGGCGACTTCCCCCTACACCAGTAGCCTGAAAGAAAGGCGAGATGAGCTTCTAGTGGTGGAACGGGGTTAACAAACTATGACTAAGATTTTAGTTAGTAAAATGATAAGGAAGCCTATAATGGACTTACCCCATCCCCCAGCTGACCCCGACTAGGTCGTAGCAGATGGCGCAGGCTTCTGGGTGCCAGACGATCATCTCGTGTAAGACGTGGCACAGGGGGCGTGAGACCTACATCAATCGTGGCCGCAGGGGTTCGAACAGCGTCGCGTTGCACGCTGTGACCTGGCAGTTGGTAGCCTGTAATGGAAAAAAGATACATGAGTACCAGGTACACACTTACAGTCTAACAGATGCTCCGCTGGTGCCGGAGCGATAAAGTTAGATTAAACCCAGAAGCCCCGCCAAAATACGTGTGGGTAACCAGGTTGGTGCGTGCCCTAGGCTATAGCTCCGCTGATGGCGGGGACGCAAAGGGAAACCAACCAGGAGTGGTGGTAAAAGGAAACACGACGGAAAATGGCGGGGATGGTAGTATATAATAATAAACATTACACAATTCATTGTAAAATATAGGGTATCCTTAAAAAATAATAATAATAATAATAATTACAAACCTCTCATCCACCCGTCTACTAGAAGAGTGCACGGGTAAGAAGCAAGCTCCCTTCGGTAGCGGGGTGGGAGAGATGGTAAGGACATAGTAGGCAAGCAACCCGACCAACTAGTTAGTGCCCACCCGCCCGCTGGCGGAGCCAGTAATTCTATAACCAAAGGTGCCCCGGCTGCGACTGAAGGCTCCTTTCGTTTTATAGCGAGGGAGGGGGCTGAGCAAACTGGGGGAGGGGGGGGGGGGAGGGGAAGGCTCGGCGTAACACGGCGGGAGGGAGAGAGAGGGGGGAGGGATGGCCTACTCCTCCCCACGCCTCACCAACTACCCGCTCGGAGACCCGGTACTCATGAGTGGTCGCCCTATACCCCCCCGCTGGGAGGAACCCCTGGCCACCTCAGAGAGGGCAGAGAGAGAAGGCGGGAACTGAGGTTTGGTCATGACAACCAAGGGGTCCCCAGCCCCTCCCTATACCAGAAAGGGAGGGCAGGGGCAGGGTAAGGTGCGATGGAAACACGTGACCGCAAGTGGCCTAGGCCGCTTGAGAAACACAACCGTGAGAGGGCCACGTGAAACCAGGCTGTACCAATACAAGGAACAAGCACCTAGGCTAGCCTAACACCCTAAATACAATAAATATATACATCGAAAAGATGGAAAAGACACTTTTGTAAAAGAAAAAGAAAAGAAGCCAGGAGGAGGCAGACTGTTCCAAGAAACAGAAGCCTACTCGGAGCCAGCGATAGCCGATGAAGAGCAAGAGCCGGGATGCTGGCCGGAATAAAAATAATAGCCCTAAATACCAAACTAAAAGATGTTGGTAGGAGGGCTAAACTAGCTAAAATTCGATGTAAAAAACAGTGAAACGTAATATAGTAAGCCCATAAGTATAAGAAGTCCCAGTATGGAGGACCGGGAATTCTTAACGAGGCAGCATGGCGCCACCACGAGACAACCGGGGAACCGTATAGACCTATTTAAGAGGAAAATACTGGTACCCGGGAAGATAAAATTAAGGTAAAACATTACTTATGAGTTACTTAACTTAGCCGTAGCAATAGCAGAGCGTTCCATGATAGACGAAAAGGATAATCCCGGAATTAACACAGCACAAGGAAAAATTGCGTCTTGACGTCTAGCGCTAAAAATTAAGGATGTCCGCTAGGGGCGCTGCTGTCCGTGGCGTCCTCTAGTAGTAGTAGTAGCGACTGCATCGCCCGTTGGTATCAGCTCTCTCTTGGGGGGATTCTGATTGGAAGTTCTAATTGGTGATTGTCTCGTGGTAGTGTTCCACTCCGCCCCTATTACCATACCGACACTTCTTTTTAAGAGTGAGCGAGTCAGTTTTACTGACATTTTCTTAATTTTGTTTTTCTCTTGGTAATTTTAGATTAATTTTACCTAGAAAGAATGATATTAAGGATCCTTTCATAGGCCGACACGAGCTGAGCCCAGAAAAGGCCAACAGCATGATACTGGAATTCTTGCAGGGCTCACAATCAGATACCCCCCCAAGTATTAATCTGCTGCGAAGTTACTCCGACTTTGTCCTAGTAAACTTCTTGAGTTAGAAGTTGATTGCCTGGATGGAAAGTGTTTCATGCTATGCTGAATCATAAACACATTCAGTTATAGTAATTGGGCACTGCCCTTCATACCCAATTCACCACTCAACCAGCAGTTGTAGCAGAAGCAGTGAAAATATGAATGAAAACCAGCAAAGTTAGGGTTAGGAGGAGACAAAATGTTATTACCAAGATGAACCTAGTATTATGAGTTTATTTACACACTCCGCAAAAATGCACCAGATGAATATGAAAACCCAATTCTTAGGCTAGGTGGCTTCCATTTATTAACAAACTATCTAAGAACAATAGGCAAGGTTATGTATGGTTCAGGTTTGAAAGAACTGTTTGTCTCCAGCAATGTACTGAAAGGTGGCACAGCAGAAAAAGTCCTCTCTGGTAAAGGTTACTATCAAGCAATCAACGTCCACGTGCTTGTGTATGAGGCGCTGGAAGCCCTTAGGTTTGATGCATTTAAACATTGGGTGATTGAAGAAGGAATCAGTATGGATGTAATGGCAGAAATGTCTGACTTAATGTCCTCACTGGGAAGGGAACTAAAAGAGGGTACTCCCATAATGCAAATAGTGCGCACAAACTTCAAAAACTTCTACCACATTTTCAAATTTTTATAGACCAGTTTGAATCTTGTAAAAAGTACAGCAAGACCTACCAGTTTTGGTGTAATTACTTACATATGATAGAAATCCTACTGTCATACATTCATGCAGAGAGGAGTGATGAATGGCAGGAGCACTTATCAGCAACTGCAGAAAATGACATTTTTATAATAATATAAAGTTTCACTTATACTTACCCGGTGGTTACATATAGCTGTCGTCTCCTGACGTCACGGCAGGAAACTTC
>NC_087215.1:34083761-34175795 GCF_015104395.2 Macrobrachium nipponense
TGAGTCTGCCGAAGAGGGAAGATCAGACCCAAGGGCTCTCCTGATTCGTATCAGAAACCCATCTTTCCCGTAAGTTTGGACGGGGGAAAAGAAAAAACTGTCTTCTTCCCTCCTCCTTCGAGACCAACCAATCATCGAAGTTCTTGAGCGCCTCCTCATCGACACTGTCGGTTTTCATCTTAACGACTGAAGACTTCTTTGTTGTATTAGTGGTCGAAAATAAGGACGGCGGTGAAGGAGGAGCAACGGCCGAAAGCGACTCCCCAAAATCTTGCAAGAGGAGGTCGGTCAGTCTCTTGTACGACGACACTGAAGCATCCTTAGGCAAATCTTCCTCCGAATCTCTAAGATACTCTTCAGACAAATGACGTTTAGAAGATCTACTGCAAGGAGGAGAGCTTTTCCTCGGCGAGCGCCTGCTCGGAGAGCGCCTACTGGGAGAATGTCCACTGAGAGAGCGCCTACATGGAGAGCGCCCACTTGGAGAGCACTTACAGGGAGAACGCCTACTGAGAGAGCCCTACTTGGAGAGCGCCTACTAGGAGAGCACCTACTAGGAGAGCGCCTACTATGAGAGCGCCTAGATGGAGAGCGCCTACTAGTAGAAGCTCAGCTGTCAGAAGCAAAGTACATGTCCACAGAAGAGCGCCTGGACAAGGGAGAGCGCCTATCAAGCTCTCTGCGCCTGCTAGGCTCTTGGCGCCTACCAGCCTCCATACGCCTGCCAGGCTCTTGGCACCTGTCAGACTCCAAACCCCTACCAGGCTCTTGGCGCCTGCCACGGGGAGAAAAAACTTCCACGGAAGAGTCCCTGTCAGAAGCATGGCGCTTACAAGGCTCTGTGTGCCTATCGGAGAGCGATCCCGAACTTCTTCTGACGTCCTACTACGAGGCTCGAAACTTCTCTAGCGGGATGGAAGCGAGCAGAAGAGAGGTTCCTAGACTTCTTCACCGAAGCGAGGCGTCCTTCCGACGATGAGAAGACCCGGCAATAGAATCAGCTAAAGCCGCAATCTGCGCCTGCAGACCCGCCAAAATGCGCGCAGGAGATCTCTCGAATTCCTCTACAGGAGACGAAGTCCGAGACCGAAGAGGAGAAGTGTAACCGCAGAATTCTTGGCTCTCTTTGCGTTCCACTTCAGCTCGTTCCGCGAAGGATTCGGGGCTGGAAGGAAGGGCGCAAGGAACTTTCCAGGGCCTCTTGAGAGGGCGAGACGACTCCGAGGTGCTCCATGTACGCTTAGGAGAAGGCGACGAAGATGAAGAGAAACACTGGCGCAATACTTCTTTCTTGGCACGATCCAAGGCAGCCTGGGAACGAGCAACAGGATCTGCCGAGGGGACGTCTGACCGGTGGGGGTTCTCCCTAACCTTCCTGTGGCTTTCGACTTTCCTCCTCCACTGGGTCTGGGAGTCTGGAAGAGGTCTAGGCCTGGAAGCGTTAGTGAGCCGGTCAGACGCACCCTCCACTGCACTAGGGGCACTGCACTGATCACTTGCACTGTCACTCTTACCTTGTAGAGAGCGAGCGAAACTCTCCTTACTCCTGATCGAGGCTCTCCCGGAAGCAACTCCCGAAAACGAATCTTCGGGTTCAAAGCTGGGCGCAGGGGCTGAAACAAGAGAAGGTACCACTTCTGCTACAGGGTTCTCAACGTCCATTTCACTCGCTCTCGATCTACTAGAGCTCCTTGAAGAAGCCTTACGCGCCCTATCCTTCTCCAACTTCCTTAAATAAGAAGATAGAGCCTTCCATCCATCTTCATCCAAACTCTCGCACTCTTTACAAGGGTTAACAAAAGAGCATTCATTACCTCTACACACCATACATACGGAGTGAGGATCCAAAGCAGCCTTTGGAAGCCTCACTTTACAATCACTCACTGAACAAACCCCAAAAAGAGCAGGTTTCTTAACCTCAGAATCATCCATGATTATTAATTCAAAGAAATATCCAAAAGAAAATCCAAATAATCAATCCAAAGAGCGTATGCCAAGCCAACAGACAAAGGGTACTTCACCAAAATCCAAATTGTCGGCAACGAGAAAGAATCTAACTATCGGAGGACTGAACAACAGGTGTTGTCCAGCCGGCGACAGAAAAAAATCTGACAAGAAAGGGGGAGTGGTTCTTACACCCGCCACCCAGCGGCGGGTAAGGTAGATCACCTGACCTACCTGTAGCGTGTGCCGCGAGTTTTGAATTTTCTGTCGTGACGTCAGGAAGTTCATGTACAAAATGCTTATAACTGCCTATCTTGAAAGTTCAGATACCAAATGTATACCTTTAATAACATCCTACTTCAAATATACCTAAAATTACTAACCTATTACTGCATTAATCTTTGAGGTTATATTATTAATATCATTTCAAAGTCATCTTAAACATTTTACCATTAAAAATATATACCTACAGCAAATGAGAGAGAGAGAGAGAGAGAGAGAGAGAGAGAGAGAGAGAGAGAGAGAGAGAGAGAGAGAGAGAGCAATGAATGGCAACATCATATAACTGACCGTCAAGAGTGAAATTATGAATTGTTTCTGAGACAGAGAATAATAATGGAGAGAGAGAGAGAGAGAGAGAGAGAGAGAGAGAGAGAGAGAGAGAGAATAACTCCTAGACTCCGCTACCTCCCCTCCACCAATTCACATCAAACTCATTTACTCCCCCGCCCATGTTCCTCCAAGTGGATAAAAAGACTGGGAATCGCTATTTTTAATTAATCTTATTAATATTTGAAAATTAGTTATAAGGTAAATATGTTATTGTAATGATACAATTAAGTTTGTTCATACTTACCTGGCAGATATATATATAGCTGTATTTTTTCCGAATCCGACAGAAATTTAAACACTTACGACACACGCAGTGGGAGTCAGGTGGTTAGTACCCTTCCATTCCCGCCGCTGGGAGGCGGGTATCAGGAATCATTCCCATTTTCTATTCATAATTTTTATTTCCACTGTCTCCTGAGGGGAGGTGGGTGGGTACTTGATTATATATATCTGCCAGGTAAGTATGAACAAACTTAAATTGTATCATTACAATAACATTTTTGTTCATGAAACTTACTGTCAGTATATATATAGCTGAATCCCACCTTTGGTGGTGGGAGTAGACAGAATAGAAGATTTTAGGAAACATATATATGCAGATAATTGATATCTTGATTCCTTACCTGTTAGCATAGCTGACTTCGTGGTTACTGCCGCGTAAGTCTGCTTGTGCTACTAGAGTTGCCAGCGAGGTAGAGACCTATATAGCTGGTGCACTCCAGATGATCTGTCAACAGGGGCGAGACCACGACGTGACTAGACCATATTGACCATACCATGAGGGCTAAGCAAAGTAAAATAAAGTATATATATATATATATACACCACCTGACCCACCTAGCCAAAGTTAAGGTGTGTTAAACTAGGCTTAAGAGTTAAGAAGTCACCGTTGTCGGCGACTCAACTACTAAATTAAGAGCTCTTCCTAACCATTTTCTACAGGATAGGATGAGTGGTACTTCTTGCCCCCAAGATTGTGTCTGCAGACACGTATGGCCCTAGCGAGCAGCAGATCTCATATGCCATCTTCACATCTCGCAGGGAGTGTGAATTGAACACAGAGTTGCTTCGCTAAAACATGGTACTCAGGATGTTGCTGAGTGCCATGCTCTGTTGAAATGCTTCCGAGGCCGCGCCCTCACCTCGTGAGCATTCAAATCGAAAGATTTCAAATCTTTGTGCAAACACAAAGAAGGAGCTTTTTTGAAAGACCTCCTTAACAATAAAGCCAAGGTGTTTTTCGATATGGGCAAGTCTGGTCTTTTCGGAACACTGCAGATTGTCCGTACGACTTCGACTTTCTTGTTGAGTTTTATGAGATAAAACTTGAGAGACCCTGACAGGGCACAGGACTCTCTCTGGCTCCTGCCCACTAACTTGTGCCATCCTTGCTTCCAAGCTCCTGGCCCAAGGACAAACCGGGTTTCCATTCTTAGGCCATAACGAAAAGCTTTAGAGAGCACCACCGCCTTGTGTTCTCTAAAGCCAAAACTTGTGACGATGGCTTAAAATCTCACTAACCTCTGTCGTATCTAGGGTGGTTAGAAAAATGCCTTCCTGATCACATGCAAGAAGTTAACAGGTAGATGTTCGAATGCTTTGACATCAAGAACTTCAGACTATGTCTAAGTTCCAATTGAAAGCTTCGATCTGGACATGCACAGTCAGTCCGTCTGTACTAACGTCAGGTGACCGACCAGTTGACCAGTCAGACGAATCAAGGACAGCAAGGCTGTACCCTGAAGACCATAAGGCACTATTCTTCGCTGAAGGTATGATGTTTTGGACTGCCTGGGCGATTCAAGCTAAGCAAACCTTGGGGGTGTATCAACGCAACCAAAGTCGTTAGCGAATCAACTCCCTGAGCCACTCCTGACTCGAGCTTCTGGTGCCAGGAGAAAGGATGCGAGGAGCAAAAAGGTGATTCAGTCCCGAAGGACGAATGCCTGACAGTCCAACCTGGTCTAATGTTAAACGATCATCGGGGGTGTAAAACGCAACCGACTTCGTCAACAAGAAACTCAGGGCTACTATATGTCTCCTGATCTCGCACGAGTGTCTGACTCCGAGAAAACAGGCGAGACAAAAAGTAGATGGTGAGCGAGTTTCGAGATTTCACAGAACTCAAAGATCGTGAAGGGCTTTGTTGTTGACAGAAGCAAATCTCTGAGCCCAAAGGCCGTCAACAACATATTTGCGTATTCTTTAATAGTTGTGACTGCCAGCTTATCCCATTCTTCAAACGGAAAGGGAAGACTGCAATCTTATGCTGTCAACATCTCGATAGTCTGAACGTAGTCAGACTCAGAGCGAGAGGTTATAGGTACCTTTCGTGTTAAAGGAGACCGACTCTCTCGGAAAGGTCCTTGGAAAGGACGTGACCTCTGTGAATCTATGGGTGACTTGAAGGCCAACATGGGGCGATTAGCGTCATTGTCGCTCCCTGTGATAATATAAATCATCTTATTACATTTGTCCTAAGTGATTGAAAAAGGGGAAAGAGACTAAACATCCATCCCCGTTAAACAATATCATAGGATGGCGTTTAATGTTACCGCTCCCGGATCGAGAAAAAGGGAGCAGAGAAGAAGAAGCCTCTTTGTCCTCAACCTAGCGAAGAGATGAATGAAAGGACGTCCCTAAAGTCTCCACAACTCTCAACATACTTCTAAAGAAAGATTCCACTCGGAAGTCAGTAGTTGCTGCCTTCGATCGAGACGATTCGAACCGACTTTTGCAATCCTGTAACGAACCTCTAGAGGATCGTTCCATTCTACGCCTGTTGTTATAATAGGCTCTTTCTCGTAAACCCCGAACCGGGACCGAGAGAAGATACTTCCTAAGATATGAGAGAGCTGTGGAAGATCAGAGTTGATATGGACCATGGTTCCAAAAACTCGTTTCGAGGACTGGAGGGACGACTGAATTGCTTCCACTTCTTTCAGATTATGATCCAGGACATCTGAAACCCTCTCAAGATGTCCGGCACCT
The DNA here is from genome assembly GCF_015104395.2 of Macrobrachium nipponense. NCBI lineage: Eukaryota > Metazoa > Arthropoda > Malacostraca > Decapoda > Palaemonidae > Macrobrachium > Macrobrachium nipponense. The sequence continues at coordinate 34,089,309 of NC_087215.1, forward strand.
TCTTTCTATCACCTCAAGAGATACTTAACGCACCGAGAGATGTTCAGAATCATTCCTAGATCTTTAATAAAATTTCAGTTTCCCGGTATGGAAAAAAAACTGTAAGAGGTCTGAATTGCAGTCTATTCAGGGAAACAAACTTCTTTAGGAAGAAATGGTCCCCAGCAAGCTCATCCATTCCCTCACACAGTATGTTTACTTCCCTAATAAGGCTGCGCTTTGCCTAAGCAAGAGAGCATATAATAGTGCAATGTTGTGGTAGACTCGTAGTCCTATACCGTGCGGTAACGAGCCCACCGAAAGGAGTAGATATCTCTGTAGAACATATTAAGGCCAAACGAATGCAATGTTTATTCATTCATGTAAGAAATCCCCTCAATCTTAGGCTAAAGTCCGTGATTGTAGGGCAGAGATACAGTTCGTCAGTCAATCCCGCAGGAGAGAGAGACGTAACTGTCAGCACAGAGATACGGTTAGTCAGTCAATCCCGCAGGAGAGAGAGCTTAACCTACAGCGCATGACAGCGAACGAGTTGGTACTGGCTCGTTTGGACTGGAGGAGAGGAGTCAGAGGACAGTGACAGCAGCAGCTTACGCTCGTCCGTCATCGTCGTCTCTTAACTTTATGCCTGGGTTGCCAGCTACCCTATTCTATGAAGAAAAAGGTCCGTTATTTTTAGCATAAAGAGACTCTCAAGCTGGTATATTTAAGCGAAACAGAAAACGCTAAATATACAGATGCGTTTGTGTCGTCAGAACACTACCATACAACGGTAAAAGATAAATCGGAAACTCCTGGAAGGCTGCAGGGAGTTACGATTAAATGTCCTTAAAATGGACACAGACCTCTCGGTTGCCATCCGAAGAGGTAACTACAGCAAGCGTATATGACTTGAACCAACCAGAAATAAAATAACGCAAGGCAAAATATGAAATTATATCACAATAACAGTTTGTTCATACTTACCTGGCAGACATATATATAGCTGAATTCGGAAATACAGCTACATACATATCTGACAGGCAAGTTTCATGAACAAAACTTAGGAAAGAATCGAAGCAGTCAGCTCAAGCTTCTTATGTTATTGGACATAAGCGTTCATTGACGTAGTCTACAAGTCTATTTCTTGTACGAGTCTGCGAATGACGAATGAGATCTCTTCCGAATCTTGTCAATAAGAGCTTATTCGCTTACGCAATATCAAGTTAATGAGATGTTTTGTCATGAGAACTAACCATTTACGGGACAAAGAGATATTTAGGTCAATGAGGGATACCCACTTACTTGACAAACGATAGTATATTGTCAATGGGGGAAAGTCACTGAATTGATAAAACGTAATCCAGGAAGTCGAGCATTTTATTTTCCGATTCCCGTCTCAAACGAGGAAGGGGCAAGAATCCTGTTAAGAGACTGGGCTTACGTCAGGTAGAACGACGATGTTCAATTCGGCAGCGTAGTCCCGACTAGGGAACTAACAAAATCTATCATCTGAAAAGCCCTTTCAGATGGGCTAAAAAGCTGGCAAAATTATCCTGGGAAGAGAAGAAAACTCTCCAACCAGCTTCCTCTCCCGTATCACAACTAATGCCTGCTAAAGCTTAAAATTTATTGGCAGTATGGCAAAGGCAGTCCTGTCTTGCGCTTTCCTGAAGAGCGTAACTTTTGATGAGTGCCTTTGCAAGAATCCTACTGAACGTTGCCGAGAGTCCTGACGTGCAGGACATCGAGCCTTTATAACCGTAACTGCCTTATCGCAAAGTCTTGACTGCGGTAGTGGCACTTAAATTTATTGGCAGAATGGCAAAGCTTGCGGTAGAGCAAACGAGAACTTCCCTTGAGCTTTCCTTAACTCCATCCACCTATGCGAAAAGCAATATTAATTGACAGAGACCTCTTGAATTCAGAAACGAGATGTCTTGCTGGGTTTCGAAGAAGTTGTCTGTTCATTTAAGCTTACTCCGAGCACTGCCTACTTCACATTCTTTGCAGGTGAGGTAGAAGGTATCATCGAAGGTAGAGGTAAAAATTCTTTAAGCCAAATCTGAAACAAGAGCTTGAAGAGTTCAACAGAACGTTCAGCCAGGCGACACCCACCTGGCGTGCGCTGGTGCACGCTCGGCGTCACTGGACCGCGCTCTCGGCCATTGGAGCGCGCACGGCGTCCACTGGAGCGCGGTCGCGTCCATTGGAGCGCGCTCGGCGTACCATGGCGCGCACGCTCGGCGTCCACTGGCGCGCGTTTGGCGTGCACCCGCGCGCGACTGGCTTGGGCGTCGCTCTCAAAAGCTTACTGCTACTATGACTTCTTTGACGTATTTCTCGGTGGAAAGACGGACACGAGTTCAGGCGACGTTCGCCTTCTTACTTCTCACTGAAACGCATAACGAGAGAGAGAGAGAGAGAGAGAGAGGACGTGAAGCGTCCTCTTCTATAAAGCTTCTATTTAGAGGGCGCGAGTCCATCCGAAAGCTCCAACCCCTGCGCGGGGAGGACGCTTCGGAGGACGAGAAGCAATCCTTCAGGATTCGTGCACGTGCACGCACTTAGGCAGTCTGGGGATTTTCATCAGAAACTGCCGAAGGCACGCCAGATCGGTGGGGGTTCCTCGTAACCCTCCTTCGGCTTTCGACATGCTCTCTCCCTCGTTCTGGGAGTCAAGCAGAGGTCCCGGCCTAGAGGCGAAACGAGGCCGATCTGACGCACCCTCCACTACACAAGGGGTATCACTGCACTTCTGCACTTCACTTTTACTCTCTAGCAAGCACTTTCGATTCTAAGTTACGAATCGAAGGAGTATCAGAGAAAGGGCAATTTCTCTACAGACACTGCTTAGGGCCCGAAGGCAACACTGGCAGGGTGTAGGGAGTAACCATTACAGGAAGGTTAGCAGTCACTACTGACTGGTTGACCCTTGACTGTTACTGATTAATTGCGTACATACGAATCATACGTCTTCCTTACGGAATTAGACATGTTTTACTGTATGATTAATTGCGTACATACGAATCATACGTCTTCCTTACGGAATAGACAAAGTCTCACCTCCTTACATGACAAATCTCAACAAAAGAAGCAAGGACCCATACCCCTCGTACATACCAATGCGAATCTACCGAAGCTTTCGGTAGCCACACCCTCTATCTTTGCAGACAACCCCGTCTGAAACTAGCCTAACTAGATTCAGATATTTTATGCAAAAATGAATCAAATTCAAATCAATTTAAGATAGCGTATGCCTAGCCACAATCCAAGTGAATAAATCAAAAGACAATTAGGATACTTAGCGGCAATGAAGTTTCCAAAATCCTAAGACGGAGGTACTGAAAAACAGGTGTTTTTCAGCACCGGCGACAGAAAAATTATGAATAGAAAATGGGGGAAATGATTCCTGTGATACACGCCTCCCAGCGGCGGGAAATGGGTACTAACCACCTGACTCCCACTGCGTGTGTCGTAAGTGTTTAAATTTCTGTCGGATTCGGAAAAATACAGCTATATATATATCTGACAGGTAAGTTTCATGAACAAACATTTATTTACACTACAAAACAAATAAACATACATGAGAGAGAGAGAGAGGAGAGAGAGAGAGAGAGAGAGAGAGAGAGAGAGAGAGAGAGAGAGAGAGAATGTTATTGTTACTATTTAATCTCATTAAACGTAATATTATTTGTAAACTAGTACTGTATATATTATTTTTACCATAAAATGTAGTAATGTCCTTAAAGATATACTTATACATACACTTCCAGGCCAAACAGAGGGCGAGAGTTACCACTAAGACATACTAGTATCTCGTGTGGTGAGAGAGAGAGAGAGAGAGAGAGAGAGAGAGAGAGAGAGAGAGAGAGAGAGAGAGAGGGGGTTATCCTTATTTAAAAGAGTGAAATGGATAGATTATTGTACTTTTTTAAAATACTATCACATATCAATTCTGAAATTAGTTATATTACTATTATTATTATGCAAAAATATTAATAAACATACAAATGTACCATAGAAATTCTCTCATCTCAGTGAGAGAGAGAGAGAGAGATAGAGAGAGAGAATCTCCATGATCCTTTGATAGCAACACTTCCCTTCCTGTTTTGACATTTGTTGGACACCAGCCAATTCTGCCTGGCTACCTGGAGTTAAAAGACGCGGGGTAAAATGCATTTTCTTTCATTCTTACATAATTCTTTTTCTGGGCTCAGCCCGTGTTGCTTCGTGAAATGTCCCTTTAGCACACATTTCTAGGGTAAATATCGCTAACATTACCAGAGAAAAAAAGTTAAAATGGAATGTCAGAGTATTCTGATTCGCTCACCTTATATAAAAGGTGTCGGTATGGTTTCTAGGGCGAGTGAAACCACTACCACGGGTCTCTTACCATTTAGATCCGTCCTTCTACAAAATCCCCTACCTGAGAGGGCCGATACAAGGCCCGCATCACTACTACTACTACTTGCACTCCCGACGCCATCACGAGCGCCCCTAGCGGTCATCCTTTCCGTTAGCACCATCTTGCGCACACGTTTTTTCTTCGCTGTGTTTTGTGCTCTGTTTTTTGGATTTATCCTCATCATGGAACTCCAAGCCATCGCCGCAGCTAAGTTAAGTACTGCTAAAGTGTTTTCACTTAATTTTAGGCAGCCAGGACCGTTTAACCTCTTTATTTAGGTTATAACCGGCGCCTCCTTCGGCCTGGTTATAGAGTCGTCTCAGGCTCTGTCCCACGTGTTTCATTGTTCTTGCTTCTTCGGTCTCCCATACCGTTGTAGCTCGAATTTTAGCAGTATGTGAACCTACTATTTTATACGTTGTGCAATTTTCACATGAGTATTTATGCTTAGCTCTTCACAGGGATTGCTAGCTCTGTTGAGCTCGTAGCCTACATCGCTCCTTAGCTCAGTGTTCATACATGCATGTTCCTTTGTCTAGGTCTGTTTAGGCTCCCTTAGGACCTTGTCCTCCCTTTTAGTCCTGTCACCCTGGCCGCAGCCCTCAGTTCATACGTATCGGCAGAGGCCAGCTCCGAGTTGTTAGGCGTCCTCCCTTCTCGGTTGGCTCGCCTAGCTTCTCCAGGACTTCGCTTTCTCTCGTTCTGCTATTTCACTTCCCTCTTCCCCGTGGTTCGTTAGGCTATTTTATTTCATGCTTTGAGACGGTTAGAGGTAGCCTAGGCCACCTCACTCCACCTGGCCTGTCTTACCGCGTGGTCTTCACCACGTTCACGACGGGCCAGGCGGTCGCCACGAGCAACCCGGTTCCGTTCCCCACAAACTCCCCTCCCCCCCTACAATGGGGGGGAGTACCGCTCGCTCACGTTGCCCATGGCAACCATCCGAGCTCCCTCCCTTCCCCCTCCCCACAGGGGGGGACCCGGGAGTAGGCAGGGGGACATCCGAGGCTGGCTCAGCTCCTACCGCTCTCACCCCTCGGTTCCAGAGGGGTCTCCCGCGCGGTCGGTCTCGGCTGGCCACCCGGCTCGGCCGCGCTCGGACCTCCTCGGTTTCCAATCAGCTCCCTCTCACCCCGAGTCACCACCCTCCCCACCACTCCAGTGGCGGGCCCGTCTGGCTCCGCCAGTCCTCAGGTGTGGTGACTGAGAGGAGCCCCGCTGCATGTTTTTTCCCACTGTTTACTTTGTTTTATCTTATGTTATTTTATTATTGCTTGCTTTTATTTATCCTCGCTAAGTCGGCGGAGTTCCCGCTCTTCATCCGGGTTCTCCTCCGGCCTATGCGTATCTATCATGGCGGAGCTATGCTCCCCCGACTAGTTTTAATAGCCTCCTCATGCTCCTCCCCGCTGTCCTCGTACTCCTCGCTCCGGCGTATAGGCAGGTTACTGGCTTGGTGATCTCCGTCCTCCGGTGACACCAGAGATGCACTAAAGCTAGTCTACCAGCTCTATCGGACTCCCACCACTCACGGCAGGAGAGCAAGTGGAGGCTAACCCCTGTGTTATTAACTCTGGTATCCTCCGGCGTCTCATAACTTTTTGGACTTAGTCCAAATTAGTTAATGTAGGTACTCATGTATCTATTCACTTACAGGCCACTCACTGCCAGGAATCTGGCTGTAATGCTGTCCTGCAGGACCCCTGAGGGCACGAGGTCTGCTGGACCCACGCCGTCTGCGCCATCCGCTATGGGGACATAGTAGTCTGGCACCACGAGAGTTGCTCCATCTGCTACGAGCTAGTAGATCAGGTTACCTCCGGAGTAAGTACCTCCCAGAGAATCTTTATCATCTGTAACTCTGACCTATATGCATACAGTCCTTATAAGTGATATATCCTTATAATTCATATGCTTTAGCTCTACCCTAACTTAGTATTTATACTAACCCTCTCTTTCAGGCTGCTCAAGTGGTCAGGGACGCCGCTACAACCACCTTGAAAGCCTGGGTGGGCGTGTTTGGGAGGAACGTCTCCAAGGGGCAGCCCTACATCCTTGATAAGAAGATGGCTGCCCTGATCTTCCCCGGTGGAAAGACGAAACCTCCCTAAACCCAAAAAAGTCGACCTCCTAAGTTGAACCCGCCAAAGTGGCAGCCCCGTACATCACCACCATTCAGCACCAAGTGGCTCAAGCCTTGGAGGACCCTGGTAACGCAGACATCGTGGACGAAGTGGCAACTCTAAATTTGGACTTGAGCCCATAGTGGTGGATGCATCAGGTAGTGGACGGTAAGTGAGGCAGGTTTGCTAGGGGCTCAAGGTTTACCCTTGGGCCATTCTGGATCTTCTTCACCTATTCCTTCTACCTCTTCCTTTCAAGGGTTTTTGGAGAGTGAACTTCGGTCAGGCCGAAGTCCACTCAAGCTATCCCTAAAGTTAAGGGAAAGCGTGAACCGAAGACTCTAGAGAAGACGTGCCTAAGAAGACAGCTCCTAGCAGTCTCATAAGATCCGGCTTACCATCCCGGAGCAGAGAAACCCAAGTCTTCTCACTCTAAAAGCTCCAGGGGCAAATCCTCTAGAGACAAGGCCTCAGCTCCCATACTGACCCTGAGCCTTCAACCTCTACGGGGATGTGCCCAATAAGGACTCCCGCCGGGAAGCAGGAATCCTAGTTCCTTTGACTCGGAGGCCTTTACTGCAAATATCATGCATCAAATGGGGAGTCTGGTAGGAAACTTGGTGCAAGACAAGTTTCAGATGTTCTCCTACATCTCGTCTTCCCTGGAGGAGTCAGGCCAGTTGATTCGAGACATCTCGGAAAGGCTGGCCAGTCAGGAGAACTTGATCACAGGTCTCCGGGAGAACCCCATGACAGTTCTTCCTCAGCCCGCTGTATCGCCACAGACCATGCCTGATTACAATACCCTCCCTCCTTATACGGCCAGTAATCCTTGGAGGATCTCGTCATATGCCCCCTTTAAGGATGGAATGCTAACGTTGGTGGATTGTGGAACTTGAAGGATTGAGGACTTCGAGTTCCATCCAGCTGATTTGCAGTTCCCCTTCATTGGCTACGCCCGCCTTACGGAGGCAGCTATGAGAAGGGAGGATAAGATACCGAAAGAGACATGAATTTTTATTCTAAAATTAATATTAATAATACTTTACCTGTATAATTTATCTAGCCCTAAATCCCCAAAAACCGCACCAAAATTTACCACATTGGCAACCCTGTTACCTCCTATTCTGTCCGCCAGTTGGCAACACTGTCGTTGACAGATACGAAAACCCTCAAATCAGTTGTGATAGGCAGATCGTGGGGTAGGATGGGTGGGACTAGATAAATTATACAGGTAAGTATTATTTAATATGATATTGTTAAGATACAATAAAGTTTGTTCATACTTACCTGGCAGATATATATATAGCTGTATTCTCGAAGTCCGACAGAATTTCTAAAACTTACGACACACGTAGTGGGAGTTAGGGTGGTTAGTACCCATTCCCGCCCCGCTGGGACGGTGGGAGGTATCAGGAACCATTCCCATTTTCTATCAGATTTCTATCTCCACTGTCTCCTGAGGGGAGGTGGGTGGGTACAAAATTATATATATCTGCCCAGGTAAGTATGAACAAAAAACTTTATTGTATCTTAACAATATCATTGTGTCATGAAAAATTACATGTCAGATATATATATAGCTGAATCCACCTTTGGCGGTCGGGAGAGACAGAAAAAAGGATTTAGAAAACATATAAATGTCTATGATTGACATCTTGGTTCCTTACCTTTAGCATAGCTGACTTCCGTTGATTACTGTCACCCAGCCTGTTATGATTCACCTAGAGTTACCAACAAGGTAGTGACCTATGTAGTTGGTTGCGCTCTAGATGATCTGTCAACGGGGACGGGATCACAATGTGACTAGACCATGACCATACTTCCGAGGGCAACGAGGCAAAAACCACCACCTAAGTTAGCCTAACAACAAACTCCCATATACCAAAGGCTAAAGGAAGGGACGACTGTACTCGCAGCCGACCCTACAACCATAAACATACAATTATTAAAAAACTCACCTACCTTTTCTATGGGAAAGGATGAGTGCTACCTCCTGCCCCCCAAAATAGTGTCTGCGGGCGACGTATGGTCCGAGAGATAACAGCTTTCATAGGTCGTTCTCACCTCCCGTAGGTAGTGAGAGGTGAACATTGGAGTTTACTCCTCCAAAAAGTAGCACTTAAAATGTCTTTAAGAGCCATGTTTTTCTGAAAGGCTATTGAGGTCGAAATAGCCCTTACTTCGTGCGTGTTTACTTTAAGTATCTTCAAGTCACTGTCTTTGCAAGAAGCGTGCGCCTCTTTATGGTGTTTCTTAAAAGAATGCCAGTGCATTCTTGGACAGGGCATGTTTGGTCTCTTGACCGAACACCATAAGTTCTCTGCAGAACCTCGGCAATCCTTCGTTCTACGAATATACTCTCTAAGAGCCCACTAACAGGACACAGGACTCTTCTGGCTCTTGACCAATGATCTCTGCCATACCCTTGATCTCGAATGTTCTAGGCCACGGATCGGAAGGGTTTTCGTTTTTGGCCAGAAACGACATATTCAAAGAGCAGACTGCATTATGCCCTTTGAAACCGACGTGTTTGCTGATAGCCTGTATTTCGCTAACTCTCTTCGCCGTCGCCAGAGCAGTTAGGAATACAGTTTTCTTCGTCAAATCTCGTAGAGACAAAGATGAAAGAGGTTCAAAACGATTTGACATCAAATATTTTAGGACCACATCCAGGTTCCACGAAGGAAGCTTCGGTAATGGTACCTTGGTCGTCTCGAAAGATCTCAATAGATCATGGAGATCCTTATTGTTAGCGAGGTCAAGACCTCTATGCGAAAGACTACAGATAGAACGCTTCTGTAGCCTTTAATAGTTGACACTGCCAACTTTAGATCTTGTTTCAGATAAAGCAAGAAATCGGCGATCTGGCTCACAGAGGTAGTGGTAGAGGAAACTCCTTTTCTCTTACACCAACTTCTAAAGGCTGCCCACTTCGATTGGTAAACCGCGATTGATGATGGTCTCCTCGCGGTGGCGATAGCTTTAGCCACTGATTTCGAAAAACCTCTCGCTCTGGCCAACTTTTGGATAGTCTGAACGCAGTCAGACTCAGAGCGGAGAGGTTTTTGTGTACCTCTCGAAGTGGGGCTGTTTGAGTAGATCTCTCCTTAACGGAAGAGATCTCGGATAATCCACTAGGTAGAACATTACCTCTGTGAACCGATCGCTGCGGGCCAAAAGGGGGTGCATTAAGTCAACCTCGTCCCCTCCGATGCTGCAAATTTTCTCATCACCTCCCCCAGGATCTTGAAGGGGGGAAAAGCATAGAGATCCAGGCCCGTCCATCCCATAGAAGGGCGTCTACTGCTACTGCTCCCGGATCGAGAACCGGGGTGCGGGGGAGCAATACAGAGGGAAGTCTCGCCGTCCTTGATGTTGCGAAGATGTCCACTAAGGGGCATCCCCAAATAAACCCCACAGTTCCTGGCATACTTCTTGATTGAGAGTCCACTCTGTCGGCAATAACTGTCCTTGTCGACTGAGGATCTGCCCGGACGTTCTCGACTCCGGCAATGAATCTTGTCAATATTGTGACTTCTCTCTCCTTTGCCCAAAGTAGGATCTCTTTTGCTAGAGAAAACATGGAGCGAGAGTGTGTTCCTCCTTGTTTCTTCCAAGTATGCCAGGGCTGTGGTGTTGTCCGAGTTGATCTGAACCACACGACGGGAGACTTTGTTCTGGAAGAACTGGAGCGCTAATTGAACCGCTGCCAGCTCTTTGAAGTTGATATGCCAGGTTACCTGTTCCCCTCTCCAGGTACCTGACACTTCCTCCCCCCCTAGAGTTGCTCCCCACCCCGTGGATGACGCGTCGGAGAACAACACTAGGTCGGGGTTCTGAAGCTTGAGGGATACTCCCTCTGACAGCTTCCACGGATCGAGCCACCATCTTAGATGGTTCTTCACCTCTTCCGAGATGTTTAACTTCATTTCGAAGTTGTCCTTTTCTGTCCAGCTGTCCGACAGAAAGAACTGAAGAGGTCGGAGGTGTAGCCTCCCCACAAAGAAACACTTAGCAAACGTCTCCAGCGAGAAATGGTCCCCACAGACTCATCCATTCCCTCACTGAGCATGAATCTTTCCCTAGAAAGGCTGACACTTTTCTATGCCTTGTTGCTGACGTTCCTGGGACGGAAAAGCCCCGAAAAGCCACTGAATCCATCTGAATCCCCAGATACACGATGGACTGTGTTGGGGTCAGATGTGACTTCTCGAAGTTCACCAGAAGTCCCAGGGACGCAGCTAAAGACAGAGTCATCTTCAAATCCTTCAGGCACCGGGTCTGCGAGGAGGCTCGTATGAGCCAGTCGTCTAGATAGAGCGAGATTCTGATGTTGGAAAGATGGAGCCACCTCGCCACGTTCTTCATTAAGATGGTGAAGATAAAAGGGGCCGTACTCAGTCCGAAACAAGCGCCCTGAATTGAAAGACCTTCCCTTTCAATACGAACGAAGGTACTTCATCGATTGGGGATGTATCGGACGTGAAAGTAGGCGTCCTGGAGGTCGAGTGATACCATCCAATCTCCAGGTCTTAAGGCCCCCAGAACTGACTGAGGTGTCTCCATCTTGAACCTCTGCTTCTCTATAAAGAGGTTTAGACGACTTACATCCAAGACGGGCCGCCACCCTCGCCCCATTGTTTCGGTACAAGAAACAATCTGTTGTAAAATCCTGGCGTTGCCAGGTCTAAAACCTGTTCCACGCTGCTTTCTTTCTACGAGCATCTGCTCGAGCAGGTCGAAAAGAATCTTTCGCTTTGTTAGCGGATACGATGGGACAAGTCCCTGTGAGTGGAAGTCAACGGGGCGGCTTTATGAAAGGGATCTTGTAACCCCTCTCATGACGTCGGAGAGACCAGGTGTCTGCCTCTCTTACTCTCCAGGCTTCTGCAAACAACTGCAGCCTGGCTCCTACCAGTGACTGAAGGCACGATCTCTCACTTCTTACCCCTAGACTTGGAAGGGGCTCTACCTCTAGGAAGGCTTCTTCCTCGAGGAGACGATCTAGCGGAAGTCCCTCCACGAAAGGGCTTCTGCTTTCTAAACTGTGCGTTCCAGACGACGTTGAAGGGCCAGCGGACGCCCTCGAAGACTGAGCCCAACGGTGGTGTGGCTTTCTCCTGCAGACTCACTGCCAGATCCTTCACCATAGCTTGGGGGGAAGAGATGACTCGAGAAGGAGCATACAAAAGTTCTGTCCTCTGAGCGGGCAGAGACAGACTTAGCCGCGAAGTTTGCAATAAAGCGACCTTTTCTTAAGAACCCCTGCTGAAAAATGAGAGGCTAACTCCTCTGAGCCATCCCTGACGGCCTTGTCCATGCATGACAATACACTGGACAGCTCCCCCCAAGCTGATCGCGTCTGGCTTACGAGATTGGTTGTCTAAGGCTCCAAGACACCAGTCTAAAAAGTTGAAAACTTCTAAGGACCTAAATAATCCCTTCAAAAGATGGTCCAGTTCGGAAGTCGTCCAAGAAACCTTAGCCGATGCTAAAAGGGCCCTCCTTGAGCATCCACACGCTGGTGAAATCATCCCTTGAGCCGACGTAGGAACCTTCAATCCTAATTCCTCGCCTGTCTCATACCACATCCCTGCCTTACCGCTAAGTCTAGACGGAGGCAGGGCGAAAGTAGTTCTTCCTTTTGCTTTCCTAGACTCCATCCAGGCGTTTACCTTTCGGAAAGCTCTTTCGTAGATAACGACTCTCTCTTCACAAAACCTGGAGACTTACTTGTCTTCGACGACGAAAACTGAGGAAGGAGGAGAAGGAGGAGCAGCTGGCTGAAAAGTATCGCCAAAACAAATCACGAAGTAGTCGTGCCCAAAACGTGATAATCTAACGAGGCAGACGTACGCAGGTTGATCATCATCAACATCCTCCGAAGAACCGCTAAGTTCTCCTTCTTCTCTACCCGAGTGCAAGTCCGAAGGAAGAGGCAGAAGTCCTTTAGCTCCAAGTCTCCTATCTGAACGATGAAAAGAAGACGAGGGTAACGGATCCTTAACAGTAACAGGATCAGGAGCACATTTTAGAGGCGAACGTGCCAAATCTCGGGAAACCACATCCGAAGTGACAGCGAACTTCCCACATTCGTGTCCACAGATTGGTCTTTACTCGAACCGTCTACGAGCGTCCAATGTAGCGTTCTCTCGAGCGTCCAAACTGCGTCCAACCGAGCGTCCAGCGAAGCGTCCACGGAGCGTCCATCAAAGAGACTCTTCTACCGTCCCCGCGAAGCGTCCTTCCGAACGTCCAGCGAAGAAACTTGATCCACTGCCCGACTAACATAACGTTGAGCGTCAACACTGTCAAGTCGAAGAGGTGCAGAACGCAAATCGTCGTCAGCAGAAGCGTCGAAGTCGGAACGCCGAGCGTCCTCTCTACGGGAAGGGAGAGGAGTGCATGCCGAGAAACTCTCTCTAACTTGGCGTCTAACGTCACCTCTAGATGAACCCTGGGGAGCAAAACGACGTCTAGAGGGCGAAATATCAGAAGACGGGGACGAAAAAGGAGCCATTGGAGAAGACTGCTTAGATCTCTTGATAGGCAGTCTATCGTCTTTCCTTCGACGCGGGACTGTCTCTTCTGTTTCAGTAAGCGTCCAGTTGCCGCTGCATTGCAATGATGATCTCCGTCTGAGATGTCTCCTTACGCGGAGACGAGCTGCGCTTGCGAGAAGGAGAGGGGGCGAGGGGAGCCTCTTCTTCCTTTCCCAGAAACAGCCTTGCTCTAGAGCGACTGGGGCGCTCGAGGGCGTCATCGTCGGATGACGTCCTATACTTCTTCTGGGGCGGAAAGGCTACGCTTTCCGGAGAAGAATGCCACTCAGACATAGCATGACGTGAAGCGTCCAGCTCTTGAAGAGTCCTCTTCAGAGGTCGCGAATCCGATCGAGATTCCCACCCCTTGCGCGGGGAGGACGCGTCGGAAGACGAGAAACAATCCTCCAAGGATACGTGCTCGAGCACGCTCCTTAGCAGCCTGGGAAGCGTCCACCAGGAACTGCTGAAGGGACGCCAGATCGGTGTGGTTCCCCGTAACCCTCCTTCGGCCTTCGACAGCCCTCTCCCTGAGTCCTGGAGTCCGGCAGAGGTCCCAGCCTAGAGGCGCTATAGGGCCGATCTGACGCCCCCTCCACTTCACTAGGGGCACTATCACTGCACTTATTTTGCCTGTTTTCAAGGGCAAGCACTTTAGATTCAAGCGTCTTCAATGAATCTAGAATAAGCGAAGCGCATTACCCTCCGCAGACACCACTTGAGGGCCCGAAGGCAACACTACAGGGTTAGGAGACACAAATTCTAAAGGAGGGTTAGAAGGGGATACATTAATACCCTGTCTGCTACCCGACTTACTCCTGGAGGAAGACCTCCTAATCCTATCACGTTCTAACTTCTTAACTTAGGATTCATACGTCTTCCATTGCAAATCATCTAAGCTTTCACACTCATTACAGCGCAAATCAAATCTACACTCTTCCCCCCTACACCCTTTACATGTGTGAGGATCAACCAAGGCTTTTGGAAGCCTAACCTTGCATTCCACTTTCGAGCACACCCTGGCGCTAGCAGAACTACATCCAGACATTTTTAAGGGAAAATTCTAAGCCAAAATCAAAAAACAGTCCAAATCACGTATGCCAAGCTATCGATCCAATCAAAAAACCAAAAGTCAAGAGGATACTCAAGCAATATGAAAAGTTTTCCAAAATCCTGAGGCGGAGGTGTGTAAACAGGGTGTTACGACACGGCGACAGAAAATCTGATAGAAAATGGGAATGAATTCCTGATACCCGCCTCCCAGTCGCGGGAATGGGTACTAACCACCCTAACTCCCACTACGTGTGTCGTAAGTTTTAGAAATTCTGTCGGACTTCAGAGAATACAGCTATATATATATCTGACAGGTAAGTTCATGAACAAAATTAATTTTAGAATTAAAAATTCCATATTAATAAACATTACCTTAATATAATTTATCTAGCCCGATTAACCACATGAAAAGGAGGAGGGAATCTGAATACAATTTCCCCTTCGGACAGAATAGGACGAAACAAACAAAGAAATATATAACATAGGCAGTCAAAACTCAACCCAAGGTCAAAGATACTAACAACTCAAAGTCTCCTACCATAATGCCACCAAACTGCGGTAGCACAGGACAAGGAGTAAGTGCATAGTCAGTCCGTCTGTACTAAAGTCAGGTGACGACCAGGTGACCAGTCAGACGAATTGCGGACAGCAGGCTGCACCCTGAAGACTATCAAGCACTATTCTTTTCCCTAAAGGATGAGTGTCTGGACTGTCTGGGCGATTCAAAGCTAAGCAAACCTTGGGGGTGTATCAACGCAACCCGAAGTCGCCAGCAACGAATCGGCTCATGAGCAACTCCTAACATCGGCTCATGGAGCAACTCCTAACTCGAGCTTTCTGGTGCAAGAGAAAGGAGCGCGGAGCAAAAAGGCGATTCAGTCCCGAAGGACAAATGCCTGACAGTCCAACCTGGTCTCATGTTACAAACGATCATCGGGGGTGTATCAACGCAACCGACTTCGTCAACAATAAACTCAGGGCTACTACTAAATGTCGCCTGATCTCACACGAGTGTCTGACTCCGAGAAAACAGGTGAGACAAAAAGTAGATGGTGAGCGAGTCACCAGATGACAGCAGACGATCCATCGACTAATTCCCTGTCCAGGACAGTGGAAGAAGCAGGAGTCGTCAGGACAGCGAACCAGTGGCTAGTCCTAGGTCAGCATCGACTCTTTGGAGAAGCGTAGTCGCCAGTGCCGACAACCCAGTGGCTGGAACCATTTCACACTGACAATGGAAGCAGCATGAGTTGCCAAGCAGTAAGTCCTTGTCATCAACAACACCTAAATACCAAACTGCCTAATTCCCATTATAACTACGTCAAAAACTGCCATGGGTTATAATACAAAAACAAAAAATATATACAACAAAACAAAATTTAATGAATAATATACAGTAGCAACCAAAACCGTAAAACAGGAAGACTACCTAATTCTCCTGTCTGACGACCTGTCCTGCCATCACCAACGGGCCCAAAGAACGAAGATCGCCTAGAACTAGAGAAATATCCCTCAAGTAAAAAGAGGCAAAAACAGAATTAGAACGCCAAGTCGCTGCCTCAAGCACCTTGGCAACTGAGGACGTCTTCATAAAAGCTACTGATGTAGCAACTGCTCTAATACTGTGTGTGTGCTCTCGCGTCTGGTCTTCCCAGCAGCCGAACCACAGTTTTAACGATCAGATCTCTGAGAAAAAAGGATACACCATTCTTTGAAATAGGTCTCTTGACATTTCGGGGTGAAACAAACAGATGACGGGGACGACCCTGATGTCCTTCGTGCGGCGTAAATAACATGAGAGCGCCCTAACAGGGCAAAGAACTAATTCCTCATTTAAATTACCAACAAAGTCGACCAGCGACTTCAGTACGAAAGACCTGGGAATGGGAATTATCAGACGATTCAGTCTTTGCGACAAATTCAGGAAGGTATGACAAAATCATGTCTTGTCCAGATCTGGCAACAGAAAAGAGAGTGCTTGCAGTTCACCCACCCTCTTGGCTGTAGCCAGTGAGACAAGGAAGAGTCTTAGAAGAGAGGTCCCTAAAATTTGGCAGAATTCAGAGGCTCAAATGGAGGGAACCTTAAGGCTTGAAGGACTTTGTTAACGTCCATGTCGGAGGCGAACACTGCGGCCTGGGTCGAGATAGGGAAAAAGATCGAAGTAAATCTCTAATGACATAAGATGAAGAGATCTCAGGGAGCCTTGCCTTAAAAACATAGGAAAGCATAGACCTATAACCCTTAATGCACGAAGGTGACAGGGCCCTGTCATGATGTAAATGAACTAAAAAACTCCGCTACTTTCGAACGGTAAGGAAGGTCTAGAAATTGAATGTCCTTGAGACTTCACCAACGTCTGTAAACCGACCATTTAGCCCTGATAATTTACTCTGGTTGATTCCGCCGTCTGGCAAGAGCCAACTGTCGCGCCACTCTGGAGGAGAACACTTCATGCTTGGAGAACCTCCTGACAGTCTCCAGGCATGAAGATGAAGCATGTGGAGCCTCTGATGGAACCGATGAAAATGGGGTTGTTTGAGAAGATCTGGTCTCTCTGGCAGGCGAATGGGGGGTTCCACCAGTGCTTCCAGAAGGTCGGGAAACCACTCCTTCTGTGGCCAGAAGGGCGATCAAGGTGAGATCCAGACGCTTGGTTGCCCTCACTTTGTTGAGGACTGACCTCACCAGAGAGAACGGAGGAAAAGCATAGGCTGAAGTCCCTCCCAGTCCTGCAAAAGAGAGTCTGTCCCGGCACTCTGAGGAGTCTGGTAAGGGGCGAAGAATATCTGGCACCGAAAATTCAGTGGGGTGGCAAACAGATCGACTGTGACAGGCCATTTCTTCCTGAGGCTGTCGAAGACTTCCATGGCAAAGTGTCCACTCCGACCCTTGAACTTCGTTCGGTCTCGACAAGGCGTCTGCTAAGATGTTGTGATGGCCCAGGATAAACTGAGGGACCAACGTAATCCCCCTGTCTTCTGCCCAACACAGGATTGATCGGGCTTCTTGAGTGAGAAAGATCCGACTGTGTGCCGCCTTGGTTTCTCAAGTACGAGAACTGCTGTGGTGTTGTCGACAAAGATCGCGACAACCGACTCCAACAGTTGTTCCTGAAATGAAAGAAGGCCTAGGTACACTGCCCTCAGTTCCCTCCAATTTATTGACATGATCCTCTCCTCCTCTAATCAAAGGCCCGAAGCGGCTTCGGAGCCCAGGTGTGCGCCCCAAACCCTGATCCGAGGCGTCTGACCAAAACATTAGGTCCGGAGGAACCGAAAGAAGAGATGTCCCTGACTTGAGGCGGTGAACTTGCATCCACCAACGGAGATCCTTCCGACATTGTGGAGAAGAGCGACTATCGTGTCCTCGGACACGAAATCCCATGACTGGCGAAGTGTCGACTGAAGGGACCTCATTCTGAGACGACCTCCGGGAAGGGCCAGTTGGATGAGGGAGACAAATGGCCCAGAAGAGACCTCCAAAGAGAAACTGGCTGCGTTACGGAGGACAAAATTCTTCGATCAGACTCAGAAGCTTGTTTATCCGTTTCTGAGCGGGAGAAGCCCTCAAAATCTGGGAATTCAAAACAATCCCCAGATAATCATGATCTGGCAAGGGATTAGATTGGACTTGTCGAAGTTGACACGAATGCCCAACTCGACACAAAGAGATAGAACTATCTCCCTCGACCGGAGACATCTCTAGAGATTCGGCCTGGACTAGCCAATCGTCCAGATACCAAAGCATCCTTACATTTAACTGATGCAGAATAGCTGAAACAGGAGCCATCACCCGAGAAAGACCTGTGGAGCAGTGGAGCCGAAACAAAGGGTCTTGAACTGGAAAACTCCCGAGTCCGTGAAAAACCGAAGGTAAGGTCTGCTTCTTGATGGCTGGGGATTTGCAGATAAGCATCCTGCAGATCAATGGAAATCATCCAGTCCCCCCTCCTGACGGATGAAAGAAGCAGTCTGGACCGTCTCCATCCTGAACTTGGACTTTAGAATGAACTTGTTCAAAACCGAAAGATCTATGATGGAGCGCCAGGCACGAGGCCTTTAGAACTACAAACATCCGAGAGTAAAACCCGGGAGAAGGAGGAGCTCGCTCTATGGCATCCTTCTCCAAGAGGGCCGAAAGCTCCTTCTCCAAGGCTTGACCCCTGATTGAGTGAGGGGAATAACTGCTGAACTCGAGAGGACGATTGGAAAGTGGAGGTCTGGAAAAAAAACAAAAGGGATCTCGTAACCTTCCTTCAGGACCTCCACCACCCAAGCATCCACGCTCTCCCTGCAAGCTGACCAATGGCGGTGGGGAGAGACAAGCTCCTACTGCGGTCTCCAGGCGAGGTGATGACTCTACTTTTTCCGAAACTTCTTACGCAGAGACAAGGAAGAAGAAGAAGAAGGTCCTCCTGGAGGTTGAGCTCTTTCTCTGCCCTTAGAGCCACGCCAAGAACCTCTCCCGCGTTTCAAAGGGTGAGCACCAGAGGATGAAGGAAGAGGCACCAGCAACCTGAGATGTACTCTGGAAAAAAAGAGCCAGAAGGAGGTTGTTGGGCTGGAGCAGAAGGTACAGATCTGTCCTAAACTTACGCTTACTCCTTGAAGGAACGGGAGGAAGACCAGAGGAAAAACAAAAAGCTCTTGATAAGGCCCAGTGAGCTTGGGAAGAGGCATCATCTTGATGTTCCTTCAAAACCTCAGAAAGCACAGAAAATATCGAAAAGGAAATCGCCAAAAGGAGAAGAGGACACAGACGGGTTCTCTGAATCTCCGATACAGAGGAGGGTTAACTGCGACAAATACAGGTTACGCCTTAGTGAAACAAGAAAGGCCTGCATTGAAGCAGCAAGCTCGTTCTGATGTACAGAAGCGATTGAAATGGTATTGAGCAGAATTCTCAAAAGAGGAGCATCAGGAGGAACAAACTCGGAGTCCTTGATATACATTAAAAGCCCTCCGAGGACCCCACATATTGAAGAATTGAGCTTCTTGTAAGGAGCTCATAACAGACTCCATAGCAATAAAATCTTCAATTGAGACAGAGACCGAAGCACCTTAGAAGGCAAGGGTTGACTTGAAAGTCGGACAAATCATGATTTGGCTTGGGGGGTGCGAGAAGAATGAAGAATCATCCGCCACCTGGTAAACTCCTCTCCGGTGTCGTAGAAGAGAAGAGAGCTTCCTCTTCCCTTCCCCGATCACCTTCGAAAGTTTCTTAGCGCAACGTCCGCCCTCACTCTCGCGAACCTCTGGGCAAAGGGGAAAACGTAAAAATTCCCCGTGACCGGGAAGGACCGTCAAGAAAAATCCCTTCTGTATACAACGAGGCGGAGGCTGCTTCTGCTCTTTAGGCCTCGCCTGAGGAAGAAAACTCAAAATTAAATAAAAAAGTTTCTTGAATTCTACATCATGACATCCATTCGAGGAAACATCAATATCACACGAATCCGCGTCATCATCATCATCATCGTATCAGATCCTAACTTAGAAACTTCCCCTGAAGTAAAATCCTGACGACTAGCTATCTTAGGTCTGACACTAATATCCCTCCCCCCTTCTCCTAAATAAGCGCCCTTTGGCACTGTTACGGGACTAACAGGGGACACGTTGGGTAAGATTCGTTAGGCACCTCCCGCCCGGACCGGATCCCCCTAGGCCTTCGCCACGACGGGTTCACAAGCCGGGGGGGGTATCTGTCGCAACCGTTACCCATGGTGCTGTCGACAGGTACCTGACGAGGAGCTGAAAATGAATCTAAAAGTGTGTTAGACATTCTAGTAAAGGCTTCTTGAAAATTCTCTGACAGATTGTTAAACTTAGCTGAAATATCTCTATCTAGACTAAGCTGTAATTTCTTAAAATTCTGTTCCAGGTAGTTTCCATTGCCAAAATCTTCGAATCTACATCAGAAATAACTTCATAATTACCGGTTGTACAGGGGGCAAAAGCATCAATTAATTCGGAATCGGAGTGTACGATACTGAAACGAAGAGCCAGAATCATGAGCGCCCAAGTCAAAGAATTCGTTAGATACAGTTCTAGCAATCGATTTCTTTTTCTCCTTAACAGATCTTTTACGCTGCAAGATTGTTTGGCGTTTCATATAAGCAGTCATATCCTCGTCAGACCAGGGCTACATACGTCACAACGAGAAGTCAAGTCACAAAAACCTGTCCACGACAAGAGCTACAAATGTCATGGGGTTCATACTCCCTGCTACTCATCCATTGTCCCACAAACCGGGCAGTTCCTGATGTTGCTGGCAGAAGGAAGGCATCGTAATTTCTTGGTAATCCATTGTAGAATTGGACAGGTCAGTAGTTTCCGGGTCGCGCAAAAGTTCGTAATTTAATAGAACCGACAACAGAAATCAAAGTTAATTCACTATTTCGTGATGTAATGCGTGAGTGTAATTCATATAAAGTCTCATTTAACAAATAATGAAAGCTTTAAAGCACAAAAATGTTAAGGAAATTTATAAAGAGCTGGCCGTGATGTAAACAACACGGGCGCTCGTTAACAACTGATTTGAGGGAAGGTTTTCGTATCTGTCAACGACAGTGTTGCAACTGGCGGACAGAATAGGAGGTAACAGGGTTGCCAATGTGGTAAATTTTGGTGCGGTTTTTGGGGATTTAGGGCTAGATAAATTATATAAGTAATGTTTATAATAGTAATCTTCGGTCGTGATCAGGCTCAGCGGGACTGGCTGAGGAATCTAGAAGAATGGGACTGCATCAACACAAGGTGCAGGCCTTTAAGAGCGCCTTTACCATATTTGTGGTGGACGGAGAGACCCCAACTCCGTTCACCACAAAAGTGTCAGAACTGACACTACAAGCCGCGATGAGGGACGAGCCGATGCCTCAGCTCTGGGAAACGGAGCCCACGTCACTCCTTCTACCAGGTATGGAAGATCTTTGGGCAGATCTTCCAGCCACCTTCACAGTAGGAAAGCTGAAGCCGGATTGTGCGATAACACAATTCAGCGAGAAGCTTCCCAGGCTCCCGGATAACCTTATCCAAGCGGAGTTTGATGCAAGAACAAGGCTAGGCAGGTCCCTCAACACGCTTGTGATGACAGAGGTTTTGGCTATTACGTATGCTAACGAGCCTCTATTCAAAACTCATAGCCAGTCACATTTTACACACCGTACAATGTGACTTGTTACGACTTGTGTAGTGGCAAGGCGTCGTAATTGCAGAAAAACACGTTCTGCAAGAAGCAACAATTCGTCACGAGCCTAAAACAAGTTGCTGGCGGCTTCGATCTGGGGAGCCGATCTATTCCCAGAATCAGTCGTCAACTCAGTTCAATACGAGGCCACAAGACTCAACCAGAGTCTTAGAGTACGTTGGGCCTCTCAGCTAAAAGGAAGTCGGACCTGGCTTCCTCAGCCAGGAAACCCAAAAAGCCTAGGAAATTCCAGCCTTTCCAGGCTACCCAGCAGCAACAAATTGTTCGGGCGGTACCAGTCCCACAAGTGGGCTCAGCCTTCCACATCAAAAGCCCAGCCTCAACAGGAAATTCTGCTCTTGACTCCCCAAGGCCAAGCCTCCACTTCTTACGCTGTCTCCCCAACCTTCAACCCAGTGTTTGAAGGCCAAGCTTTCCAACCTTTTAATAGGTTTGGTAGAGGCAGCAGAGCCAGGGGTGCATTTCACTAGAGAGGAGGCGGAAGAGCAACCAGCCGCGGCAAACACGTGCGTGGAGGACGCGGATCTCGACCGGCCCCTACCCAGTGAGAACTCTCGGGTAGGAGGGAGACTGTTCCTTTATCGTCACAGATGGGGGTTCAGCACCTGGGCACAGAGGCATTGTGTCCAAAGGCTTTTTTTTAGGGTGGAGTTGGACCAAAGGTCCTCCTCCATCCAAGACCTCCTATCAACATCCAACAATGGAATTGATGGAGTATGCCCAAGAGCTCCTTCAGAAAGGAGTAGTGTCAAATTGTAAAGCTTTAAAGTTTTCAAGGTCGCTTGTTCAGCGTGCCAAAGAAAGGCTCAACCAAACGCAAGAATAATTCTAGATTGTCCCGTCTAAACTTATTCATTCGCTGCGACAAGTTCAAGATGCTGGACTATCTCGCGGGTGCGGAACCCTTACTTCCCCGTGGGGCTGTCACCACCTCTATCGATCTTACAGACGCATACTATCATATCCCAGTGGCAAGACACTTCCGCCCGTACCTAGGTTTCAGGCTAGGAAACCAAGCATTCTCCTTCAAGGTAATGCCCTCTGGTCTAAACGTAGCCCCCAGGATATTTACGAAGGTAGCAGAGACAGTAGTTCAACAACTCAGGTCTCTGGGGATAATGGGAGTTGCGTATCTGGACGATTGGCTCGTTTGGGCAACAAGCATCGAAGAATGCCACAAAGCAATGATCAAAGTAATACAGTTTCTGGAACATCTAGGGTTCCAGATAAACAAGGACCGAGTCCAGGCTAACACCGGACTCCCGCTTTCAGTGGGATTTACTAATCTCCCACACTCTGTCAATTCCGTCATCCAAAAGAAAAGAAATAGCCAAAGCAACCAGGCAATTTCTCAAGTGCAAACAGACATCCAGGAGAAGCCAGGAACGAATCCTAGGCTCTCTTCAATTTGCCTCAGTAACAGACGTTCTGCTGAAGGCAAGACTAAAAGACATAAACCGTGTCTAGCGCTCGAGAGCAAACAACAAGTCCCAGGACAAATTGTCAGCTATCCCGGCGATACTTCGCAAACGTCTCCGCCCTTGGGCGGAGGTCAAGAATCTATCCAAGTCAATCCCTCTCCAGTTCCCTCCTCCGGCGTTAGGCATCCATACGGATGCTTCACTAAGCGGCTGGGGAGGGTACTCTCAGTACAAAAAAGTACAAGGGACTTGGTCCCTTCCATTCTGCCAACTCCACATCAACGTGCTGGAAGCTATGGCGGTATTCCTCACTCTGAAAAGACTTCTACCAGCCAAGGGATCTCACATCAAGCTGGTATTGGACAGTGCATCAACAGAGGAGGCTCCAAATCAAGCCATGTGAACCATGTCATGATAGCCATATTCTCCCTGGCATCCAAGCACAAGTGGCACCCGTCCTCCACTCACCTGGCGGGAGTGAAGAACGTGATAGCAGATGCTCTATCTCGCTCAGTCCCTCTAGAGTCAGAGTGGTCTCTGGACAGACGCTCATTCAATTGGATCTGCCAACAGATCCCAGGACCCCAGGTAGATCTGTTTGCCACAGAGTTGAACCACAAGCTCCCCTGCTATGTGGCTCCCAACCTGGACCCTCTGGCTTATGCCACGGATGCAATGGCCACGGATTGGAACCAATGGAAGAAGATCTACGTCTTTCCTCCAGTGAATCTTCTTGCTGAAAGTTCTGAACAAACTCAGGACTTTCAAAGGACAAGTAGCACTAGTAGCCCCCAATTGGCCCAAGAGCAACTGGTTCCCACTCCTGCTGGAATTGGGTCTCCGACCTCAACGGATTCCCAATCCCAAACTATCTCAAGTAGTGCAAACGAAGACTGTGTTCGCTTCCTCAGGAATTCTCAAAACCCTAACTTTATGGACTTCATGAAGTTCGCAGCTAAGAGGGATGCAAATATCGATCCTCAAAACATCCTATTTCCTAGAATCGGAATAAGAGAATCGACCCTTCGTCAATATGACTCAGCCGTTAAGAAACTAGCCAAATTTCTGAGGGAGACCAAATCTCAAACCATGACTACCAACCGTGGCTATTTCCTTCTTCAGATCATTATTTGAAAAAGGTTTAGCAGCCAGTACTATTACTACCACCAAATCAGCTCTATAGAAAATATTCCAGTATGGTTTTAAAATAGATCTAACAGACTCCTATTTTTCATCTATTCCTAGAGCTTGTGCTAGACTTAGACCAACAGAAAGGCCTACCTCAGTGTCATGGTTCTTAAATGATGTTCTCAAACTGGCCTCAGATACTGATAACAACTCATGTGATTCTTACCCTCCTGAGGAAAACATTATTTCTCCTAAGTCTAGCCTCAGGAGCTAGGGTATCTGAACTGTCGGCTCTTTCTAGAGACTCAGGTCATGTAGAATTTCTCCCATCAGGAGAAGCTCTTCTCTCTCCACATCGTCAATTTTTGGCTAAGAATGAGGACCCATCAATGAGATGGGCCCCTTGGAAGATCCTCCCTCTTCCTCAAGACCTCTCTTTATGCCCAGTTAACTGCCTTACGTTGCATACCTCACCAGGACAGCCATGACGTCCTCTGTGTCCGTTATTTATAAGGGAAAAAGGTGGTACCATTTCCTTAAAAGGTATTAGGCAACAGATTTTATACTTTATTAAACAAGCCAACCCAAACTCATTCCCCAAAGTCCATGACATTAGGGCAGTAGCTACTTCGATCAACTATTTTCAACATATGAAATTTGACGATCTGAAAAAGTATACAGGCTGGAAATCTCCAACAGTATTTAAACGTCACTACCTTAAGTCCTTAGAAGCCCTCAAATTCCCAGCAGTGGCAGCAGGAAACACAGTTTCCCCTGACACTGCTTAAGTGTTTTAGTTATTTAAAGATCCAGATCTCCTTTCTACCTGCCTCACTGACATCCATCCTGAAATTCTACCAGTGTCCCTTTTTGATGCTTTAGCTGCCAAAAGGGCACTTATTGTGATGTTTTCCTTATTTTTATGCTAGGATTATCACTACTTGTAATACTAATCTGTTAATTATGTCTAGTTTAAGTTTAATATAAGTTATATTAAGTTAAGTAATTTAAGTGTGTATTTATAATCTTGTAGTTTTAAGTTTCTTAGATTATAATACTTTAATGATTGATTGCATTTTATTTCTCCTATTCATTTTATTTTCTCTCCAAGCTTGTGACCATTTCTCTGGTACTAATTCACAAAGCGACACGGGCTGAGCCCAGAAAAGGGATTTTGACGAAGAAAAATCTATTTCTGGGCAAGGGCCCGTGCGCCCAAAAAAAAATCGCAGTGAAACCCACCCTTCTTTATACCCACCCGTGGTCACAAGCTTGACATCCTAACTCCAAGGATGACCACCCCCCCAGAGGCGCTCGTGATGGCGTCGGGAGCGCTAGTAGTAGTAGTAGTGGGTGCAGGCCTTGCATCGGCCCTCTCAAGTAGGGGGATCTTGTAGAAGGACGGATCTAAATGGTAAGAGACCCATGGTAGTGGTTTCACTCGCCCCAGAAACCATACCGACACCTTTTATATATAAGGTGAGCGAGTCAGAATACTCTGACATTCCATTTTAGCTTTTTTCTCTGGTAATGTTAGCGATATTTACCCTAGAAATGTGTGCTAATAGATTTTTCCTTTGTCAAAATCCCTTATTTATTCCTGCAAATATAGTTTCAGGTATGTTCACTCACTTTGCAACTGATAATTTAGATTTCTCTGAATGTACACTTGATGGCTCTAGTATGCATATGACAAGCATGGTTATGTACCAGCCAGGGTTACTTAAATACAGTCCATTCTGTAAAGAAGTTGAAGCGTGAGCTGTTCCCAGTAAAGGCCAACAGCATGATACTGGAATTCTTGCAGGGCTCACAATCAGATACCCCAAGTATTAATCTCTGCTCGAAGTTACTCCGACTTTGTCCTAGTAAACTTCTTGAGTTAGAAGTTGATTGCCTGGATGGAAAGTGTTTCATGCTATGCTGAATCATAAACACATTCCAGTTATAGTAATTGGGCACTGCCCCTTCATACCCAATTCACCAACTCAACCAGCAGTTGTAGCAGAAGCAGTGAAAATATGAATGAAAACCAGCAAAAAGTTAGGGAGGAGACAAACTGTTATTACCCAAGATGAACCTAGTATTTATGAGTTTATTTACACACTCCGCAAAAATGCACCAGATGAATATGAAAACCCAATTCTTAGGCTAGGTGGCTTCCATTTATTAACAAACTATCTAAGAACAATAGGCAAGGTTATGTATGGTTCAGGTTTGAAAGAACTGTTTGTCTCCAGCAATGTACTGAAAGGTGGCACAGCAGAAAAAGTCCTCTCTGGTAAAGGTTACTATCAAGCAATTAACGTCCACGTGCTTGTGTATGAGGCGCTGGAAGCCCTTAGGTTTGATGCATTTAAACATTGGGTGATTGAAGAAGGAATCAGTATGGATGTAATGGCAGAAATGTCTGACTTAATGTCCTCACTGGGAAGGGAACTAAAAGAGGGTACTCCCATAATGCAAATAGTGCGCACAAACTTCAAAAACTTCTCCGATATTTTCAAATTTTTATAGACCAGTTTGAATCTTGTAAAAAGTACAGCAAGACCTACCAGTTTTGGTGTAATTACTTACATATGATAGAAATCCTACCGTCATACATTCATGCAGAGGAGTGATGAATGGCAGGAGCACTTATCAGCAACTGCAGAAATGGCTGAGTATATAGCAGCTGCTGATCATACCAAATATGTTAAAGCAGTAATGTGTTATCTACATGAAATGGGCAATCTTCAAACTGAGGCTCCTGATATTTATGAGGCATTTGAACGTGGATACTTACTGTGAAAAGATCTTCTGGAGAATTTAATGCAATCTGGACAGATACGGCACTGGAATGTTCACAGAACTGTGATGCAAAAGGTAGGCCTGGTCAAGCAGGATTAAAGGGAATAACAATGAAAAAGAATCCACAAACCCAGTGGTTTAAGACTCTACCATTTTCAGCTGCAATATCAACTTCAATTCGGGTGATGGCACATATGCATAACCAAGATGAGTTTCATTACGAAGACAGCTGTGCAACAAAGAAAAGACAATGTAATCACGTGATCACATTATATCAGCCATTGAGAGTGGCCAGATTGTTAACCCATTTGTATATGGCTAAAAGCATCTTGTCTCCATGGCTGATGGCAGTGTGGCAACAGAACAAATCAGTGATGATTTACTCAAGTAAAAAAAAAACATGGAAAAAAAGCATTAGCTGAGTTTATGAGTATGTACTGGTAAAGTTAGAAACTTAATCTTCCCATATTCAAAGCTATACCACTGTGCACAATGACAATAACACAAAAGAGAGGGTAAATGAACTTGTAAATGAGATAGTGTACTTGAAACGAATGGTGATGGAACTAGAAAGAGATGGTCACTCTGTGGAACTGAAGGAAGTTTTGAACCCTGAATTGCACAACTACCTTCCAGCTATTGCCTCTATGAACGCATCATGTAATAGGATTGTACTAAGAACAGGGAATAAATCACCCCTTTTAGGAATGTTGAAAAAAACGTACAATCTGACAGAGTGGCCTCCATATATAGCAGAATGGAAGAGCAAGTCTGGCATTGTGGTGGATGCAATGGCACTGGTACTTTCATATAAGCCATTAAACAATGAGCAAGGAGATACATATGCCTGCCATATCCTTAGTGCTGTTGTGAGAGGAACAAGTTATAGTGAAATACACGTTAGCAGATAGGTATGATGAGAACATGGGAAGTGGAATCAGTTTGAAAGATGCCAGTGGATGTTAGGATACACGAGGACATTCACAAATGGAGTATAGTATCAGCAGTAGTCATGTCATAAGAAATTGGGATGGCAACCTTTTAAGTAACATGATTAAAGCTAATTTGTTACAATTTTTTTATGAACAGTAGTCAAATCTGGCCCATATCATTCCAGATGGCATAGCTGTAGTCTTGACTGGTGGGTTTGAAAATAATCAAGAGGTTAGAATAGTGAGAAACAGAAATATAAGTCTTAAGGAAAAGGACAAGGATAATGATATCGTGAATTTGGTATCATCCACACAAAAAGAAGCTGACACCCGTTTATTCAAGTCTACAGCAGCCTGTACCCACGTGGGATGTTCAAGAGTTGTAATTAAGGCATCTGACTCAGACATTGTGGTGATAAGTGTATATGTATATAATTACTCAACACCAGGAGGCTTGAAGGAGCTATACATGCAAACAATAGACTATTTCATCCCTATTCATCAGATCATTGATGTCATAGATGCTGATGAGGCGAGGATGCTTCCCTTAGTACAGAGGTACCTCGAGATACCAAAGGCTCAACTTACGAAAAACTCGAGATACGAAAGCCAATACGAAAAATTTAATGGCTCTACATACGAAAAGTTTTCAAGATACGAAAGGTTTCTGAAAGTCCGAGATTCGCCCGGATAACAATTTTGAAAATCGCGCCGCGCGCAGCAATCTTAGTACTAGTAGACTCGCCACCATCCTCCTGCTCTCCCATTGGTTCCTGATGCTAGTCGCGGCCATGAAATCCTTCTCTCCTATTGGCCAGCGTCCCTCCCATCATGCATCTACTATGTACACGTGGTGGCGTGCTTCGGCAACTCGGTACCAGCATTGTTATAGTATGCACGCAGTATTCATTTTTGGGATCGTCAATGTGTACGTTATTTAAAAAAAAAAGTGACCAAGATCTCTCACATGGGATAAGTGATCAAGGTCTCTCTCATGGGATAACTGGAAACTTTGCAAGGTTGGTAGAATATCCACTCCCTGCTGAACAGAGGGTGTAGACCAATTATTTACAACATGCATACCAGTACGTATAATCAAGGCACTCCAGTTTATGTTGAAGGTCAGCAGCCGAACATTCAGTACCCCAATCAGTTGCAGAGAGAGCATTTGGTTGAACAGCGTTTTGATGGACACCAGGCCAACAGAGTCATGAGGTGCAAAAAAGAACCAAGTGATAAAATCAGAAAGTTGAAATTCTGTAAAAAAAAAAAAAAAAAGAGGCAGAAATTAAAGCCACTTTTCATAAAGTGCAATCATTGTAGAAGACCCCCCCCGAAAAGGCTCACACAGGAACATTGTGTACATATATTTTTTAAAGTGTACGTACGTACATTTGTACAAAAAAAAAAAAAAAAAAACGGCAGAAATTAAGCCGTTTTTCATAAGTGCAATCATTTGTAGAAGACACCCCCGAAAGGCTCACACAGGAACATTGTGAAAAGTAGGCAGAAGCAATCTTCCTTGGATAGTTACGTATGTACGTAGCCTCACTCGAAAGGTAAGCTTCCACATTTTACGTACAGTATACGTATTTCTTGTTACCATGTATGTACACTAATATACATTTTATTTACAGGTTATATTTGCATTTTTTTTATTAATTTAGGTATTGAATGGTCCAAATTGTTGTAGTATTTCATTGTTTATAGGTCAATTTAGCTTTATTATGAAATTTACTGGGGTGTTTTTGGAGGGCTTGGAACGGATTAGCCATTTTACATGTAAAATGTGTTCCAAGATACAAAAAACTCATGATACGAAGGCCGTCTCGGAACGGATTAATTTCGTATCTCGAGGTATCACTGTAATATATAACTTTTTTTTGTAAATTGGGAGGAAGAGTTGTTTTGTATATGATAAAAGCAGTTTAAATGTAAATCTATTTCATTCTACTATATACTGTCTCAAAGCACATTGCCTCATGGTTATCTTACCAAATTATTAAGTGGTTACTTGAACATAGGGGGAAACACCGCAGTGGATCCATCGTCATCATGTGGATCAGTCTTATTCACTCGATATTTAATTGGTGGAACAAGAATACAATGACATATTTAAGCATATTATTTGTAAGATTGAAGTTTCGTCGACATAATGTGGTACATGAAAGGGCCATACGAACTAAAATAGGCAGGTGAGGTCTTCGTAAAATATGTTTCCAAGGCAGTTTTTAAATCCAAAATGGCGTCCACTGACTCAGGTGCCGTTCGTAACCACAAAGGATCCAACATCTTTCCCAGCCTCCTCAGCACTCATTTGAACAATGTTAGCGTATATATGTAACGTTAATCTTTCTTACTCAAGATTGCAGTTGTAATCAGCACAATAAAACAACATTTTGTTGCCTACATTAGTGAAAGTATGAACCTTCTTATTCCCGGGGTCATGATTTGAACTGAAATTCATTTTTACCTTGTAATCGGTGGTTTTATCCTTACTGCCATCACAACTGAAACTCCACAGTGCTTATTTGATTGTAATTATACATGCTTTGGTCTTAATTCACTCCAAATTGCACTTGAACTACGTTGCGGTTCCTGGTTCCTAAGCGCTCACTCCACAAACACAGTTGCAGGCAGCGCACGAGTACATGGTTTATGAGGTGCAAAGCTTTATTCCCTTAATTGTTTACTTTACTCATTATTCTGATTAACTTTACTTTGTTACTTGAAAATGTTTATTTAATTCATGTCTATTATTCCTTTTTTGCAAACAAATTAACCCCAAAAAATTACAGATATTTCTAAAGTAGATATACAAGCAGACAGCAAAATGACTCATCATTGGCAATTTAGTAGAACTTCACACATACGCAGATGCATTTACAACCTGTTTTCATGAATTCTAGTTGTCATAGTAATGCAATAATGATAAAATTGCTGTAATATGAATATGTACTACAAATAGATACGCTAATTTCACTTATTTCCCCGGTTTTGTGTAAGTCTTATACCCAGTTTGGAGGGTAAACACATACCAGTTGGCAACACTGATAACAGTAGAAGAGCGCGAACAACGCCGTAGTACTGTTCACGGCAAAATTGTTGATATTTGAGTCAGGAATCTATTTACTTTTCCAACAACGAATGATATTGTTAGAATACAATAAAGTTTTGTACATACTTACCCGGCAGATATATACTTAGCTTATGTCTCTGACGTCCGACAGAAATTCGAATTTCGCGGCACACGCTGCAGGTAGGTCAGGTGATCTACCCCCTGCCGCTGGGTGGCAGGAATAGGAACCATTCCCGTTCTAGAACCAGATTTTCTCTTCCACCTGTCTCCTGAGGGGAGGCTGGGTGGGCCATTCATCGTATATATCTGCCGGGTAAGTATGTACAAAACTTATTGTATTCTAACAATATCATTTTTGTACATGCAACTTCCCCGCAGATATATACTTAGCTGATTGACACCCTTGGTGGTGGGTGGGGGGGGGGTAAGAGACAACTATTTACTGAATAGACAGGTAAACAACATACGTTGTAGGTAATAAATAAATAAAACCTTGGTTCCTACTTGTTCAGGCGGAAGATTCCATGGCTAATGCCTAGGAATCTGCTTCGCCTCAAGAGCCTCAGCGAGGATGTGGACCTATGCTAAGAGGTTCTTATGGCGCCTGGCTGGCTTCTAGAGCCTGGCTGGCGCTTCGCGCCTGGCTTGGCTCCTCCACACTTGCTGGAGCTTCGAGCTTGGAAGAGTCTCTAGGCTGTCTGGCGATGTCCACATCGGACACTCTTATATCTGTCCGATTTGTTCGCCTCTGGCGCATTTGCGCCAGGTTGGAGGCCCGCTCCTTCTCAGTATCCGACCATGACAGAGTTCCTTGGAACTGTCCGCCTCTGGCGTTTTTTCACCTGTATTGGCATTTGGCGCCTGGCTGGCGCTACATTGTCCGAGAGTCCTGAACAACCACATAGTCTATCAGGAGACTGGAGAAAGGTGGAAGAAATTCTTCCCCTTTGAGCTTTTGGCCCCTGGCAAGGGGAGGTGATTGTAGTCAGCTACATCCAGTAGACGACAGGATATCTAACAATACGAGAGAGAAGAGTCTTCCTCCGAGGAGGATCCTTCGTGAATACTTCCTTTGCTAACGAGATCTCTTCTTACATGTTGATGAGTTTCCTCGTTGCAGAATCTTCCCTATCCTTGCCCGAAGGAAGGGAAGGAGTCTGGAAGTCGAAGGAGACTCCGAGCTGAAATTGGGGCAGAACCCTGATTTCTAGCTCTTATTGTATCCTTCTGAATACCTTCTGGGAAGCATTTCGAGCCCTCATCGCACCCCGAAGACTCTGTAGGCAAAACGTTTAAACCATCTCTTCTTCTGCCTGGGCAACGAAACTTCTATCTGAAAGCGTTGCGTCAGGAATAGAGGGTTTTAGTTCTTTTGCCAGACATACTATGCTGGCAAGAACCCATTGCCGAGTCTCCATTGAATCTGATGCGAGATTCCAATGCACAAAAAATTCACTTGTCTTCTTGGTCGTTTAGGGCTAAGAGAAACAAAGAATTCCTTCATAAACTTTCTCAAAGAAGTTTGATGAGGAGCAGTTCCATTTTGTCGGAACACGGAATCTGTGGCCACAAAAAGCCCCCCCCCCCTCCCATTCGAAGTACATGATATCCTACTCTTGTCGTATTGCGGTATCGTATAAGATCCCGAAGATCTTAATCCTCTGTTATCTCTAATTCCCCTTGTAGAGACAGAGTATAGCCTTTTACTGCGTTCTTTGATAGCAGATATATACCTAGGTGATTCTTCCCTCTGAAAGTGAAGAAAGAACCTCGCTATG
The DNA here is from genome assembly GCF_015104395.2 of Macrobrachium nipponense. Taxonomy (NCBI): domain Eukaryota; kingdom Metazoa; phylum Arthropoda; class Malacostraca; order Decapoda; family Palaemonidae; genus Macrobrachium; species Macrobrachium nipponense. The sequence continues at coordinate 34,121,751 of NC_087215.1, forward strand.
TGGTTCACAAAGGTATCGGAAGAGGACAGTTTCCTCATTCCATCTAGCACGATCTGCAGCAATTCTATGTCTTAGCCATGACTATTGTCATTTACCTTGAAAAATCCTCTCATTCATGTCCACTTCTGGTCAGTCTGCACACGGACAGATTCAGAATGGAGAGGTTTTTCAGGTCTATTTATAATAGATTCTGATAGAATATCCAGATACTCTTGGAAAAGCCTTACGAAATATGCTATGAGAAGAACGACTTCTGTGAATCCAACCTCTCTAAGGCCAAAATGAGGCATTCATCCTCTCTTCCTTTGATGCCCATTTATCTTAATACCTGTTAAGAATTTATAACTAGGGGAAAAAAGACTAAAGTTTATTCTCCTTCTTTAAATTAAAGATGTCGTATATTGCTACCTCTCTTGGTTCGAGGAAGGAGAAGGCAGTCTATAGGAAGCCTGTTCGTCTTCTACCTTGCGAAGAGATCTATGAAGAAGACTTTCCGCAGGTTCTCAAAACTCTTTTCAATAAATGTTAGACATACGTTAACAGTTATTATCTTCGATCGAGAAGGTTCTCACGGACATGCAAAATCTTGCATCGAACCTCTTAAGGATCGTTACGTTCCGTGTCTGTTCCCAAATAGGTTCTCTTTTGTTAACGCGAACAGGGGCGAAAAAGAGATTCTCGATGCTCTGTGCGATATTAGAGTCGTGGAATTGGCCTAAGTGATTAAAATAAATCATTTCATCATTCCTTGTAAGCGACCCCTTTCCGATTAAATGGGTAACGAAATCAGGAACGAATCTTGTCGTTACCGAGCCTCCGAGAGGCTACTGGTTTGTTTGTTTGTTTGTATGGTGTTTTTTACGTGACTTCCGAACCACGTCGAGAGTGAACTTCTATCACCAGAAATCCACATCTCTCACTCCTCAATGGAATGGCCGAGAATCGAACCCGCGACCACCGAGGTGAGAAGCAACACCAAACCAACCACTACTGGACTCTTAGGTTAATAACTCGCTAAAACGAGAACATATCTTGGATGGTGCTTCTGGCGCATTGCGCCAGGCTGGCGCTTCCTTCTAGTTCTTTTAAGGTTATGTGCCAGAACATCTCTGCCTTTATGGTACCCGACATCCTTCACGTGTTAATTCCGTTCTTAGTAGGAAAACTTTTATATACAATTCTAAAAAGGTTGTGCGCGTTTCTCGAAAAGATGAGAGAATTATATTATATTGTGCTCTGCCGTATTAGAATCCTTTATAATACTGTCACATTGTGGTAAACAGCATTAATCTAGGAAACCTTTGTAAGGATACTAGGAATTCTGTAGTTAACCTCGGTATGTGCATAAGACTTGACCATACCGTAGTCTTAAAGTGAATTCTCTTCTACTACATTCATCTTCTCACTAAGCATGTACTCTAATAAGCCATGCTTTCGTAAGGATGAGAGCATCATATAATATATAGAGTTCCGCTGCGTTAGAATCCTTTAATAATGTTACCTACGGTAAACAGCATTGAAATGTTGTAATATCTTTCTTATTGAAAGCTCCTTAGCAAAAGGCAGACAATACTTTATTTATGTTTGCTTAATTATCCCCTCAATCCGAGGCTAAAACCGCGATTGTAGGGGAGAGACACGGTTAGTTATTCCATCCCGCAGGAGAGAGACATGTAACCAACCACTCATGACCGACACCTACATTTTACTGCGTTGGTCTCTAAGGCGCGAATCGCGATAGCAGTCTCCGTTAGCTGTCTGGCCTTACTCTTCCAGAGTTGCCAGCTACTCCATTAAATAAAGGAATCTTATAAAATTATTATCAAACTTCAGGAAGTTCTTATTAATGGTTCATATTTTAAGCGAAACAGACTTCGATAAATCTAGAAGCTAAGTAGGTGTTGTCTTAACAATCCCTTTAAGCGTAGTCCTTCCTAGGAAAATTCCTGGTAGGATACTGGTAATTGAGTTGCTCAGCAAAGAAGTAACTACGGTATGTGCTTATGATTTGCCGTATCGTATTCTCATACAGCAGATACTCTACTACCTTCTCCCTGCCGAGGCAGATAGAGAAAAGAAAAATTTTTACTGTCTTCGTTCTTTTCGTTAATAGAACGATAGAAAGAATATATATATCTCCTTAAGGAAGGAAGTTAATCCAGGAACTCTTTAAATCTTCGTGATTTCCTCATAAATCGCGGAAGAGACAGAATTCCTGTTATCTGTAGGGTTTACGGAAGGAAGTAGATATTTCCTATCCGCCATCATACCCAACATCGATGAGATTCTTATAAGAAAAACTCCCAAAGCTCTTGCCTCTTCATAACGAGGGAAGAGCATGAATGAAGGAGAGAGTCCGCATTGAGAGGAACTGCCAAACACAGGAGTCTTCTGAATAATGAAAAAATGGCTTCTCTTAGTATCAGAATCCTTCTGACAAAAGCGACGGCCGCCTGTGCGACATCTTGCACCTTTGCCAGGGGAAAGTTGCTCAAGTTAAAACTCAAAGAGGAGCCTCGCGACTGACCTCTCTCTCATAAGAAGATTTGGAATATTCTGGCGCCTGGATAGTTCCGCGCGCCTGGAATGTTCCGCACGCTAGAAAGGAGACTCGCTCCTGGAACGTTCCGCTTGCGTGGAAGGTCCCGTGCGCCCTGATAGTTCCGAGCGCCTACTAGACCCATTTTAGAAAGAGCCTCTTGCCCGGCCCGGAAAACGTTCAATGGAAGGATCGTTCTGATTGCCACTGTACTATAAGGCTCCTTGCTCTAGCCGTCTGTTTTTCTGGCGCAATTTGCGCCAGGCTGGCGCTTCGTCTCTTTGAAGGCGCCTTGCGCCAAGAAAAATTTTCTAGAACGCGGCTCGCGTTTGGTTGTTGAAGGTAACCGCGGCTCGCGCTAGTCTGTTTTCTGGAACGCGGCTCGCTGCTGGCTGTTGGAACGTGGCTCACGCTAGCTTGCTGGAACGCGGCTTCCTGGCTGGCTCTTGCTCAGTGTTCTCTTAGTTTTCAGAGAACGCGCTAGATCATCCAAACTCCAAACATATACATTCTTCGTCTTTTCGGATGCAAGATGAAGAGACGCACTTTTTTAAGGATGCCTTTTCAATGGCTATCCTTGGCAGTCTGGGACGCTCTACAGAAACCTGCCGAGGGGACGCCTGACCGGTGGGGATTCTCTGAAACCTCCTTACGGCTTTCGACATTCCTTCTCCCCTGGGCTTGGGAGCTTGAAAGAGGTCAAGGCGTGAGAGCGAGACAGAGCCGATCAGACGCACCCTCCACTGCAATGGGGAACACTATAATCACTTCTTACCTTTTAATAGCTCGCATTTTGAGCCACAATCCTTGTCTTCAAATTGCAATTATGAATTTGAAGTTTCTGCGAAGTAAGAAGGTGATGAGGATGCAACACTACTAGTACTGTTAATACTCTAATTGCTCGTTAGTACGAGTATCCAAAAAACTTTTAAAAGAAACGTATCTAGTTACATGCTTTTCTGACTCCCTAAAGTAGGAAGTCAGTATATTTCCTCAATCAATTCTAACCACTTATTACACGATTAATTAATAATAAATATAATATTTCCCTTTCTTGCAAACTATGTGAGTGTCTACCGAAAATTTCGGTAGTTACACGTCATATAATTTCTTCAAAATTTTCGAAGCCAAATTCATTAAAAAGTTAATAAAGGCGTATGCCGAACCAAAGACCCAGTACTTCCCTGCAAAAGACAGCCCAAGAAGATCGATGGCGATGAAAAACGAAAATCAAGTCAGGAGGTAGCAACAACATATGTTGACACTACCGCGACAGAGAAAATCTGGTTCTAGAACGGGAATGGTTCCTATTCCTGCCACCCAGCGGCAGGGGGTAGATCACCTGACCTACCTGCAGCGTGTGCCGCGAAATTCTAATTTCTGTCGGACGTCAGAGACATAAGCTAAGTATATATCTGCCGGGGAAGTTGCATGTACAAAATTTCAAATTAATAACCACGAATATGTAAAACATTTATGCAATTCATGACCTTATACTGCTGTTTAACTATTGATTTAAATAATTGTCTAGTGCACGCTTCTTCTTCTTCTTCTTCAACCAAAAAATCGTAGTTTCCTTAGATAAGTCGTAGTTGGTGTTTTTGTTTACGATTTTTGTGAAGAATGTGCCCCAGCTTGTATGGGTACAAGTGGTGTGCGGATTTAGCACATGGAATGGGAAGTTTATCACAACAAGTGACTCCACAAACATCGAGATGGCGTCAATCTTCTAAATATTCGGAGTTTCATTAACCTCTGTTTAAACTTAAAATATGACCATAATTTCTAACTTTGAAAGAAAATACCTTGGAGAAAATAATTAGGTACTTCGAAAGGATAGTAAAGGTCTCGAGGTCTTGCTCTCACCACCAACAACTTGTGACTGGTGGCCAACTTCGGTGTCAGGCTGCGTTAAAGTACTTTTTCAGAGGGTGGATCCACACGCGTGGAAACTGGATCCGCTCGCTAGTCCAGTCAGTTCTTCCCCCAGCAGATTAACCGAGTACTAACCAGTGCTACTGAGATAGATTTATACTATATGGCAATATCGAGATGTTCGAAAGGTCAGATTTTCAAAAGCCGTCCCGATTATGGTGTGGGACACAGTACCTAATCTATCATAATAATGCATAAACTCATAAGGTAAATCTCAATTTTGGTGACTGGCTCCTCGACTAAAGTTCTTCTTCTTCAGATGGTTTGGGGCTTCATCTTCTCCCAATAAGAGGCCCATTACCATACTACTTCAAAGTCTTAAATAAAGATCGTGTCTTACCTTTTAAGTCGACCACAAATCAAGCCTTTGTTGACCTCTTTCGACGAGAATCTAGTAGTAGTAGTAGTGGGTGGGATATGCCTTTGAAACGGCTCCCTTGCTTCTTTTATTCCTCCTTTGTTTGTGTTTGAGCGTCTTCTCTCTGAAATACCAAATTTCTTTTATAAAATATTTCCTATTCTCCACTTCCTCCCTCAGTAGATCTACCAATAAGAGTATATTTGCTACTAATTCCTCTTTAAAACTATATCTATTTCTAATTTCATTGTATGCTGGACAGTAAAGTAAGAAATGTTCTAAATTTTCATTTTGTTCCTCACTGTATAAACATTTTGTATCTTCTCCTTTTATCCTATTTCTGTCATTTAATCCTAGTATACCTAGTCTGGCCCTACTGATCGGCATTGTTTTTTCAGTGTTGTCATACCAGATTTCTTCTCTTATGTTTTCTTTATATTTTCTGTAGATTCTTGACGTTGACTTTTCATTCATTTCTTTCTGCCATGTTTTCCTGTCCCAATTGTTAATTATTTCTCTTAACTGTTTGTCTTTAACTGCTTCAATTTTACTTAAGCTTATGTTTAGTTCTTTCATATACTCTTTTACTTGCATTATCCAGGGTTTTTTTTGTAGTAGTAGTAGTTATGGGTCGAGGCAATGCCTTTGCAACGGCTCCTCTTACTTGAGTATTTTTTGTTTATGTGTTTAGCTCTTTCCTTTTTTTCTCTCTTTTTTCCCACATCAAGCATATGGTTTCTTTTCTTATTTCGTTGTTACCTGTAAATAGAAATTTTCCAACTACGTCACTTTCCTTCTCTTCCTGGGGTTGTTGTAGCCCTATTGCTTTAACACGTTCTTCTCTATAAGTACCACAATATAAAAGGAAATGAAATATGTCTTCTACTGTATTATGGCAAAAAGGACAACAGGTGTTCTCGTTCTGGTGCCTTTTTGCTATCTTTAAATTAAGAGAGTTGGTTCTGGCTTTGAAGAGAAGTATTGACCAACTAGAATTATCATAAATTTATTCATCTTTTATTTCTCTTTTCCACATTTTATATATATTCACTGTCACTTTATTTTCCAAATCTTCTTTCCACCTCTCTGTGTCCCATATTCTGGCTTTGTCCTTTATATCTGTTCTGGACATTCCTTCCAATTTTCTTACATTTATTTTAACTTCTTGCATGTACTTTTCCACAGTTTTCCACCATTTTCGTTCTTTTTCTTGCATATCTATAATTATTTTCTTCAGTATCTCTTTCCGTCCATTTAAAGTATTATTTACATAGCTTATCTTCCCACTCATAATTCTACTTTTCATGGATGATGCTCCTATTTCCCCCCTTAATGTGGCTACTACTGTACTTCTACATGCTCCCAATATTTTCCTATATACCCCATTCTCTATTCTTTGTAATTTTTCTATTTCTGTGTCTGTTAGATTAACCACATTTGGTTTCTATATAAAAGACTGATTGGGTAGACTATATTTTTCCAGAATGTTTTACCTATTAGAACTTTGTTGCAGCTTTTTTCTATCACGGAATAGGTTAGGTTGGCTAACTTCTGTGCTTTATTCAACATTTCCTTTTTCTGTAGCTTAAACAGATTTCTAGAATCATTTATCTTTATTCCTAAATATGTTATGTTCTCCCTCACTTTACTATTCTCTATCTCTTCTGGTTTATCCTTCATATTGAAAATAATGATGCTGCTTTTCTCTTTATTTATTTCTAGCCCACATTTATTTCCTATGTCTATTAAAATCTTTATGTTTATTCTTGCATCTTCTATATTACTTGCTAAAACTAACTCATCGTCAGTATCTTTACTAGCTCATTTTCAAATCCTGTCCCTTCCTCCTCCATTTTCTTAATTATTAAATACGTCATCAGTTTGAAAAGTGAAGTAGAGCCTGTGCAACCTTGCCTAATCCCACTAGTAATTCCCATTTCCTGTTCAACTCCCTCCCCTAGGTCTATTATTGTGCTATCCCCTTCATATATATTAACTACTGCTTCTATGATTTTTGGATGTATTTTGAACTGTTTCATGACTTCGATCATAACTTCTCGTTTTACTGAGTCAAATGCTTTACTGTAATCGATATCTATTACTATTAATGGTTTTTTATTCCTGTAGCTCTCTTCTACACAATATTGTAGTGTAAGGATGTTATCTTCTATCCTACTCCCTCCTGTGAATCCTGCTTGGCATTCGTGATCTTGTTCATTCAGTCTGAGGTGTGCTTCTATTTCGTCTTTTATCAGCATCATGAATACTTTGTATGATATATTTAATAAAGCTATAGGCCTTAAATCCTTAGCCCTTGGTTTCCTTTTCTTTTCTATCATTTTTGTTCTCATTTTCTTCCAAGATTCTGGCTTTTCTTTGGTTTCTAGTTCTTTGTTGTAACATCTAACTAATGCTTCTATACAGGTTTTGCTCTTCATTAATGCTTTGTAAAGCTCTGGTTTGATTCCATCTAGGCCTGCAGCTTTTTTAGCTTTGAGCTTACTTAGACAAGCTGACTTTTTCCTTGGTTATCAGAGGTTCCTGCATTGGGATTATCTTCCTTTTGCATTCCATTACTAGGTCCATGTGTTCTCTTAGTACTTCTGGGAATCTATAGTCTCCAATTCTTATGATATCATCTTCCTCTGCCAATTCATTTTCATATTCCATCCTTTTCTCTTCGTTCCAGATTTCCTTTATAATCCATAAGGTTACCTACCTCAACACCATCATTTAAAATGTCTAAAATAGTCTTCCAACTATTAAGTACTTTACCCTAAGGCGATTAAATCTGAAACAGTACACCAGCAAGTGCTCAACGGACAGCTGACCATCACACTGAACACAAACTTGGGCTCTGGCTCGGAGTGGCTCCTCTATCCTCTAAAACCAATACTTTTTCAAATACATCTATTATAGCCAAACCAAAATGTTGTGGCGAGTGAAAGGATGTTCCTCCCGAACTATATCGTTCGCAGTTAAGAACACACAACCATATGCCGAAATAGAATATGGACACTAATCAAATGCTTTGAAATATGGCATTATTACAAGATCTGTGATTATTATTTCCAAAAAAAAAAAAAAAAAAAAAAAAAACACACACACATAGAAAGGAAAATCATTAAGAACAACCAAAATTTACTTTGTTTCTTTAGAAAACGACGGTACAGGAAATGACAGATAATCTCAGGTAAAGTCATAAACAAGGGATTAATTAACCCCGAGGCTGAGATTTAAAAGGATAAATAGATCTGGCAGAGCTACATTCTTTTCCTGGCCTCACCCTAGCAATCTTAGAATCCTGAAAATACATCTTTTATACTTTAACAACTAAAACGATAGTCTATCGATGAAACACAAAGGCAAGGTATAGTTGACCCTTTACAGCATACAGATGTAGAGATTTGATAAGAGATAACCTTTTATAATTTTTTAACTGCACTGCCTATCCCAGAATAAAATTGCCTCCAAACTCCCTCTAAGCCAAGTTGATTGTACTGAAAGATTTCATCGGGGACTGGGGTCACGTCTTTAATTAAGGGAAGGAACTCGATTTTTGAGTTGCGAACACGAATTTTAGCAAGGTCTAAAGAATACCAGGTCAGACCGTCTCAGCGGTACTGCGCATATTTGTGACGTCACTGGTATGTGGCCATAAAAGAAAATCAAGAAAACAATAAAATGAAGGGTCACTATGGGAATTGTTTGCCCACCCCTATTCTCTCTCTCTCTGTCACGACCTTGGGTGAGAAAGGTCCCCGTTAATCTTCAGGTACTGCTGAATTAAAGGATTGAATCCGGTCTAAGAGAGCTTCCTTGTTCTTCACTCTGGTGAAGTCAAATACTGACTGATGACATTTTTTTACCTGAACCTCGGCTAGATGTAGCCTCGTGACATCATGCGCAAGATTGTCCTTATTTTGGTCGGAAGCGGTCTGACCTGGTATTCTTTAGACCTTGGAATTTTAGTTTTCCCGCTCTCCAGCGGTCTAGAGGTGTCTACTGTTGTCAGACGAAAAGTGAAAGCAATCTGAAAGTATTTTAGTAAGTAAAAATTGCTGTTTTGTGCGTCCATACGCAGACAGAAGAATCTACCTGTCAGCCATAACATCCACTGACCTAGTTATTTTGCAATTATTTGCTTTGATATTGAATTTTATTTTGCTTTTTATGGTACGATATTTTTCCTTCCGGCATCGACATAAGCTTGGGTGCGCGCCGACGCACAGTTGCACACTGAGCTCAGCTCAGCTTAGTTGTTTATCTCAGTTCTACCAATCAATATTGTACGTGGATGTGTAAGCGCATGTGTTCTCGGTCTCGATCAGCTGTCGTGTTTTTATCGTGGTTTTTTGGCTACTAATAATGCCTTGGAAGAAGTGGTCTAACTCTAACATGCGTTTAGTGTCTGCAAAACACATGAAAATTTTACACAGAAAGAGGAGAAAGAAACTTGAGGAAAAGAAAAGAAAGAATGAAATGGAAAATGGCAACTTGAAATCCCCTTCACGTGTGGTATTCCTACAAATATGTTCGACTAGATTCCTACTAATATAGGTGAAACTGTGAGCTTATTTGATGATATTGAGGAGGACTTTTCATTAGTGCTATCAGGTGATGAGGTTGATACAATTTGCCCTGATAGTATGAGTAATATGAGTCATGATGCGACAAGTGTTTATGTGGGTGGCGACAAGTGCGATACGCACCCTGTTTGTGTTGGGGCTGAACTGAGGGAATACAGTGATGATGAAGATGAAATATTTGCTTATCAAAAAGACAGTATGATGTTTCAATGAAAGAGTCATATGCAGTGATTGTGGCGGAAAAATTAAACTCGATTTCGAGAAAAAGAATTTGGATGCTACTTTGATTACCAAGTGTAAATGTGAAGAACCAGAAAACGTTGTTTATTCCAAAGTGAAAAAAGGTAGAAAATTTGAAAACTGATAATATTGGTGAAGTTACTGCTTCATTTGTGTATCAGAATACTTTGAATGTATGTGACAAGTGGTTGCAGAAGTTGATAAAGCAATTTTCAAACATTACGAAGCAATGGCCTTCAAACCTGCTGAAGCTGGGGTTTTGGATATCAAAGTTATGTATGGTGGTACATGGATGAAGGGGGACTTTACATCTTCAGGAAGCATGGGCATATTGACAGAAGCCTATACAGGCTTTGTCATTGATGCAGTAATATTTTCAAAGAATTGCAATGCTTGTAATACTATTGATGGAAAACTAAAGAAAACGTTGATAACAGAAGAAGAACATAAGGCTAAATTGCAGGCCCATAAAGACTGGAAAATGCAAGAAGAATCATTATGAATATTCTGGGAAAATGGAAGTGGATGCTGCCGTTGCAATCTAGGGAAGATCTTTAGAAAGGAAATTTAGATAATTATAGAGTGTTTGTAGGAGATGGTGATGGAAGAGGATATAAAGCAATACAAGAAATGAATGGAGGAACTGGTCCATATGGCACCATGTACCTAGTGATAAAAGAAGAATGTGTAAATCTTGTGCAGAAAAGACTCAAACATCTTTTAGATGAACTGAAAAAGAAGTGTGTAAAAAAAAAAAAAGTCACAAATGAAAATGAAAAAGAAAGAATTACCTTTGTCAGTACTCGGTAATTCTACGGAATAGTTCCGCACGGACTGCAAGGAACGTAACTGCAGATACGACATCCACTATAAGGATTGGGGCGTCCAATGTATTTCGCTGTGTTTAGTACTGGCCCTCGGGGGTTAATTATAGTCGTCTGAATGAATATTATTTAAAATTCTTGTTCAGGATGTAAAACTGCATAGGAAACCGCAACTGCCATAGTCTAGGCCGCCGCAGAATAGTATTGTAGATCTACCCACTACTCTCGGTGGAAAAGATAAGTTGAGTGAAAATAATTGTTTGAAGTGCAGCAAATATTATGGTTGTGCTGTAAGGAGAGGTGCCAAAGATCCTGATGACCCAATTGGTGCCATGAGAAGGGAAATAATGGCCATATTTCTTCATCTAATAAGCACTGATGACAAACACGATCATTCATTGTGCCCAGAAGGGGAGAAGACCTACTGTTTCTATCAGCAAGATATTGCGAAATATAGGAAGCCAAGAGGTCATGATAAAATGAAAGTGAAACTCAGACTGAACGAAGAAGAAATGACCCTTGTCTGTCAGTGTTTTGAGAGAGTTGCAACGGATGATCTCTTGAGCAAATGCAGGAAGGGCCGTACTCAAAACATGAACGAGTCTTTCAATTGTAAAGTATGGGGTAAGTGCCCAAGAGTAAGATATCACTGAAAAGATACTGCCACTCGTGCCTACCATATTGCAGCAATTGAACACAATACAGGATACATTGCTGGCTCATTGATCCCAGTCATGAAGGATGTAACAAAACAGTGTTTGAAAACTCTTACAATAAAATAAAAAAGAAGAAAGAGCATGTCTACTGCCCCACCGGCAAAGAAGAAAAAATTATATGAATGCAGAGGAGATGCATATCAGCCAGGAGCCTGTTAAAGGGGGTACAGACGATCATTATTACCGCCAGTAAAAATACTGACAATATTCTATTGGTGTGAACTACTGTCAGTACACCGAACATACGTCCAGTATTGAATACTGATTGAGCCGTCAGTAATTTGGAGTACCAGCGTCAAATGGTTGTGCCCTTGGCTTTCAAGTGACATGAGAAACAAGAGAAAAGCATCCATTGCAATTATTATGGCTCTTTGGCTAAAGAAAAGACGCAAACGTAGAAAGTGGGTCAAAGACTGGATTGGTAAGCATAAAATTTTTACGCATTTAAACCTTTTGAATGAAATCAAGACAACCGATATGAATGATTTTCAAAGTTATTTCTGGATGGATGAAAAGATGGCAAGGCCATACATAACTAAAAAAGACACTGTTATGAGGGAGAGCATCTCTGCAAATTAAAGACTGTCCATTACTCTCTGCTATTTAGCAACAGGAGAATCATTTTCCTGGCTGCATTATTCCGGCGTAGTGGGAAAATCTACAATCAGTGGAATAGTGCAGGAAACCTGTGAAGCCACCATTACTGCTGTCAAGGATTACATCAAGGTAACTATAAATAGGGTTAGCTTATGGTAATTTTTTTTATTGGACAAAGATGTCTTACATTTCATTAATTATCAATATATTCTTGTGGTTGAAACTCATGGAAGTAGTGAGTTAAAAGGTTCCATTTGAGTTATGGAATGGTTCATTGAATCACCATCATCATGACTATACTCTGTTTTTTTCCATCTGTCCATCCGACTGTGGTGTTAGTGTATGGTAACACTACGTCCCGGGCTTTAGATGGTTACATTCATCTTACATTCAACAATAATAACAATATCCTATTTCGAATATTAACGGTGTAATTCGTATGCAGTAAATTATTAAAATACTTTTCAGTTGCAAATGTACGCCCAGATACCCTTTTATTTACCTAAAACTTACACATAGTTTAACTATCTAAAGCCCAGGAAGCATTGTAACCATACGCAAACACCACAGGCGGATGGACACACGGAAAAAAACAGAGTATAGTGCTAGTGCTTGCTGCTGACATAGGACGAGATGCTGGTAAAATGTCCACATTACGGCATTCATTTATCTTCACTGAATTTCTGGTCAGCGTCCCCATTTCTGCTTCAAGTGACATGTATCAATATATTTCTCAGCCAGTAATTTCTGATATCGTGGCAGATTCGTTACTTTGCTATCATCTTCTGAAGAGCATCTAAAAAGGTGGGTGGGGCGAGAAAATAACAGCCCTTCATGGAAGTGCTGGTTCGTGTGTTAAGTGATTCCAAAGTCAACTGGCAGTTGCACCAACCTCCTTGATCTCCGAACCTGTAAAGTTGCTCCTGCTTGCACTGCATAGGTGCCATAGTCGGAAACATCCACAGGGACGTCGGCTATTTGGAGAGAGAGGAAGCAGAGCATCAGGGTTCACATGGTCAACGTCAGTTTTGAAATTAGAATCTTTCAAGTACTGCTTGGCAGTGAAACTGTTGATAAAAGGATCTTCATTAAATTTTGTAAACGACTTTTCATCTTCAAAAGATATTCCCATGTTTATAGCAGCGCCTTCAACCAATCTTCTCACGTGAGAATCGTCACGTTTAAAAATAACTCGTGCACCATCCCGATTAATTTTGTGGTGTAAATTAAAACTATGAGCCACCAAAGCGCTTCCCTGTGCATGAAGCACTGTGCTCCCTTAATCTTACCTCTAATCCCCTACCACTTTTTCCGTAGTAACAACCATTGTAATCATGACATGGAACCTTGTAAACACCGTTATTTCTCTTGGTACTGTTATTGTTCTTTGTAAGAGCTTTTGCCAAAGAGTTTTTGTAGGTATAAACAATTTCTATATCCTTTGGGAGTTTATTGATATAATCACCTACTTTTGAAATTTCATCGTCACAGGGCAATGATACACGTTTCTTGTCTTTCATTTCAGACTTAAATACAAATTAGTTGCCTTAGAGATATCTATCTTTGTTGTATATGTATGTTTAATATGTATTGTGAATATGTTTTTGTTTACCAAAGTTCTGAATAGCTGCTGCCCTATATAATACTTTAACCCTTAAACGCCAAATGGACGTATTAAACGTCGAGTCAAAATGTCTCCCGTATGCCGAATGGACGTACCATATGTCGACTCAAAAGGTTTTTTTCAAAATTTTTGTGGAAAATACTTATATAGGCCTACCAGCCGAAAACAAAACTTTTGAATCACGCGCCTTGGGGGATGCTGGAGTTCAAGGATCAAGGCGTTGTTTTGTTTACAATCGTTAAGCAGGCGCGAAGCGCGAATTTCTTTCTTATCGCACTAAAAAGTATCAGTGACACATCTCAAAAATGATTTCGTCACTTTGACATAATTTTTCACCGTTTTAAATTATCCTTTACATGAAGTATTATATATGAAAATATGCGCAATTTCATTTAGAATACAACAAAAAAATACTCATGATTGTAGCTTTTATCATTTTTTGTTTTGAAATATTTTCATATAATAACGATAATTGCCAAAATTTCAACCTTCAGTCAACTTTGACTACCGAATGGTCAAAAGCCCTCAAATTGTAAAGCTAAACTCTTATCTAGTAATATTCAATCATTTGCCTTCATTTTGCAACAAATTTGACGTCTCTAGCACAATATTTCGATTTATGGTGAATTTATGAAAAAACCTTTTCCTTACGTCCGCGCGGTAACTCTTCCGATAAATTTTTTTCATGCAATTGTCCTAATGTTTGCACCATTTTAAATTTGCCGTTACATAAAGTTTTATATATGGAAATGTGCGCAATTTCATGCAAATATAACTAAAACAACCCATGGTTGTAGCTTTTATCAATTTTGAAATATTTTCATATAAAAAATGATAAGTGACAAATTTTCAACCTTTGGTCAATTTTGACTCTACCGAAATGGTCGAAAAACGCAATTGTAAGCTAAAACGCTTATATTCTAGTAATATTCAATCATTTACCTTCATTTTCCAACATATTGGAAGTCTCTAGCACAATATTTCGATTTATGGTGAATTTATGAAAAAAAAAAATTTTCTTTACGTCCGTGCGGTAACTCTTCCGAAAAAATCATACGTGCGATTGTGGTAATGTTTGCACCATTTTAAATTAGCCGTTACATAAAGTTTTATATATAAAAATGTGCGCAATTTCATGTGAAATACAACAAAAAAATAATTGAAGGTTGGTAGCTTTTCTCTTTTTTTAAAATATTTGCATATAAATAATGATAAATAGAAAAAAAACCATGTTTGGTCAACTTTGACTCTACCGAAATGGTCGAAAAACGCAATTGTAAGCTAAAACTCTTACAGTCTAGTAATATTCAGTCATTTATCTTCATCTTGAAACAAGTTCGAAGTCTCTAGCACAATATTTAGATTTATGGTGAATTTAAAAAAAAACTTTCCTTCCCTCGAGCGCGGATTCTCCGCCTCAAATCTCCGAAATGCGTAATGTCCCATTCTCGGAATATTTGCTCCGTTCATATTAGGCATTTCATAGAGTTTTTATATATGAAAATGTGCGAATTTTATGTAGAATAAAACGAAAAATATTTGAAGGTTGTAGCTTTTCTTATTTTCGAAATAATTGCATATATAAAAATAAAAAAAAATTCGACATTCGGTCAACTTTAACTCGTCAGATATGGTCGAAAACTGCAATTGTAAGCTAATACTCTTACAGTATAGTAATATTCAATAATTTTTCTTCATTTTGAAAGAAACTGGAAGTCTCTAGGACAATATTAGATTTATGGTGAATTTTGAAAAAAAATATTTGTTTACGTCCGCACTTACGAATTCATGCATTATTTTGTGATAACATTTTCTCTGTGTTGCTTTTATCGTTTTACAATGTGTTATACCACCAAAATGATCGCAATTTAGTGTACATTACAACGAAAAAAAATAAAAAGTAACTTGTTACCTTTAACCGTTTTGCGCACAACGCGATTTGAATACAATTATATATGAATTTTCGTTTTTTGCACTATCATATATCGCATTATTTATATATGATAATGATAATTTTTTTCATTTCTGATGGGTGCAAACTAAACTTCAGCCAATGACAAAAAAAGGAGCCAAAAATGAACTCTTAATCTTGAAAACTAAGCGCGCTGGGATTTTTTGAAAAAATATTTTTTCCGCTTCCGCGCTCACTCTGAAACACCTCCGGCACACGGGCGACAATTTTTTTTACCGCTTCGGCGTTTAAGGGTTAATTGTCTTGTCCTTGTGCTTGAGCAGATTGACTTGATCTTTTTGTTTTTTTTAAATTGTACCCATGTTGATGCTTGTTTTTGGGAAGGTTTCTCATCTTCCAGGTGTGCCGGATTCTAGGTACTAATCTCCTTATAATCCCTATCTGTCAGTTATACCGACATTTGATTGTACTGTTCAATTCCTCATGTTTTTAAGTCAAGTTTAATGCCCTTGCTGAGTAAAGAGGACGTCGAGTCGAAAGATCTTGCAGAAACACCATTGTTTATTTTTCCTACGTGGCTTATACCTTTATTTATGGATTTATCGCGTTCCAAACTTTCGTGATTTAGTTACACACACACACACATATATATTTATATATATATTTATATATATATATATATATATATATATATATATATATATATATATATATAATTATGTATAGTAATAGTCTTGAATGTTTTATAAATATCAATTTGCAATTTCGAACTTTCTTTATTGTTTGAAGCAGAATAACTGAACCAATATCATGTTGCTATATTTTCATCAGTGTGTGTGTAACTCGTTATTCCTATTCATAACGCAATTAAATTTGATCTCGTTTTCCTTACAGCTACCAGCTACTGCTGAAGAATGGGAACAAATTGCATCTGCGTTTGAATCAAAATGGAATTATGGAAACTGCATCGGTGCTTTAGATGGTAAACACATCGCCATAACGAAGTCTGCCCATTCGGGATCAATGTTTTATAACTATACTCTGTTTTTTTCCATCTGTCCATCCGCCTGTGGTGTTTGCGTATGGTAACACTGCGTCCCGGGCTTTAGATAGTTAAGCTATGTGTAAGTTTTAGGTAAATAAAAGGATATCTGGGCGTACATTTGCAACTGAAAAGTGTTTTAATAATTTACTGTATACGAATTACACCGTTAATATTCGAAATAGGATATTGTTATTATTGTTGAATGTAAGATGAATGTAACCATCTAAAGCCCGGGACGCAGTGTTACCATACGCTAACACCACAGTCGGATGGACAGATGGAAAAAAAACAGAGTATAAGTCCGTATGATGGACACACCGACAGTAATAATGACAGTACAGGAAATACTGTCAGTAATATTGATCGTTTGTTTAGCCCTTCAGAGTACCAAACCTGGCTACAATGAGTAGCTTGGCAAGCTATGAAACCAACACCCCCCCCCCCCCCCCCCACCAACAATAGAAAAATAGGCAATGTCTAAAAGAGGGGATCATATCTTCATAAGAGAGGGGACCAGGAGCCTTGTACACTTCCCAGATCAGCTATATATACCAACAAATGTGAGTATACCGAAACTTTAAACTGCTTTTTCTCAAAGTAGCATTTTTTTTATTCAAATGCTATCCACTTCCTTATTTATGAACCAATTTTGACAATTTAAAAAGTATTATAATTCTGGATGATTGTTGAAATAAAAAAAAAGCCTATTACATTTTTCAAATCGCAAAAAATAAATGAAAATTAATATATTCAAATTAGAAAATTTTGAGTTTTTTCCAACATTTTTTTTATAAGACAAAAACAAAAGAAAACTATGAAATATGCTAGGGGTTTTCTATTCTATATACTATAAGTTTTATGCTGGTTTCTTAATTTTTTCAAATTGATTCATAAATAAGGGAAGAGATAGTTTTTAAAAATAGAGGAAAAAACAACAACAAAAAATTATTCAATTTAGGGAGACAAAATTTGGCTGAGGTATTCTGTGCATCTAGATGAATGTTATGTGCAAGTTTCAATATCATAGTGCAAAAATGACCCAACCCCCCACAACCCTTGAGTTGGATACCCTTGAAGGATTGAAATTCCAGCTTGGATTATTAGTGTTTTAACTAGTCATTATGCAGCCATAAAATTCACTCGGTCTTTCATTTTCGTCTATATATATATATATATATATATATATATATATATATATATATATATATATATATATATATATATATATATAACAGCGGTTTGTATATGAACATTGTCATTCACTCGACTCACCCTGTGAATTTATAAGGAAAAAAAATAAATAAAAAAAAAAAAACGAAAAAAATGTGGGTGAAGCAATTGGTCTTGTACCATCCAGTACAGAACTTAATCCGGCTTTACTAATAAACCGTTGAGATTTTTCCCTTTGTCTATAAGGGAAAAAGTGCTAAACTTTTAGATTCAAATACGAAGCATTCTGATGACACCTCCTGTCATCCGCCACGACATTTTGGTTCGACTATAGTTAATAAATCACATCTCGCAGCATCCTTCGCTTCACTATCAGCCATACCAGTGTGCCTAAGATCCCAACGAAACTTAACTGATTTGTGGCGAACAGAAAGATAAGAAAGCCATTCCTGAGCCTTTTGAATTAGGGGATGAGTGGGGTAAACTTCTTTAGGGCTTCTAAAACTCCTTGAGTCACTACATATGACTGTGGATTTAGATTTCTTATCAGATGCAAGATTTAAAGCATCAACTATGGATATGGATGAGGAGTCTGGTAACTTTTTCATATATGACTCCACCTCACACATCACTGCACAGCCCATCAGTATAGATTTTCCTGTGGTTTATGTGCCTCTCATCATGCTCCAGAAACTTGTTTCTGACTTTCCTTCTGAACGACCTTTCTTGTCTATCTCTTTAGTGCATGCATCTATACTGGAATAAACCAAGGAGGAATAGCAGGATGTTTCACTTGTAGGATCTGTCTTTTTATATTTTCATCCTCCAGTTCACCCAGCTGTCTAATTTGAAATGGTGTTGAAGATGTTGAAGATTTACTAAATCTAAAAAGACTTTAACCACACTGTTTCAAGATTTTAAAAGACGGATTCTTCGTTGTGCTTTTCTGCTGCACGGTGTTTCTCAGACCTAGCTCATGTCTCCTTAGGTCCAGTGCTAGCTGATGGGAGTCTACATAGATACTTTTAATGGGTGAAGTTCTAAAACCTCCAGTGCAGATCCTTAGCCCCATATTGTGCACAATGGCCAATTCCTTAAGTTTAGCCTTTGAAGCAGATAAGTATAATTGGCAGCCGTAGTCTAACTTAGATATACATATTGCATTGTAAAGCCTTAACAACGATTTCTTATCAGCACCCCAATGAGATACTACTTTTGAAATATATAGTGATCTCTTCACTTCCACTTTTAACTGGTCAATATGAATATTCCAAGTAAACTTTTCATCGAAGACCATTGCTAAAAATATTACTTCAGTGGTGTAAGATAAAACAGTTCTATTTAAGGTAAGAGTTGAAATGTTTCCTTAGCCCGACACCTGCAGAACCGAACAGCAAAGTTTTTTGCTTGCTTTTTAGCCCACTTGCAAACTTTATTGATGGCTCTTTGCATGAAATTGCATCATATCTTGTGCAGTACAGAGCCAAATCCTCTACAAATAAAGAGCCTTTTAATGGTGATGGTAATTTTCTAATACATCATTAATGGCAAGAGCAAAGAGGGTGACACTAAGGACACTACCCTGAGGAGCTCCCTCTTCTTGTAAGCAAAGTTGCGCTACCCGATTTCCAACCCTTACCTTTATATATCTTTCTGATAAAAAGGAATTTACATATTTGATCATTTTTCCTTTAATGCCATCTTATACAACTTTTATGATACCAAAGCAACATGTGATGTCATATACCTTTTCCAAATCAAAGAAAGCTCCAATTATTTGGCTATGTTTAGTAAAACCTTGTATTTAGTTTGAGAGCCTGAGCATGGGATCCAAAGTAAATCTACTTTTTTTCAAGCCAAACTGGAATGGAGAAAGCAATTTATTTGTTTCTAAGTGCCATACAAGTCTGGTGTTAATCATCTTTTCCATCAGTTTACAAACACAACTGGTGAGAACTATTGGCCTGTAGTTACTGGGTAAAGAAGGATCCTTGTTTGGTTTTTTCATAGGGATGATTAATGATAATTTCCAGCTCTTGGGAATAATGATACCAGTCTCCCAGATTTCATTTATTATATCTAGAAGAAATTTCTTTGACTTTTCTTGGAGATGTTTCAGCATTCCATAAAGTATTTTATCTTCACCAGGGGCTGATGCTTTGGTATTCTGCAAGGCATCTTTGAGTTCCTGCAGTGTAAATTTTGCATGATATGATTCAAAATTATTTTCACTTAAATCAAGAGAAATCTGAGCATTTCTAATGTCTTGTAATTCTCGAGAATAGTTCTCACTACTCAATATTCTCGAGAAATGTTCTTCTCATTTTTCTGCAACCCTATCTGGTTGGGTAATTGGGTCATCATTATCTTAAGGGTAGGCAGAGGTTCAGGGACAAACTTACTATTTAGTTTTTTTAATTTTCTTCCAAATCGCTTTGGATGGTGTTATTGAGCTAATGTCATTTATGTAGCACATCCACGACTCTCTTTTCACCTTTTCAAAATATTTATTTTACTTGGTCAAAACGCGTTGGTAAATAACTTAGGTTTGTGCAGTTCCATTCCTCTTATACTTTTTATAAAATGTTCTAGTGATCTTTCTCATACTACTGCAGGTTTTGTTCCACCAGGGAACCGCTGGTCTAGAAGGCTTTCCTTTCGTTGTTGGAAAAGAGACAATTGCACTGTTGATGGTAGTTTCATTCAAATAATTATATATCTCTGAAATGGACGGAATGATTTTACATTCTTGTCCATGAGAGCAGACTGGCTAAATTTCTTCCAGTCTGCTTTATCTACCATCCATTCAGGAGGTGACTCAGATGGCTGATTCTTAACAGATTTTATATGAATCGGGAAGTGGTCAATCCCATTTGGATATTCATGAACTGACCATTCATAATCAATATGAATACTAGATGAGCAAATGCTCGGATCAAAGTCATGGCTCCATTATTAAGTAGAGTGATAGCATGACCATTCATAATACCCTCCAACATCCTACCCTTCGCATCTGCCATGTTCCCACCCCAAGGAAGAGGAACTGATTGATCAGTAAATGAATATCATTATAAGTGAAATCCAAATCAGGAGGAAGGTAGATGGAGCAGACTGTAATTTGCTTGTCTCAAATGAAAGTTACTGCTACAGTTTGGAGATGAGTATTAATTGATAGCAAAAAGTGTTGCAACGACTTCTGAGCAATAATTGCTGCACCTCCCTTAGCTCATCTCCTCTTAGTGGTGGAGAATTATATACTATAATTTAATCCAGGATTGTATTGTGTGCTTCCCAGCTTAGTTTCCTGAAACCACGCAATGCCTGAGCTATTGTCATGTAGCAGTACCTTCAGCTCTTCACTTCAGGCCCTGAAACCTCTACAGTTCCACTGTAGTACTGACGTGAAAACTATTTTTTGGGCTTGGTGGAAGGCCATTTGGATGGAGCCCTCTCATTTACTCTCTTTGGTTTATGAGCATTATCAAGAGATGATTTGGAAAGGACTGGTCTTGATAGGTTTGGTTTATTATCTGTTAATTTTCTAGTGCCGCTTTGTTTACCTTTCTTGTCAAATTGTTTGAATTCAAGCTGGGGTTCTTGCATCAAGTGTAGTACTTCATTCTATTACCAAGTGATGCAAGTTTCTTTGGAATTGATGAAGGAGAGGGTGAGGGGGAACGTCTCCTCTTTTGGTGCTTTTGCTCCTCAGTCACCATTAAATCAGGCAGAGATGCAGCCTGAGACAATTCCAAGGTGGTTGGGTTGAGTGCCATCTCATCCTGCTTGGAGGCTTATGCTCTAGCCTCAACATGCCCAGCACTTGACCAGATGACTGGGCCACTACCACAGGGGTTGATGCACCTGCTACATTAGAGGGTGCTGCCACTGCACACCTAGTGGTAGATAGGAGTAGTGGCTGAAGAACTTTAGCATAGCTCCTATGTTGTCCTAATTGACTTTCTGCAAAACCAATACTTATATGCTTTGCACTGGCTTTATTTAGTGCAGACAGTTCAAATTTGTATATTTCACAATTTTTGTTATTGGATTTATGTTCCAGTTGACAATTGACACATTTTGCTATTCTATTACATTCATCATCATGATGGACACCAGAGCAATTTATACAAATTTTAGCATTTTTGCAGTTTTTTGATGAGTGCCAACTGAAAATAATGATAGCACTGCATCGGTCTTTGCTGGAAAGGACGTACTTGTACCCTTTCATTTTCAAATATGACATGAGAAACAAAACATCCAAACCCTTCCTATTGCCTCCGACGAACACAACCTAACAAGACAACAACCAAAACAACCAGCCTCTCTCACCTTCTCTCTCTTACAAGTGACCTGTGAGAACGTTGTCCAATGCAACCACATCACTCCTCCATATTTCCTCCCATTACATTTGACAACGTCTCCTCACAACATCCACACTATATCACTTTTCTCGACACCCAGGGATGTTCAGATAAGGCCCCCTAGATCTTATTTGAGGCCCCTCCTACAGTCTCAGTCGCGTCGCCATTCACTTCACTAGACGACTTTCATCCAGATTCACATTATCTCCCTCGCTAATGTCCTCCCAAATCTCATATACCCCTTCTAACTCTGGTCCCAATATCTCCCATATCTCTACTACCAAATCACTCACCCCATTCACACTCCTGTCAAACTCCTGAAGGGACTCATTCATTCTGTCAACTACCTCCCTACTACTTGGTTCCCCTCCTGTCGAAATCTCACTAAACTCTGTTAACTCAAACCCACACACACTGTATGTCTCATACATTCCCTCCCCAGACTTATCGGTATTGCACGCCTTATCAACCATCTCTACCCTAACGCTAACCCCTTTATCATGCAGTCCTCGCTTTTCCCTTTCATTCCTTTTCTTTACCTTCTTCCGCTTTCTTCCATACTCAACCAACACTAACTGCCAATCCCCCTGGGTATGGTGTGCCCTGACCTCATCCATACACCCATCCACTCGCAACTTCCCCAAAGCATAACTTAACCCACTTGGTCCCACTTCCAAAATTTCAAAAGGCCCCTCAAACTTTTCCCTTACCTTATCCACATTCATCCTTCCCCTCTCAACCACCTCTTTCAACACTTTATCCCCAACCCTAAAACTTTCAAACTTCCCACTTGCTCTCTTCCACAAATCCCCATCACTCTCTGATAAACCCAACCTTGGCCTGATAATTCTCTCAAAATTCAACACATACTTACAGGTTGACATACCTAAGTTCTTCTGCAACGTGGTGTTGTACACTGACACCGCACGCCCTACAAGCATATCCCAATCATTATCACACTTACTCATCATTTACAAAATCTCAGTCAATGTCTTAACAGTCCTTTCAGCCAAAACATTTGTACTGGGCATATACGGAGTAGAATAAACATGCACAATACCCCATTCTCTCAACATTTCCTTAAATTCCCATCCCACAAACTCAGGCCCATTATCACTCAACATTCTCACAGGCTTACAAACACACATCGCTAACATCACTTGGCTCACCATTCACGCGACAGTCTCACTCCTCTTATCTTTGATGGGGACCACATAGGCAAATTTGCTCATGCGATTCACCATAACAATCATCCCACATATCTTCTCACAGTGCTTGGCAAAGAAACACAGTCAGTCACAAGCATTTCAAACGGCTCTATTATCTGCAGTCGCAACACAGGCGGACTCTCATGCACACTCCGATACTTTCCCCTCTGACATTCTTCACACATAACAGACACATCCACACAAATCTTGTTCAACCCAGGTGCATACAATCTCTCCCTCATGTATTCCCATAATTTATTCTTCCCCATATACCCAAACCGATCATGGACCAACAGGCACAAACTCACAGCTGACTCAACAGAAAACACCAGAACATGCACATCCCTGTCATACATTCCATCTTGCAACCTTCTTGTATACTTCCATCTCACACTGCCAATCTTCCACAAGCATTCCTCTCAAAATGCTTTCTTGCAACCTACTTATCTCTAAGCACCTATCTTGCATTTTCTCAATCTCTTCCTCGCTCAACAAATCATTCTCACTTCTAACAATATCAATCATACCCACAAAGTTCGCTACAAATACACTACTATCTTGAATCGTTGCTATCTTACCACCCCCCTTTCTAAGAACCCCGTTCCCCATGACCACACTTATATCATGCATCCTCAAAAAATCTATCCTATCAAAACACAGGCTGGCATATCATTTCCTCCCATGATTATAAAGTTATGTATCACTTCCAACTCCCCTAACCTATTTATAGTTAGCTCCCCTCTATACTCAAATGGTCTGTCCCACCCAAAACACAAAAAACACTTCAACCCCAAACAACACTGCTACCACCAATAACAACCGTGAAAATATCTCTTCCCCACCTTGCTACTCCGTATAAGCCCTTCCTTCTGCACATCACTCATCAACTTTACTCGCAGCTCATTGGCACTCTCAGGCAGTCCCTCAATCAGACCCTTCTGCTCCAAATCTTTCAATGCCGAAAATAAACACTCACAAACTCTATCATCTCCCAAAAACTCTCTTTTACAACCAAACCTTCAGGCACTCTATTTGGATCTTAGTCGCTTTTCATGGGATCGTCACCTTTACCATGCATCCTTGACATCGTATCCGCTATCACATTTTTACTCCCCAGTACATACTCTACCCTAAAATCAAACTCACTCAAATCCTCGATCGTCCTCACAACTGTAGCATTTACATTTTCTTTCTTAATCATATATGTTATACTGGGTAAAGAGTTTGTGTGTTCTCTTACCTGCTTCTATTTCTATCTTTGTCTGCTACCTGGTTGTATGTTTCCTGTCTTTATTATTCTTCTTAAATGGTAGTTCTGGATTAGTAGTATCAAGTCTCTCAGGTGTTTAAGTGAGACGAACGGCAGAGTTTTCTTTCTTTACTATTGCAAAGAATACAAGTTAACAGTTACACAAGCTACAACTTAAGATTCAAAATCTAAGTAATCTGGTTAGGACCACTAAATGCTCTGGCAGGTATTGCTTCTTTATTGTATGATGGTGTGTGGTGCTCTCTACTCTGGTTCTGTCGCTCTGCAATCAGCTACCCCCACGGTTGACTTGGCGCAACCCCTTGAGGCGGTGTATGTTCCAGGTCCCCACCCAAACAAGGTCAGGATTAGTGGAGCTGACTGTCTTATCTTACCCTATCCCCTCTTAGGTGAGGTTAACATGTTAATTCCTCCTCTTAAAGGTGGAGCTTGCTAAATTAACATGTTAATACCTCCTCTTGAAGGTGGAGCTTCATAATCGATGGAAGTTGAGCGAGTCAGGTGTGAGGTCACAGGTCAACGAGTTTTATGGCAGTCTTAAGATTTCTATCACAATGGTGTTATGGCTTTTGCTATTTTCCCGTCTCGCCAGTGTCCTGTGACTAAGCGTTTGTTTCGTCTACGGCTTGTTGACTAAATTTGACTCACACACCAGAGCTCAATGTTCTCTCTCTCGTTATTTTCATTGTACTCTGATTATTCTCTCTATTATGTTTTTACACTACCCTCTGTAATATTATTTCTCATAGCTATCATTACATATACACTAATGCCTGATGGTCAGTCTTTATGACAAATTTTACCCCATATAAAAACACTTTCAACGCTTTCACACAAAACCTTATAGCCGCAAGTTCTTTCTCAACCACTGAGTACTTTTGCTCCACTGTGTTAAAGGCTTTGCTCACATACACTATTACTTTCAATTGGTCTTTCCCATTCACCTCTTGCAACTGCACTAAACATCCACCCATACTAAACTTACTAGCATCTGTATAGAGCTCAAGCCTACTTGCATCCTCGCCATAATCTGGGAAAGCCAAGGTGACATCCCTTGCAGCCTCCTCTTTCAATCTCTCAAAAGCTCTCACCATTCGCTCATCCCACTTCAACTTAGTACAATTTCTCTTCCCTGTCCATACAAATTTCCTTCCAAATTCAATCAAACCCAGAAAACCCTTTAACTCATGCACGGTCCAGGGACATCGAAATTCTCTTACCTTTAGCACAAACTTTTCACTCTTCCTTACACCACTTACACTCACCATATGGCCAAGAAATTCCACCTCCCCAGCCAACCACGTACATTTCTCAAGTTTCACTTTCATTCCAACCTCTTCCAAGAGCTCTAGCACCTTCTCAAGCAATTCCATATTCTCTTCAACAGTTTCACTCGAAATCAAAATATCATCTATAAACACAGTCACCTTCCTTCTATCAAACCCAGCCAAAACTACATTCATTGCTCTTTGAAAGGCAGCAGGCGCGTTAGCCAACCCAAACCTCAAACGTTTAAACTGGTAGTGGCAACTTCCACTTGAAAAAGCTGCAACAGGCCTGTTCCCCTCCTTAAGAGGCATCTGGTAATAGCCCCTTACCAGGTCTAATTTGGTAAACACCCTCATCCCATGCTTCTTGTACACACAATCAGACACCACATTCATTGGGACTCGCTCCTTCATAGTCACTTCATTCACCTTTCTATAATCTACATACATCCATTCGGCTTATGTACAGGGACTATGGGGCTATTCCAGGCACACTCACTCCTCTCTATCACTCCCACTCTCTCAAGTTCATCACACTGCTCCTCAATCTCTCCCACAATAGGCGCAGAAAAGTATCAGGGACGCTGATATATAGGAGTATTGTCTTTCAACACACTCCGCCTATTCCACAACATCTGTATTAATCGCTCCCGGTCATCATCACTAATATTTTCATCCATCCTAACTCTTTCTCTCAACACATCATACTTCCAACTATCACCTTCCTCCACACTACCTGTCATCACATGCCGTACCTTTCGTCGTCCGTATTTACCGTGTATAGCAACCCTACACAATCACTTTCACATATACCCCGCACTCGCTTCTTCCTAGCACTTGGCAACAAGGCCACAAAAGCCCAAGGATTCTCCATGTCTCACACCCTGTCGTACACATACACACTCGCTCTTACCAACTTGCTTGCATCCACACATTTACACTTGTCACCGTTGGTGATGCCGAGACTACCCGGCCATGCAACTTTCACACAAACAACTTCCCAGACTTCACACGGTACTTTTACACTGTCTTTTGCAATCAATGGCATCACCTTCCATACTTAACCGTCTACCCTTTCATTCCTATCCAAGTACAATTCCCCTCGTACATTCCCTTTTATCTGCAATTCATTCATGTTTGCGCTCAGATGGACCACCATCCCACATTTCTTCAAAAACCTGTACCCTAACAACATATCATACTTATCATTCATCCTTCAATCACGTAAGTCATTTTCATCCATCACTACCCCTATTTCTATCCTTTCACGTAACATTCCCCCCACAGGCATACCTAAATTCCCTATTACTCTTACTTTCACACTCATGCATTCATGGGCTCTATCCCCGAACCCATCTTCATGCAACAACCCTTCTCGTACATGCATCACTCTTACTGCCTGCACACAAGAGGACCCACACAACTGAATCCCCTTAACACCAAGTTTCCCGAATTCCCAGCCTGACTCATCCTCTTTTGCCTACACACACTTGCTACATGACCTTCTATTCCACATTCAGCACACTTTGCATGCTGTTCTTTACACATCCTTGCATGATACCCATTCTTTCCAAAGTTGCCGCAAACCACGTTTATACGGATACACTGACATCCACTAGCTATATGCCCTGTTTGCCCACACCTATAACATTTAATGTCCCTATCTCTCTGACACTCACTAACTAAATTGTCATAACTTAACACTTTTGCGGGCTTAAGGTGGATTAAATACACACTTCGTGTAAAGTACTCACAGATTTATTGTACCATCACTCTGTTACAGGTGGTATAACTTATTACTTATGCATAGTGTTACTATCCTGATCTTGACTGCCCTTTTCGGATCTTGTTTCCATGCTTCCCTCTTTTTGACCGGGCCCCGCCAGCATTACAAAGCACAAAAATCACAAATTTTAAGTAATTTGTATTTTTCCTAGCTATACTTAGCCTGAACTACTATCGTAGGAGAATCCTGGATGTCAATCCAGTACCAACCAGAAAAAACTGGTTATTCCCTCCCAAACCCAGCCAGGTATGTGCCCCAGGGTTGAAGGTCATGACTTCTGGCCCGACCTGCAGTCCTTTCCACACCTCTAGAGCTCCTGTCCTCGGATACGAGGGGAAGGTAGGGTGGGAGTAAAAACTCCGTAGTTCGGGGTAAGTATAGGTAGGAAAAATACAAATTACTTAAAATTTGTGATTTGTTCCGATGCTGTATACTTACCCTGGACTACTATCGTAGGAAACTTAATCTTTAGGAGATGGGAGTATCTAGGGAAGGATGAGTCCCGTCTAAGGAAGAGGTCGGCCTCCTTCAGGAATGAGGGGGGAGGGGGGAGACCCGCTCTGCCAGTTTAGGGCACAGGTGGGGATCCCCCTGCCGAATAGAACCGACCCTATCTGGAGGGGAGGGGAGGGAATAACTCTCTATGTGTGTAATGCAATGGTTTGTAAGCATCTACTATCCCTCACCTGATAGTTGAGGAATCTTGTCAAGTACAGCGAAGGCCCAGTAGGGAAGAAGGGGGGGAAGGTAGGATACAGATGTTCAGACACTTCATACACACACACACACACACCCATTCATATGACGAATGCCCCCAGGCTAAACTAGACCCTCTGCTGGCCTGCCACCACTGGCCCAATCTCAAAGATGTCAAGAGACCTCCTTATGCAATCCTGGAGGATCTGGCTAACGGCCAGGTTCTTGGCGAAAGACAGGGAGGTGCCTATACCTCTGATGTCATGGGGCTTTGCGCCTTGAGGGGGGGAAAGACCACCTCCCCCGTAGGCCCCCCTGATGGTCTCCCTCAACCAGAGACCGTCTTCTTCTCACACCCGGTAGAGACAAACAGGTTTTGAATACAGAGACGGAGTCCTTCCATCCTGCTGAGGTACTTCCTTACTGCCCTGACTGGGAAAGGGAACAGTTCCTTGGAATCCTCTGACTTAGGCAGGGTTGGGATGGAGAACTCCACAAACTGCTCATCCACTACCGACACTCTTGGAGGATGCTAAGGCCAAGAGGAAGACTGTCTTGAGTGTGAGCTCCCCGTCTGTAATATCTTTGAGGGGTTCGAAGGGGGCCATTTTCAGTGCATCCAGGACCCTGGCCACATCCCAACGAGGCACTGCCAAGGACCTGGGGGGGCATGCCTGCTCGAAGCCCCTAATGAGCATGGAGATGTCTTTGGAATTACCCAGGTCTACCCCTCTCTGATAAAAGACCTGGTTCAAAGCCGCCCTAACCCCTTTGATGGCTGCGATGGAGAGCACCTTGTCCTCCCTCAGGTGGACTAGGAATTCTGCGACATGGGGAATCTTGGTATGTAAGGAGTCCAAGTTCTGTCCCTTGCACCCAGCCCTGAAAAGTTTCCACTTCGCCTGGTAAACTGCTGCGGAGGACTTCCTAAGGCATCCTGACACATGGGAGGCCCCTCTTGCTTAAGAGGAGCTCAATAGCACCCACCCGTGAAGGCAGAGGGCGTCCAGGCCCTCGTGGAACCTCTCGAAGTAGGATGCTTTAAAAGGTCTGGCCTTCAGGGGAGCTCCCAGGGGTCCTGGATGGACAACTCCAGGAGGTCCGGGAACCAGTCTCTGTCCAGCCACCTGGGGGCTACGAGGGTTATGACGGTGGCTTTGGAGGTCCGGAGTTGATTGAGGACCTGCCTGAGGACCCCAAAGGGGTTGAATGTGTAGAGGTCTAGTCCATCCCAGGGGTGCTGGAACACGTCTTCCCAAACTGCTGTCGGGTCTGGGACCAGGGAGCAGAACACCAGGAGCTTGTGGTTCAGGCTCACTGCGAACAAGTCCATGGAGGGGGAGCCCCACATCCCGATCCACTCGCTGCTACCTGGCCTTGCCTGCTGAGCCCGTCGGTGATCATGTTCCTCTTCCCTGGGATGAACCTTGCTGACAGGGAGATTCTGGCGTTTTCCGCCCACTCTAGAATGGTCACTGCCAGGGAGCACAGGAGTCACGATCTCAGATCCCCCTGCTTTTTTATGTAAGCAACAATGGTGGCGTTGTCGCACATGACTGCCACTCATTTGTGTCTCAGATTGGTTTCGAAGGCTTGGAGGATGGCCAGGAGCTCCAGGCTGTTGATGTTGAGTTCACGCTCCCGATCCGGCCCCTCCCCCCCCTCATTTCTGACTGTAGGTGGGTTCCCCAGCCCTCCCTTGAAGTGTCTGTGAATAAAAGCATCTCCGGAGGGATATCCGCCAGCGGGGGCCCCCGCCGGAGGTTCATGTCATCTAACCACCAGCGAAGGGCACCCACCACCATTTGAGAGGGGGCTACCAGCTCCCATGGGTTCTTCCCGTCCGAGGCCCATCTGTCCTTCAAATTCCACTGGACGGGCCTATCTTCAGCCTTCCCTGCGGGACTAGCTTCTCCAGGGAGATGAGGTGGGCTATCAGCCTCTGCCACTCTTGCAAAGCAATCAGCACAAGATTTAGTGACTTGATCAAGGTCCATGTCAATATTAGGCCAAAACACCACAGTTTGTGCAAGTGACCTCATAGCCCTAGTACCTGAATGACCATTATGGAGTTGCTTCATAACAACAGCTCGATACACTTCTGGCATAACTAGTCTATCACGATATAACAACAATTCATTGTGTACCAACAGTTCCCGCTGTATTTTCATATACGGTTTCACTTGTGGATTAATATCTGTTAATTTCCTGTGAAACCCAAATCTTACAAAGTACTTCACTTGAGCTAAAATAGAATCTTTGAGTGTTGCTTCCTTAAGTACTTCCACAGAAAGTTCATCAAATTAATTTGCCATACTAATGAGTATAACAATTTCATTTGGTACCTGAAATTGAATTGTGCTTTCCTCAATAGGTAATCTTGATAAACAATCTGCTATAGTATTCTTATTACCAGGAATATGTACAATTGTGTAATCAAAAGGCAACAGAAGGACAGACCATCATACCAATCTGGCATTTGCAATTTTAGTTATGGGTTTACTGGGGTTAAAAATATGAATTAAGGGACGATGGTCTGTCCTCAACACAAAATGTCTCCCAATCAAATATTTAGCAAACTAATTTAGAGCAAAAACAATAGCTAGTCCTTGTCTGTTGATTTGTGCGCAATGCATTGCAGTGTGTGTCAACTTCCTACTTGCAAACGATATAGTTGACAGAGTCGTCTACATGTTGCTGAAGGAGGACAGCACCCACACCACCCAGTGACACATCCACCTCCACTACTAATTTAAAAAGCGTATCCAATTATTTAAGTGACACTTGAGAAGCTACAGCTGTTTTTAAAGTGTTAAATGCATTATTAGCTGCTTCGGACCATGTAAAATCAACACCCTTTTTAGTCAGGTCATACAGAGGTGAGGCAATAGTAGCAAAATTCTTAATGAAGAAAAGATAAAATGAAATAAGACCTAGAAATGACTTGAGCTGAGTGACAATGTGAGGAATTGGAGCATCAACTGTCTCATATCCCTCTCTACAGAGCTTAAAACCTAAGTACTACTACTTGACAGATGTTACCCTGAATACAGATTTCTGCACATTCAGTTGAATGTTGGCATCACGCAAAGTCTGGAGAACATCTCTTACACGTTCATCATGTTCAGCTGGGGAGTCTCCACCTATAACAATATCATCCAGATATGGACAAGCAAAATCATAAGAAGCTAACAATTGGGAAACGAACTTCTGAAATATTACAGGAGCAGAATGGATACCAAATGGTAACCGTAAATACCTATATAGACCCAAATGTGTGTTAATTACCAGATATTTACGGTCTTCTGGGCAACTTCCATTTGCAAATAAGCATTCTTGAGATCAAGTCTGGTATACAGTAATTCTTATATTCAGACACATTGGAAATTATTTCTGACACATTAAGGTAATGAAAATTTAGATTCATAAAGAATTTCAATTATTTTACGAAAATCCCCACAAACCCTAAGGGATCCATTCTGCTTCCCGACTAACAATTGGTGAGGCATAATCTGAGATTTTTACTCTCTATAATCTTATTTTTTTTCTAGCTCTTGCAGCGCACTCTCAACCTCACTGCATAAGTCAGTGGCACTGTGCGGGCCTTCTGAAAAACAGGAACATGACCAACTTTAGGATACAATAGGGCTTGACAGTTCTTAATAGGTTTCAAACTATCTACATTGTAGTTTTCCACAAAATCTTTTATATTTAACTTATGGACATTAATTATATTGCATTTGTCTTTTAAATTCCTACCAATCGAGTTATTTGGAGAGTCTTACCTAACAATTATGAATTCAACATTTGAATGATTTTGCCGTTTGTATTGAAAATTTGAAACTTTGACCTCCCCGAATACTTTAATTGGCACTTGGTTATAAACCTGCCATTTAGTTCTACAGTTTAACTTCTTGAAATCATCATATTTCAATGTGGAAATAGCTGAACCGTGTCAATTTCAAATAAAAATGGCTTATGATTCAATTGACAACTAACAACATAAGGTTGAACAGAACTTTTGTTTACTATACAATTCAAATCAAGTGACTCTTCATCATTGGATCCTCTTGGATTATAACTTCATGAGTCCTCTTCAAGTGGGGTTTCGTCATTTGTGGCGCTCGTCTCTTTCTCTGCTGGTGATGATGCTTGGCCATTGGACACCCTGTTAGGAGTTACTCCTCACCTTGCGCTTGCACACTGATGCGACATGGCCAGGTTTGCCACATTCATAACAAGTGGCATTTCTCAGATGACAGTCCTTTTCCGAATGGTTCATCCTACCACAGACCTTACATTTTTCTCCTTTTAGCCTATTAACACTTTGAACTTCCTGCTCCCGATATGCTGCTTGTAGATTAGATAAGGTGGCCAATAAATCCCCTACCGTATTGGTGTGGTAATCAAAATACGATAACTTAGGGGTGAAATATGGTTCACTACGAGCAGCAAGGAACAGTTTGTATTTAAGAAATAATTCTTCCTTGTTTCCAAAGTCACAAAGTTCAAATCCTTGAAGAATAAATTATACGTTTCTTTCAATTTATTGCGGTCTTGGAATTCAGCCAAATGTTTGAAAATTGTCTTCTTAGGCTTGTACAGTAGCTTCAGGGAGAGGGCTAACGTTGACCCAAGAGCAATCAAATCAACAATATCATCAACATATTGAGTTGGAATGTGGGTTAAGATCAAGCTTACTTGACAAGATTCATCTGTGATCTCTTGAGCTCGGAAAGCAACAGTCATTAATTCCAACCAGTTATCTAAGGATTGTGACCCTGTTGCAAACTTCAGGAAACGGTCTGCCATTTTGTTACCATTAAGCATGCAATTAAAAGTAAACACTTGAAATCAAATGGACAATTAAACATTAGTAACGCCAATGTTCAGTTAAACATTAAGACTTACAGAGATTTCCTCAATTAGCGCCACTGAATTTCGACAGCAGTCAGTGTGGCGGGATCACAAGCTTAAGAGCAAACAGCAAATCTCCCCCACATAAACTTAATCTATCTGGCTACCAAACCCACCCTCAATCAAACTTTCCTCTTTACACTGCAAAATACAGCAGGACAATTGACCCATACCTACATACAGAACAAAAAAACACACAGGTACTCACCTCCAGCTTCTAATACTCAGGGCTAGGATGTGCTGTCTGCTGGATATAGGCTATAGTAGGCTAGCCGACACACAACCACCACCGACAACCAAACACAAACCAACCACCCGAGACAAACAACCCCAAAACAACTCAATAACCCAAATCACTGCAGACGAACACCAACAGCCCCGAAAGAACACGACAACCATATGACTTCCCCCAGCACAACAACCCGCCAACACCAACACTGCCCCAACCACCACTCACAGACACCAAAAATGCACCACCAACCTCTTCATCCTCACCACAACCATACAGACACACGCACAACAACTTCACAACCCCAAAATCTATCAAACAACACCAAAACAACTAACCACCAAAGGATAACTGCTGCCAAAAAAACTCTGACTTCACTGCTTACGACTCTCAACAGACTTCCACTGACATTCTACAGAGCGCCACAACAGACATGCTTCCGACCGCCATTTAACCACTCCCATTCATTCTTCCACCAATCTCTCTCTCTCACACACAACTTTTGGAGATGTTTTCAAATATAAAATACTATCATTACTCCTCCATATTACATTTGACAACGTCTCCTTACACTCACAACATCCACACTAAATTGCTTTTCGCAAACACCCAAGGATGCTCAGATGCAGGCCCCCTGGATCTTGTTTGAGGACCATCATACACTCTTTCAGTTACATTGCCATTCACTTCTTCCAAACCACTTTCTTTCAAACTCCCATTATCTCCCTCACTACCATCCTCCCAAATTCCATTCACTACTTCACCGATGTCTTCCAACTCTGGTTCCAAGATCTCCCCTATTTCGGCCACCAAACCCCTTAGTTCATCCATACTTCTGTCAAACTCCTGCAAAGACTTATCCATCCTATCAACTACATCCTCACTACTCAGTTTCCTTCTCACTGAAGTCTTATTTGTCCCTGTTAACTCAAACCCACATACACTACAAGTATCATTCATTCCCTCAAAGTCATCCGTAGCACACGCTTTATCAACCGTTTGCACCCTACCACTAACCCCTCTATCATGCAGTTCATGTTTCTCCCTTTCATTCCCTTTTCTTACCTTCTTCCACTTTCTTCCATACTCAACCAACACCAGCTGCCGATCTCCCAGACCCATTTGCTCACTGATGCTCGGCCCACATTTACTCACCCTCGACCACTCACTCATTGCATTCTCCCGAACATACTGTCGCATACTAGAGGACCCACCCAACTGAATCCCCTTAACACCTAGTTTCCCGAATTCCCAGCCTGACTCATCCTCTTTCGCCTACACACACTCGCTACATGACCTTCCATTCCACATTCAACACATTTTGCCAGCATAATGCCCATTCTTCCCACAATTACCGCAAACCTCAGTCACACGGGTACCTCGACATCCACTTGCTATATGCCCTACTTGCCCACACCTGTAACATTTAATATCCCTATCTTTCTTACACTCGCTCACCAAATGCCCAGTTTGGCCACACCCGAAGCAGGCTCCCAATGCCCACTGACATTCATTCTTCCTGTGCCCTAGCTTTCCACATCTGTAACACTGCTGCTCTCGTTCACGACTAACCGACCCTACTCTTCCAACACTTGCACTCCGATCTCTCTAACGCTCCTATCAACCACTCGCTCTGCCATTCGCCTTGGCCCTTCCAAAACTGCCTCCCTATAGCTCTTAAACTCTGGTATAACCTCAGCTACTTCAGTCCTAACACTAACACTTCTTCTCTCTTTCATACACCTATCCAGCTCATAATCCTCAACCATTCCCAAAATGTCGTTCCATGTCAACCTTTCATTCGTCCATCGCATTTTCTCCCTACGTTTCAGATTTACAAACTCATACACACTCTCAGGCACAGTCGCCAACAACTTCCTCACTAACTCTTTACACTCATTTATCCCTTCATCCCCAGACTTTTTCCTGGCTAATGTTTCCAACCTGCACACATACATCGACAACGACTCACCAACATTCATTCTTACCTCATCAAAACCATGTTTTCTCCTATATCTAACGCTACTCTTTATCCTCTTCGCCTGTTCCACAATCCTAGCTTTCAAACTTTCATAAGGCACATTCCCACACTCATCATCACTCCATACATACTCAACAAAAATCCCGTCAAAAAGCTACCCAACTCTCTTACCCAGACTCTCTTGTTATCCCCATACTTTGCCTCACAATACCTCTCATATTCCTTAAAAAAATCCCCTATGTCCCTACTACCATATTCCTCGTATTGTGCACATCTAGGTATCTCTCTCATATATACAGCCTTTCGTACTTCCCGCTCACTCTCACTTTCGCTACTTCCATTCTGATCCCTCTTTACCTCGTCCGAATACAGCGAATCAACTTCCATACTAACATCCATGCTCCTGATTACGCTCTTCTTACCTTTCTTCTTTCTACCCACCTGTTTCCACTCACTGCTATCTAAATCACGCTCAGCCCTTTCCCCAATGTATTCAGTCCTAGTCTCATCCTGTCCGTCATCCTTACTAGCCTTCTTTCCTTTAGTCTTCTTCTTTTCCTCAGCCCCCTTCTTATTCTTGTCCTCAGGTTTATCCTTATCCTGTCTCTTTCCCTTCCTATCACAACTAACTCACCTTCGTCACTCGTAGTTTCATCCACTTGCTCTTCCACTGTCTTTACCACTTCTGGCCTATCACAAGACCTAGTAGGCCTACCTCCTACTGCTCCCTCTCCCATGAACCCCTTCATCATCTCCGGCACTGCATTCATCATCACTAAGAATTTTTCGTCCATTTTCTCAATCATTCTTTCTACCTCATTTCACTTTCTCTTTCATTTCCACTTTTGCACTCCTTAGCATTCCTCTCATTTCCTCTAACTCGCTCTTCAGCTCCTCACACTCTACCCTTAACCTCTCATTCTCCACTTCCAATTGTCTTCTTACTTCCCTCTCCAGCCTCAACTCCTCCTTCAGCCTCTCCAGCTCACTCAATCCTTCCATCCCAAACTTTCTCACCACTCATACACACTAGCCTAGACCTATCGTCCTGCAGCTGCCACACCAGCAGTCCCTGTTCGGGTACCAAAAAATAATGTGGCGGGATCACAAGCTTAAGAGCAAGCAGCAAATCTCCCTCACATAAACTTAATCTGTCTGGCTACCAAACCCACCCTCAATCACACTTTCCTCTTTACACTGCAAAATACAGCAGGACAATTGACCCATACCTACATACAGAACAAAAAAACACAAACAGGTACTCACCTCTGGCTTCTGATACTCAGGGCTAAGCTGTGCTGTCTGCTGGATATAGGCTATAGGGTAAAACACCACGGAAGGCCAACCCTCACCACGGTGGACGGGTCTTATTCACTCTATATTTAATTGATGAAACAAGAATACAATTGCAACTCTAAGCATACCATTTAAAAGATTGAAGTTTCGTCAACATAATGTGATATATGAAAGCCCCATACGAACTAAAATAAGCATGTGAGCTCTTCGTAAAATATGTTTTCAAGGCAGTTTTGAAATCCAATATGGCGGCTACGTTTTGCATGGAAGGTTCTGATCAGTGGCGGCCACCATCTTTCCCCAGCCTTCCCAGCACTCATTTGAACAATGTTAGCGTATATATGTAACGTTTATTGATCTTACTCAAGATTGTTGCAGTTGTAATCAGCACAATAAAACAACATTTTGTTGCCTATATTAGTGAAAAGTATGAAACTTGTTATTCCCGGGGTTATGGTTGAATCTGAATTCATTCTTACCTGTAATCGGCGGTTTTTATCCTTACTGCCATCACAACTGAAACTCCACAGTGCTTATTTGATTG
The DNA here is from genome assembly GCF_015104395.2 of Macrobrachium nipponense. Taxonomy (NCBI): domain Eukaryota; kingdom Metazoa; phylum Arthropoda; class Malacostraca; order Decapoda; family Palaemonidae; genus Macrobrachium; species Macrobrachium nipponense. Next base: position 34,158,856 of record NC_087215.1, read on the forward strand.
TTATTATACACATTTTGGTCTCAGTTCACTTCACATTGCACTTTAAACCTGTTACTATTGCTGGTTCCTAAGCGCGCACGCCACAAACACAGTTACAAACAGCAGACGACGAAACTGCAAAGTTTTATTCCCTAAATTGTTTACTTTACTCGTTATTTAGTTTAAATTTACTTTGTTATTTAAACATTTTAATTTAATTCATGTATATTATCCCTTTTTTGCAACCAAATTACCCCGAAAAATTACAGATATTTCTAAAGTAGATACAATCAAATGTTTCTAACGTTTTCGTACATCTGGCTGCCAAAAACCACAGAGGAACGACTAATGGATAAGTGCATAGAGGAACGACTACGGAGAAGTGAGTTATATACATTTTTTTTTTTTTTGCTTTTTTTTTTTTGCTAGCACTTTTAATAGATTTCAGTCTATATTAGTATTTTGAATTTCTTTAATAAACGTATGCCAGAAATAAATGTAACCTTTATGTTTGCATGCTAAGAAGGGCAAAATCATCGTTGCCACATTAGTGGAGGCTTCACACATAAGCTGTTTCATTATTATAAACAGTTTCCATGAATTCTAGTTGTCATAGTAATGCAATAATGATAAAATTGCTTTAATAATTATGTATATATACTTCAAATACATAGCCTAATTTCACCAATTTCAACGTTTTGTGTGTAGTCTTATACCCAGTTTGGAGGGTCAACACATACCGAATGGCAACAGAGAGAGAGAGAGAGAGAGAGAGAGAGAGAGAGAAGGAAGGCGAAGGAAAGGGGTGGCGGTGGAGGGGGGGGGAGAGGGTAGGTGGAGCTTTATACGCGTGTTCGTATCCATTTCTGCATAATGGAGTTTTTGTCTCTTGGTACAAGGACAAGTGTCGTTATTCTTTACAATTAGTGATTCACGATACCCTTATAAATTACGGCACTGGGTGTAATGCACTATATCTTGTTCTGATACGAGTGTTCGTTACAGATTCGTTACAGAAATAGGTATTGCCCAAAAACGTGCTTGCACTGTCTCTGAAACCCATAGTAGGTATGCTGCTTAGTTGTCAATCAAGTTTTTTGTAATCAAGTATTTTTACAAAAAGCTATTGAATAAATTTGTATTTTTCTTAATCAAAACATATGCCCCTCAATGCTAACTTTCCTCTTTTAACGACTTTCTGGTCATTGCAAATTCGGCCCATAATTTCTTATGGTGCGAAAACAGAGGCGCATCGACCGAAAACTTTTGCGTCACACTACGGCGATAATCCGGCAGTAAAACATCTTCATATATCCAAAAAGTAAATAATGAAGATATATATGCGCATTACGATTATACCAATTACATGAAGAGCTGATAATCTGCATGAATAACTGGTAAACTGTTCTGCAAGAAAGTTGAGTAAAGCAATTATTTACAATAGGTACGAAAGTCAAGATGTCGTGACGTCATAATACAGAACTTGAAAGAACGTTCTAATTCAGAAAAAATAATTACTTAAATTTTGAGTCACAATCGAGTTACTTTTTCAATAACGAATATTTTCAATTAAATCATCATAAATATGTAAAATATTGATGTTTTACTATTTATCTAAAAAATTATCGAAGTGCACGCTTCATCGTCGTCTTCTACAACACAGTTGTTTACTCGGTGAGGAAAAGTTTTCCGTTTGTTGTGATAAAAGTGCCCCAGCGTCTGTGGGCACAAGTGGTGTGCGGATTTATCACAGGAAATGGTTAGTTTACTGACACAAGCGACTCCGTAAACATCAAGATGGCGTCAATCTTCTAAAATACCTCGAGTTGTAAGTAAAAAATGTTGAACGCGTTTTTGTGAGATTTGCATACGTTTGAGACCGTTTTCAGTACCCTCTGTTTAAATCTTAAAATTTGGCCTTAATTTCTAACTTTGGAGAAAATACTTACTTCGAAAGGAGAGTAGAGGTCTTTAGCTCCGTTTCTCACCAAGAAGAAGTCGCGACTAATGCCCATCTCCGGTGTCAGGACGCTTTATAATGTACTTTTTCGGAGGGTGGCAAGCGTTGATTGTAGGTGGCCTGTTTGGCCTGCCGTGGTGTTTTACCCTAGTAGGCTAGCCGACACACAACCACCGCCGACAACCAAACACAAACCAACCACCCAAGACCCACAACCCCACAACAACTCAATAACCCAACAAATCACTGCAGATGAACACCAACAGCCCGAAAGAACACGACAACCACACGACTTCCCCCAGCACAACAACCCGACTTCCCCCAGCACAACAACCCGCCAAGACCAACGCTGCCCCAACCACCACTCACAGACACCGAAAATGCACCACCAACCTCTTCATCCTCACCACAACCAGACAGACACACGCACAACAACTTCACAACCCCAAAATCTATCAAATAACACCAAAACAACTAACCACCAAAGGATAACTGCTGCCAAAAAACTCTGTCTTCACCAGACGCCTCACTACTTGACTCTCAACAGACTTCCACTGACTTACTACAGAGCGCCACAACAGACATTTTTCCGACCGCCATTTAACCACTCCCATTCATTCTTCCACCAATCTCTTTCTCTCTCTCTCTCTCTCTCACACACACAACTTTTGGAGACGTTGTCAAATATAAAATACTATCATTACTCCTCCATATCAGTACCTAAACTTAGGCTATCCATGAGTAATGGAAGGCATTTCATCCACGAATCCCATCCTCGTCGCCATTGTCATAACTTAACACTTTCGCAGGCTTAAGGTGGATTAAATACACACTTTGTGTAAAGTACTCACAGATTTATTGTCCCTTCACTCCGCTACAGGTGGTATAACTTATTACTTATGCATAGTGTTACTATCCTGATCTTGGCTTGCCCTTTTGGATCTTGTTTCCATGCTTCCCTCTTTTTGACCAGGCCCCACCAGCATTACAAAGTAGAAAAATAGTAATGTGTCTCTATATCAGGATTATAACATAATGACCCATCTCCCCACACCCGAAACAAGCTCCAAACGCCCACCAACATTCATTCTTCTTATGCACTGATTTCCCACATCTATAACAATTCTACTCTCACTCACAGCTAACTGACCCTAACCTTCTGACACTTGCATGTCTATCTCTTTTAGGTTTCACCACACTTACATTACTTGCTCTAACGCTTGTATCAACCACTCGTTCTGCCATTTGACTCGGCCCTTCTAAAACTGCCTCCCTATAGCTCTTAAACTCAGGCATACCCTCATTTACTTTGGTCCTGACGCTGAGACTTCTGCCCTCTTTCATACACCTACCTAGCTCGTAATCCTCAACCATCTCTAAAATATCATCCCACGTTAACCTCTCATTCATCCATCACATTTTCTCCTTACGTTTTAGATTTATAAACTCATATGCACTCTCAGGCACAGTCTCTAACGACTTCCTCACTAACTCCTTACTCTCATTTATTCCCTTGTCCCCAAACTTTTTTCTAGCTAATGTCTCTAACCGACATACATACATAGACAATGACTCCTCCAACATATTCCTCATACCTTGCAAAACGGGGTACCTCTCTCATATACATAGCCTTTTGTATTTCTCGCTCACTTTCACTCTTTCCATCCTGATTCCCCTTAACCTCTTCTGAATACAATGAATCCACTTCCATAGTGACATCCATACTCTTAGCCACACCTTTCTTCTTCATGCCTCATGCGACTTGTTTCCACTTACCACTATCTAAATCACTCTCATCCTGTTCCTTACTCTCAGCCCTTTCCCTAACGTCTTCAGTCCTTGTCTCACCCTGTCCGTCATCCTTACAAACCTTCTTTCCCTTAGTCTTCTTCTATTTCTCACCTTCCTTTTTATCCTTATCCTTAGTCCTATCTTTGTCCTGTGTCTTTCCTTTCTTGCCATTGCCTTCACTTATCATAACCACATCACCCTCATCACTCGTACTCTCATCTACCCTCTCTTTCACTTTCTTCACCACTCCTAGCCTATCACAAGGCCCAGGAAGCCTCCCTCTGACAGCTCCCTCTCCAATAAGTCCCCTCACCATCTTTAGCACAGCATTCATCAATCCCAACTTCTCATCCATCTTCTCAACCATCTGCTGTTCAGCCTCTTTCACTTCCTCTTTCATTCCCCCTTCTGCACTCCTCATCATTCTTCTCAACTCTTCTAATTCCCTCTTTTGAAACTCATTCCCAATCCTAAGCCTCTCATACTCCACTTCCAATCTTTCCTTTGCTTCCCTCGCCAACAGCAACTCTTCCTTCAGCCTCACCACTTCAGTCAAACCTTTGCTACACATTTTCTTCACCAATCATACACAACTCACTCTACCAACTGTCCCACAGCTGCCACACCAACAGTCCCTGTTCAGGCGCCAAAATAATGTGGCGGAATCAAAGCTAAGCAAGTTAAATACCAAGATTTCCCCACATTTACTTTAGTATCAATAGTACACCCAAAAACCAAACAAGCACCAAAACCATACAAGAACTCAAAACAATACAACAAATCACTACACAAACAAACACCTACAACACCAAGAATTTGCACAGCTAAACAAACACCACAATTCTAACACAAACAAACACCAATCAACATCAAGACTACACAACAACTCAAAATACAACAAATCAATAACACAAACAAACACCAATCAACATCAAGAGTTCATGACAACTCACAAACACAACAATCACAAATCAAACACAACAGAAACTCATAAACTCAACAACCTTCAGACTGACACAAATACAACAAACTCAATTACACAATATCAAAACAATCCAGAAGGCATACAACAGCAACTCACTACCTCTGACCAGACTGACTGTCCCAAAAACTGCCAAATACAGACTGCTGACTTCTGACTCCCTCAAGGCTCCGTGAACGAGTCTACAGACAAACCGCCTGCCAACAAGCAATTCACTCATTAACTACCCATACACCATTCATGCTCTCTCTCTCTCTCTATCTCTCAAAACGGAAAACTACAGACACAAACCTTCTCCATACTATCTTAACAATAACAAATAAACATAAAACACGATATAGCAAATACGTACACAAACATCCAAACCCTTCCTATTGCCTCCAACGAACACAAACAACCTAATGAGACAACAACCAAAACAACCAGCCACTCTCACCTTATCTCTCTCTCTCTCTGTGATTTACATACATACAAATGTTTCCCTTGTAAAAAGAAAACTGGAAGGCTTGAATTGTAACTACGTGAAAGAAAATGTCCATGGCTGAATACTTATGGGGGGACTGGATTATTTTCACACGTACGTAACTATGTCATACAATATGTACATATATTTTAACCATAAAATGTTTACGATTTACTCTGAAATATTATTTCAAAGATTAACACACTAACTGGATAATAGTTTAACGTATATATGAAGTAGGATGGTATTTTTAGAGATACATTGGTGTTTGAACTTTCAAGATAGGCAGATATACGCATTTTTTATGGTTGTTCTAACTATTCGAGCTAAACGAGGGGAGTTCTGGTACACATCCCCTGTGAATACGGAAGACCAGTGTATATGAATCACGGGGATGTGATAAAACTTCATAATATATACGGTATGTATATATCTATACTATATATATGTATATAACCGAATACCACAGGAAAATAACAAGCAGAAGGTCAGTACCAAGCACTTTCTAAAGTTTATTCAGGCATCGTCGGGGCACAAATGAAATGGAGTTGGAAAGGTTACAAGGTAAACAAAAAAAATCAAGAATACCAGATGGTTAATTGTCAAAAGGGTAAAAATCAGATATATTCATATCTCAACAATTCTGCCTGGTTAGTTTAAAATAGAGTACAGTAATAGAGTTTAGTCATTTACAAAACAAGTCCTGGCTCCACACTTCTGACTAGTTAGCTTAAAACAGAATAACAGGCAGTTCCCAGTTATTGTTTGTTTGTATGGTGTTTTTACGTTGCATGGAACCAGCTGTTATTCAGCAACGGGACCAACAGCTTTACGTGACTTCCGAACCATGTCGAGAGTGAACTTCTATCACCAGAAACACACATCTCTTACTCCTCAATGGAATGGCCGAGAATCGAACTTGCGACCACCGAGGTGGGACGCCAACACCATACCAACCATGCCACTGAGGCGCTTTCCCAGTTATTTGCAGATTTGGTTAACGGTGATCTGGTTTTATGGCACTTTTCTGAGCCATAAAATCAGCGATTTATGGTGCCATAATGCGACGAGTTCCATATAATAAAGTTGTGGCACCATTAACTGGATATCAGTGCCACAAGTGCAATTGCCGAGTTTCGCTTAATGGCGGTTTACACTTATGATAAGTGTCAACCGCCATTAACCGAAACTCGGCACTCTGCTGTGAACAGAACCCCAACCAATAACCGGGGACTGCTAGTACAGTAATAGAGCACTTTAATCATTTACAAAACAAGTCCTGGCTCCACTTCTGACTAGTTAGCTTACAACAGAATACAGTAATAAAGTACTTTGGTCATTTACAAAGCAAGTCCTGGCTCCACTTCTGACTAAACTCGGTTTTTTCCATCTGTCCACCGGCCTGTGGTGTTTCCATATGGTAACACTGTGTCCCGGGCTTTTGATAGTTACATTCAGCTTACATTCAACAATAATAACAAAATCCTATTTCGAATATTAACGGTTTAATTCGCATACAGTAAATTATTAAAACAGTTTTCAGTTGCAAATATACACTCAGGTATCCTCTTATTTACCTAAAACTTACACATAGCGTAACTATCTAGAGCCCGGGACACAGTGTTACGCAAACACCACAAGTGGGTGGACAGATGGAAAAAACAGAGTATAGCTAGCTTACAACAGAATACAGTAATAAAGTAGTACTTCAGTCATTTATGAAGCAAGTCATTATTATTATTATTATTATTATTATTATTATTATATTAACAGATTAGCTTATCCAGACCTCTGAGCCTAATAAAGGCTCTTTTTGGGCTGGTTTTCAGGAATTAATCCTGAAAAAAAATATACTTTATTTATAAAACCAATTTTATTTAGGAACAATTCTTATTAAATGAGAAATCTTCGCCTTCAGCAAGAATGCCTTTAATGTTGGATTTCGAAAATAAATGCTTTTTTGCTGGTTCCAAAAAGTGATATTCAACTAATAAGTGTTTGGTGTTTGGCATATACTAGTATGTATTACATTTCATTGGTCCTGAATGTAGATTTGACATCAAATGACCATGTGGAAATCTAGTATGGCCTATACGTAGTCTTGTTAATATAACTTCTTTAGCTCTTTCTTTCTGAGATGATCATATCCATAAATGTACTTCAGTTTTCATATTCCTGTTTATTTGTGGTTGGCACTGATGTCCAATCCGTTGGTAAGGTTAAATAGATGTTACCCAGTCTGATGCTGGGGCATGTGTCATTGTTGATGGAATAGTGAAAGCTAATTTGGTAGCTGAAAATGCTTTTTTGTTTCCTTCAATTCCCACTTGTGCTGGAATCCCACATATTTTTATTAATAGTCCTGATTGAATGAGTTGATGGATTTTTATTTGAATTTCTTGTATTTGTTTAGTGTCGATAGCACTTCGAGAGTCACTGAAAATTATGGTGGAAAGTGCTCTCTTCTCACATATTATGTTTAGTGCTGTTCATATGGCTGCGAGTTCTGTAGTCTATACTAATGATATTGGGGGAAAATTTATTTTGATTATCTTTTGAGAATGCTGAAACTCCTACTCCAGTTATTTTTTTTATTCATCTTAATAAATCATAAGTTGATCTCCTTTCCTTCTTATGTGTTCCAATATCTTTGTTTGTCTTATTTCTTTTTAGAAGATATGATGGATACAATTCTTGAATGTATTATATTGTCATATTGTTACTAGTTCTAATTATTGTCATATTGTTACTAGTTCTAAGTCATAGTTTAAGACCTAGTGTAATTAGCAAATATGTAAATTTATTTTTTAAATGAACCTTAGGTTTCATTAACTCCTTCTTTATATTCTGGTTTGGTATCTGGTAAGCTTGGATGGGATTTCTCTTGATACTTTTTCACCGGCGAACACAGGTCGAACCCAGAAAAGGGATTTTGACGAAGGAAAAATCTATTTCTGGGGGAAGATCTGTGTCGCCCGGTGAACCCATCCCTTCTAATTAAATTTCCCACCCTTAACCAATCCAAGCTAGGGTGTCTAATCCAGGAATACTAGATGGCGCGTGGGTCGGGTAGTAGTAGTAGTGGGAGCGAGGACAGAGGAGTGGCCGTTGCAACGGCTCTCTCTAAGAGAGGGATTTTGGAAAGGAATCCTCTAATTGGCAGAAGACCTGTGAATAGTGGCTTCCACTCGCCTTATACTTTATACACGACACCCTTTGGGTGCTCGCGCGAAGGTAGTAACCTCAGCATACCATGCTAGCTTTTTTCTCTGGTATATTTAGAATCTATTTATACTTAGAAAAGTGAGCTACAGGGACTTTTCACCGGGCAACACAGGTCTTCCCCCAGAAATAGATTTTTCCTTCGTCAAAATCCCTTTTATATTCGTTTCAAAGTCCAGGTTGGTGGAAGTTCAATTTTGGATGGGAAATTGGGGTAAAATTGCTGTGTGTTTCATTAAATATCTGGTACTTTATGGAAAAGAGCTAGCACTATAATTTTCACAACTTATGATTATAATTCAGAAAGTAGGTAGCAGCAGGAGATGCTCCTGATTGAAGGGAAAGGCCCCTACACATACTAGTTATCATCAAGTTGCAGTGATGTTTTAAGGTTATATAACAGCTTCTGCTAACATGGCAATTATTTGGGATATAAATGCTCCCATACACAATCATATTCCTTCATGATTTAATGCATCTGGTGTTTTTAAAGTTGTTTCTGAGGTGGATGAATATAACCATTGGGCAACAATAATCTATTATAGATTATACAGATGCATTGTATAACATTACCATGGTGTTATGTTCGAGTTCCCCACTTGGTATGTGATAGTTTTTTCAATAAGGCGAGAGCTATTATGCCTTTTGCTTTAATACATTTTAAATGGGAGGTCTTGGTCTGTAAATTTTTTTTTGACAATGTTGATATTCTTATTCTTGTCTTTCCTACTTGGAATTGAGTATTTTCTAGGTTGATGGGCAGAATGACTGTACCTTGTACATAATTCAGGGTTTTGTGGCTTGTAATTGTTATTTTTATATCATGTATTTCTGTTATAGTATTTAAAAAGGTAGTGACACTGCTTTTTGTTGGTTACTTGAACTAAGCATTCATTATCTTTGATGTGTCTACATTCCATGTCCTGCGTTGGATATAGTAGTAAGTGGAGTCATTTGTTTTCTAGTAGTATAGCTGTTGGAAGTTTGTTTTCAGTTTTTAGGACTAGAAATCTCGACAAGTTATCTGGTCCAAAGAGGTAATCAAAATGCACCAATGTGGGATTCATGTGGTATTTCTGTTTCTTTTCAGTCCTTGTTTTATGTATGATGCTTGTTTATTAGAATTGTTGTATTTTTCTGTATAGGTGGCTAACTGTTGAATTGATGGGAGATGGGGAGGTTTACTTGTCTCTAATTCACAATTATTGTTTACTATGCATGGTTTCGTTATAATATTGGAGTCTATCAATTGGTTTTTATTGGTTTCTTTTTGGATTTCTATGTACCCTAGGGGTGTTCTGAATTTGATATTTTACTTGGAACAGGGTAGGGTGTTCCTTTGTAGCATTTTCATTGTTTGAAGCCCCACTAAGGAGATTTGAGAGTGATATTCCAATAGTCATCAACTGTGCCAGAATTTTTCCATCATGGGGCCCAGGGGTACTTAAATCTTTAGGTCTGTTTTCCATAAACATTTGGAAAAAAACTGTAAATTGTGGAAAGATATCTATGGCTTTTCATGGAGTTCAATCTTCTGCTGAAGGCACAAGTGGGAACCGACTACCAAATGTACACATAACATGATTTGTATGGCCAAAGTGTAAGTAAAACCTGCTTGCTATGACTGAAGGTATTATGATGATCCAGTCATCCCCATCCTAATCACATTAGGGGCAAAACAGAAAGAATGTCGAGAGTCCTATTCCTAGAACTGGAATCTGTGGTCCAGCTCCACAGAAAAGTTCCCCCCGGAAAAAACAGGTTTGAACATTGTAAGGTAGATGATGGCTCTACCACAGTTCCAACTAACTAGCTTCAGATTTAATTCCACATCAAGCCATGATACATTTTCCTATTTATCAGACTTTGTAAATTTTGACATGGCGGGAAAAATCCACAAATGTTAATCCTGAATTATCCATTAATATAAGGAACTCTTGGGTTCGAACCTCGGAAAACAAATTCGAGAGGTTCAAGAGCCCCTCACCTGATCAAGGTGGTGCCAAGTTGAGGGGGTCTCCTGTATGAGTTTTCAAGTGTTTTTTGAGAACACATTTTAGAGAAAAACTTCTTTGACATACAGAGCAAGTATATGGTTTCTCTCCTGTATGACTTCTCATGTGTCTTTTGAGATTACCTTGACAAGAAAAACTTCCTAGACATACCGAGCAAGTGAATGGTTTCTCTCCTGTATGAGTTCTCATGTGTTTTTTCAGATGACTATGTTGATAAAAACTTCTTTGACAGACCGAGCAAGTATATGGTTTCTCTCCTATATGAGACCTCATATGTTTTTTTAGATTACCTAATTCAGAAAAACCTCTTTGACATACCGAGCAAGTGAATGGTTTCTCTCCTGTATGAGTTCTCATGTGTGTTTTGAGATCACTTTGATGAAAAAAACTTTTTTGACACATAGAACAAGTGAATGATTTCTCTCTTGTATGAGTTCTCATGTGTTTTTTTAGAACACTTGGATGAGAAAAACTTCTCTCACATACAGAACAAGTAGTACATAGTTTCTCCCCTGGATGACGTCTCATGTGTGTTTTGAGATTACTTTGACTAGAAAAACTTCTTTGACATACAGAGCAAGTGAATGGTTTCTCTCCTGTATGGGTTCTCATGTGTTTTTTAAGATTACTTAGATTAGAAAAATTTCTTTGACACACACAGCAAGTATATGGCTTCTCTCCTGTATGAGTTCTCATGTGGCATTTCAGACTGCACATATGTGAAAATGTCCTTTGGCATTCAGCACAAGTTAGTTGCTTGCCTGCTGTGTTGCTTCTCTCTGAAAATACGTCTTTTCTATTTTCGTCTGAAATACAGATCTTCTTTTTGCTTTCCACATCAAAACTTGGATGGTCCTCTTCACTCTTTGTATCCGGATATGTATATTTTACATCAACTTCACTACAATCAATAAATTCTGGCTCTGCCTTCACTTCTGTGAAAGAAGCTACTGTGGTTTTGGTAAGTTCATCCTCCAAATTGTCATTTTCTTGTTTGATTAAAGGCAAACCTGAGTTTTCACCTTCCATTCTCAAAAGATGTTGAATATACAGCTTTGAAACAAAGTTGGTTTTATGTCAATGAATATTCCATTTCATCCAAGAAAAGCTCTCAAAATGAACCAACTATTACCAAACCTTCAGATAGTGAAATTGCTGGAATAAGAGGAAACACTAAAGTAAACAATTTTCATTCATGTAATCACAAAATCTACACCTCACAGAATAGTAGGTTGCACCCAGGTCTTTTGGAGGTTGAAAATAATCTTAGCTCATTTACAGTCTGTTTTCAGTGATACTGCAAATCAAATATTTCTATAACAAAACAAGACTCCTCACACCACAAAGGAATCAATTTGGCACAGACATTAAACACAATTGTATCAGTTAAAAAACAAAATATTTCATATGACCAACTACACTTCTTGGCATCACAAATTATTTTTGAATGAACTTACGCAGAGGCAAACAAAATATTCAGTCATTAATGCAAACTGTCATATCATGCATTACACTAATTTATAGTCAAATATTTTCAATATCCGATATTTTTTTCTTCAGTATAAGAAATCCTGTATTACATTGGTATTATGATGTAAATACAAAAACAGAGTAAAAATAATCTCAAACTCCCATTGCATTACATCGACGATGTCGTGAATCCTCTGTTTACGAAACTCTGAAATAAAAAAAAAAATCAGATAACCTGAAATAAAATAAAAATCAAAGTAAAAATTTGCTATGAATAGCATTGTCCATAAACACATAACAAATTTCTTGTATCATAATAAGAGAGCTTGTTTTAACTATAAAACACATACTCCTTGGGAAAAATGATAAAATAAGGTTTCACATATACTTACCAAACAATTACATTAGCTGTACGCTTTCTTACCTGGCAGTCGAAAATTCAAATTCCTGGCAGCTGCCATTGTTTGTGTAGGTGATACAGATCCCACCCACTTTCAGGAATACCTGGTACTGCTGAGCTAAACTCTTCAATTCGTTGAGCCGCAACGTCCATCTGTGGGGAGGAGGGAAGGGTCTGATTATGTAATTGTTTGGTAAGTACCTATATGTGAAACCTTATTTTATCATTAAAATATCATTTTCACATAAGTGACTTGCCAAGCAATTACATTAGCTGACTCCACATTACCCAGAAGGTGGGTATATTGACAGCTTTATGAACAAAAAACAAAAGTCATGTGCTCACATTATATATAATGTCTGCAGTACCTTACCTTGTGAGAGAGCAGCTACAGGTAGATACTGCCTCTGGTCGGCGCTCTCATCACATGTAGGAGACGTGGCAGTAATGGCCAGGGTCAATTTAGCAGTTCTCTGGTATTATAGCAATATTTCACTAGAAATAGTGCTAAAGGAGACATATTTCACGGAGCGACACGGCCGAGCCCAGAAAAACCACACAAAACCATCACCTACACTAAAAACCATATGATACCCTTAACCAGATATAAGAACTGGTGGGTACTTCAGGTACATGTACCCCCAGGCTCCCCACAAACTCAAAAAACCTCAAATTCAAGGCGAGGAGATAGTAGAGGGAAAAAACCGGGTCCCCCTATGCTTCCTCTCCCAACACCATTCCCACTACTGACAACGGTCCCAATCTAAAGCAGTTTTCGTAAGTAGTTTCTACCTCCTTCAAATAGTGAGATGCAAACACTGATTTCGACCTCCAAAATGTTGTTTGCATAATGGAGGATAGAGACATATTCTGTCTGAAAGCCAAAGACGTTGCTACTGCACGAATCTCATGCGTCTTCACTTTCAGCACCCTAAGAGCATGTTCCTGAGTTTGGGCATGTGCTTCTCGAATCAAACTCCTCAGGAAAAAGGACATTGCATTCTTTGAAAGAGGCCGAGTCGGGTCTTTCACCGAGCACCAGAGTCAGCTCGACTCTCCTCTCACAGTTTCTGTCCCAGTCAGGTAGTGTCTGATGGCTCTGACCGGACACAATGTACGTTCCTCATCTTCCGACCCGACTAAGTCCGTTAGGTTCTTTATCTTGAAAGAACGGGGCCAAAGATTCGAAGGATCCTCATTTTTAGCAAGGAAGTCTGTTACATAAGGGCAAACTGCATTGCCCTGGGCGAAACCCACTTCCTTACTCATCACCTGCAACTTGCTTACTCTTCCCGCTGTGGCTAAGGCGACTAGGAATAGTGTCTTCCTAGTTACGTCCCTCAAGGTTGCAGAACTCAACGGTTCGAATTGGGGGCCGTTGAGCCACCTTAAAACTACATCCAAATTCCATTCCACTTCTTCAGGCTTGAAAATCTTGGAGGAACTAAAGGATCTGATCAGGTCACTGATGTCCTGATTTGACGAAATGTCGAGGCCTCTATGCTTGAAAACCGATGAAAGCATGGTCCTATATCCTTTAATAGTTGAAGTGGCCAACTTCTTGGTGTCCCTCAGAAATTAAAAAAATTCTGCAATTTCTGTTATAGATGTCTCAGAGGAAGAGATGCTATGTCGTTTGCACCATGACCTAAAGACTTTCCACTTGGACTGGTAGAGCTTGGCAGAAGAGCTTCTTCTGCAGCTAGCAATAGCTTCTGACACCCTTCGCGAAAACCCTTTTGCTCTGACCAGGTTCCTGACAGTCTGAATCCTGTCAGGGCCAGAGCGGACAACCCTTGGTGATATCGGTTGAAATGGGGTTGTCTGAGAAGCAATAGATTTTGTGGAAGTACTTTGGGAAAATCCACCAGCAGATTGAGAAGGTCCGGGAACACTCTTTCCTGGGCCAGAATGGCGCTACTAGGGTCATTGTCACATTCTGGTGTGATTGAAGCTTGTTTAAGACCTCTCTTATCAAGTAGTCTCTTGGCTCGACCTGTGGTCCCTCACAGTGTCGAAAACCACGGCCTCCTTAGGGAATATCACTCCTGAAGGAGACCCGGCTTTCGTGAGACTGTGCCAGTCTGGGGGTAGGGCTATCGCCTACCTGGCCCACCAGACAGCCAACCTGTGGGCCAACCTGGTTCTCCGGCGTAGAGACGCTGTTCTCACCCGAGTGACGGCGCACTGACGACAGTGACCGTTTAGTACACCAGGCAGTCTCGAAGGCGTCTGGGCAGCCTTGAGTTACTGCGGCCAAACCTAAGAGTTTGGTTAGCACTTCCTCTGCAGCCAAGACGATCGTATCGTCGAAGCCCAAAGGGAAGGCTCTGCCTTCAACTACTTCTAGGGGCGACCGTCACCAGCCCTCCTCCCAGCCCTGAAGAAGTCGAAGAGAGGTGGGGAATGCTAGGGACGGCGTTCCCCCTCACCTGCTGCCGCAAGTGGGGGGGTGCCTGGCGAGCCATTGGGCAACATGGCAGCGCTACGGTGCGGAGACCTGGATAGTAAACGTCCTTTGAGTCTCGGCCACCCATCACCTCCAACCCGGTCCATCTCCAAACCTACATTCCTGGCTCGACCAAGGACGTGATGTTCGGCAGGAAGTAGAAGCCATGCAGAGCAAACGAGCTGTGGAGATCATTCAGGATCAGTCGCCGGGCTTCTACAGCCGCCTCTTCCTTGTGGAGAAGTTACGGGGGGCTGGCGGCCGGTGATAGATCTCTCTCCCTTGAACCGATTCGTTCGCCAGACTCGGTTCACGATGGAAACAGCACGGTCGGTGCTCGATTCCATCAGTGAGAACGACTTCATGCTTTCTGTAGATTTGAAGGAAGCATATTTCCAGATACCCGCCCATCAATCCTCCAGGAAGTACCTCCGCTTCATCTTCGATGGGATGGGGTACCAGTTCAGGGCACTTTGTTTCGGAATCTCAACCGCCCTACAGGTGTTCATGCGAGTGTTCACGCTGGTGTCTGCTTGGACCCACTCGGTAGGGATACGTCTCTTGAGGTATCTCGACGATTGGTTGGTCCTGGCGAGCTCCTGCTCGCAGTTGCTGCAGGACAGAGATCGACTCCTCGAATTCTGCCGCGAACTGGGAATCGTGGTGAATCACGAGAAGTCAGAGCTCGAACCCAAGCAGAGGATGAAGTACCTGGGCATGCTGATCGACACAACAGCAGGGCGAGTCTTCCCCGCAGATTCGCAGATCAGCAGATTCAGGGAGGCAGTAAGACGGTTCCTGTCTCGACAGGAGCAACCGGCTCAGCATTGGCAAGTCGTGATCGGCCACCTGTCGTCTCTCGAGAAGCTAGTCCCTCACGGGCGTCTTCACCTGCGGTCTCTTCAGTGGAGACTAAAGGAGTGTTGGTCACAGGCAAGGGACCCTCCCTTCTTCCCCATGTCCCTCACGGAGGAGGTGAGGCAGGACCTAGCCTGGTGGTTGGACAACAGGAACCTTGTAAGAGGAGTGCCTCTTCGCACTCTCCTCCCCCCCAGAGATGCTTCTCTTTTCAGACGCATCGACCGAGGGATGGGGCGCACACCTGGAAGAGTTGCTGACTGCAGGTGTGTGGGACCATCACGACTAGAACCTTCACATCAACGTCCTGGAGCGTAAGGCAGCGTTCCTCGTTCTCCAAGAGTTCCGGGACCGTCTGGTGGGACACTCGGTGGTGTTGATGTGCGACAACATCACAGTAGTGGCATACGTCAACAAGCGAGGGGGTCTAGTGTCCCTCCCGTTGCACCAGTTGACGCTGCAGGTGCACGAGTGGGCCGCGACACACTCAATAGAGTTGTCGGCTCGCTACATTTCAGGCAAGAGGAATGTGGTAGCCGACAAGCTCAGTCATTGGGATCAGGTGATAGGAACCGAGTGGTCCCTTCACCCAGACGTGGCGGAGAGGCTCTTCAACCTGTGGGGGCGTCCAGTTGTGGATCTGTTCGCCACCCGGCACAACAGAAACTCCAGGTTTTCTACTCGATCATGACGGACCCATGGGCAGCCGCAGAGGATGCCCTTCAGCATCCGTGGGACAACCTCTTCGTCTATGCCTTCCCCCCGTTCTGTCTGATTCGCAAAGTGATCAGCAGGGCGCTGATCACTGCGAACCTTCGGATGATCCTGGTGGCGCCCAAATGACCTCAAGCCATTTGGTATCCGGACCTGCTGGCTCTGCTTGCCGGAGAGCTGAGAGAGATTCCCCCCTGGCACAACCTTCTGTGCCAGCCACACGTGGAATGGTACCACCGATCCATCGAGTCCCTGTGTCTTCACGGCTGGCTTCTATCCACCATCTCTTGCAAGCAAGAGGCTTTTCTTGCAGTGCAGCGATAGAGATGGCCGGATACCTTAGACAGTCCTCTGTGGCTGTCTACCAGGGGAAGTGGTCTGTCTTCTGTGGTTGGTGTCGTGAATGGGGTCTCTCTCCTCTCAGAGCCTCTCTTCAGCAGGTAGCGGATTTTCTCGTCTTTCTTTGCCGAGAGAAGCTCCTCTCCATCTCTGCAATTAAGGGCTACAGAGCCGCCCTGGCCTTAGTCCTTAAACTGCGAGGTGTGGATATCTCCTCTTCTTTCGAGATCTCCCTCCTGATGAAGAGCTTCGAGAGGTCTTGCCCACCCAGGGAACTCAGGCCCCCAAGGTGGGATGT
>NC_087215.1:34176295-34225304 GCF_015104395.2 Macrobrachium nipponense
CATGTCAAAAGCCGAAGGAGGGTTATGGTTTTTCACGCTGATCTGGCTTCCTTTCGGCAGGTCCTGTTGTCGCTTCCAAGGCTGCCGAAGATCGAGCACGTGCACGAATCTTGAAGGATTGCTTCTCGTCCTCCGAGGCGTCCTCCCCACACGGGTTGGAGCTCTCGGAAGGACTCGCGCCCCCTTAAGAAGCTTTAGAGAAGAGGACGCTTCACGTCCTCTCTTCGTCACGAGAGGAGGAAAGAGTCCTGTGCCCTGTCAGGGCTCTCAAATTTTATTTACATAAACGAAGGAAGTAAGAGGTCCTTCGGGTAATTTATGGTGCTCAGGAAGAGAGAAAAACCACATTTACCCCTTTTCGAAGAATGCACTGGCTCCTTTTCTAAGGGACATTATTAAGGAGGCTCATTCATCTTGCCAGAAGAGTGATTTGAGCCTCCTGCGAGTGAACGCTCATGAAGTTAGAGCTGTTTCAACCTCGCTAGCATTCCAAAAGAATATGGTAATCAAGGACATTCTTGATTCACCTTTTTGGAGGAGCAACTCAGTATTCGTCTCCTCTCCTCATGGCGCTCCGTATACGTTATTGTAACGTTCGCTTTTATTTCGAAAAAAGCAAGCTGATAAGTTTGACGTGCGGCAAGCTGCTTTGCACAGTCAAACAACTTATGTCTCTGGTTCGGCATAAGAAGGGCAAATTTAGACGTGAGGAAGCTTTTGGAGGTGCTCGACGTCCTATAAGTAGAGACATTCTCCAGGACGCTCGGCAAGCACCTTGCGAGAGGGTGTCTTTCGGACGCTCGTCGTTCCTTTGCTGAGTGCGTTTCTGGAGATGTTCTTTTGCATTACTAAGACACAAGTTGTCGCACAGGGCGGCCACTGTCTTTGTAAGAAGGTATGAAGGTCTTTAAGGCCCGTCTTGAAGATGAAAGCCGTACGTCTTCCTTTAGTGTTCACACACTTCAGGAGCAGCGTGCGGCTCTCCATGGAGACTCGCATGAGACGTCCCTTGGAAATATTCAACGTCCTACGCAAAACGCGGTTCGTCATAACATTGAGATGTTGGCAAGGTCGCTCGCCAGGACGCCTCTTGGCGGGCCTTGCATGCATCAGGGCGCTCAACGAGATCCTCTCTGAAATGTCGTTCAGAAGACTTGGTGTTCTCTGCTCAGACACGCTCGCAGCTAAGCAGGACGTTTTTTGAGGACGCTCAGCAGGACGCTTTTGAGGACGCTCAGCAGGACGCTTATGAGGACGCTTTTGTGGACATTCGCCAGGACGCTTCGGTGGAAGCTCGGCAGGCGCTTTGCGAGAGAAAAGACTTGTAGACGGCGTCTTATTGCTGTTAGGACGTTTCTTAGGACGCTTGACGCTTTCTAAACGCTCGTCAAGAGGAGGTTTTTCAGGACTCTCCACAGGACATTCCTTTACAGAAATTTTTTAAAAAAGGATTCGGAGTTAGCGGAGAGATTATACCCGAATTTTTTCTTCGATCCCTCTTGCCTCTTCATCGATTTTCTCTGAGAATCGGGAAGATTATATACTTGGATTCCTGGGTGACTTTCGATCATGTCAAAGGGTTTTCCCCTATTAGCAAAGTGCTAATTGTTTTGTCAAGTAAGGACGTTTTCCCCATTGTCAAGATACTAAACTTTTGTCATTTAAGTGTGGGACCCCTCATAAATGGGTAGTTCTCGTTGACATAGATTTTAACGTTTTTATCGTTTAAGGGGGCGGCCGGCTAATGCCGTTTTTTAACGACAGGACTTTTGACATTCAATACCACTTAATTAAGGTGACTTGGGACATCTCCAAACCGCATATGATTTTTTCGCCTCTGACCTTCGGTTTTGTGACGCCAGGGCGATTTATCCCGAAAATAACCACTTTTCAAATTCTATCTCCTCCCTTGATATTTAATATTAAGACCTGGGATTACTACCATATATAGACCTGATGTAGACTTCCAAATCGAATGGAGAGTTTTTTTTCTAAAAGTCATTTTTTGCTAGATATGAATTTTTCAATATGGTATAAAAAAATAAAACCCTATAAATCACGAGAAAAAAACATTTATAAAAAAAAGACAAAACAAAAATTGGAAAAAAGGGCTCTATTTGGTTGTTCTATAATGTCTTTCTGTTTAGTTACTATACCAAATTCCAATGTTATAGCTTTAAAACTAAGTGAGGAGATAGACTTTGAGGTCAATAAGTGTAGTTTTGAGATACGGGCGTAAAGTTCAAAGTTTCCTTCGTATTTCTATAGAGACAATGTTAATAAATAATGATTATTATGAATGTATATTTGTTTTTGTGTATTAATAAACCAAAACTATTTTATTATCATAATTTAATCATAAATGATGATCCCTTTGCTCATATATCGTAGCCTGGGGCACTGCTTGAGGCAAGATGGGGCACTCCCTTCCTACGTAACCCCCTCTCTCCCCTTCACTAACTCGGCTTTATTACAGCGAATTTTCTTCTTCTGTATGTTAGCGAGATGTTTTCCTTGTATTTTCCCTCTTTGGCATGATGACATTCTTGCCGAAAACAGAGATAAACAAACATAAATGCAGGAGAATGTCAGAGGTGAAACTCGAAGATGTACTCTTTTTTTACAAAGACAATTTAATAAATCATGAGTTATTATGAATTTCATAGTCCATTTTGGGTATTAAAAACCAAAAACTCTTTATGTTATTTATCATAAATGAAGATCTCTTGCTCAAAGATCGTAGCCTTGGGCATAGTGTGACGTGTGCTGTCAGGCAGAAGGGGGGGCGTTACTAAGCAACCCTCCCCTCTCTCTTCACTAACTACGCGTATATTATGATATTCTGTAATAATGCTTGGGCGATTTTCTTCTTGTCTGTATGTTAGCGAGATGTTTTTGCTTGTCTTTCCTCATTGGCATGAATGAACTTCTTGCCGAACATTCATAAACATACGTGAAAGCAAGCGAAAGTCACGAGGTGAAACTCGAAACGTGTAATCTACTTGAAGTCTATGGTCGCACTGATTCATGGTTGAACCAGATACTCGCTTCTGCGAGCCACGGAATCTGTACAGATGCCATTTCTCACAATTTCTTTGCCAATAATTATCAAAATTTACGATAACAGAAGAAATATTGCATTTTTCTTGTATGGATGAATGTTTTTAGGCTTATTGAGTTATGTTTACTAATTACCTTGTAACTACAAAAGTAAGAGGAATTTTGACGAAATGTTTCGTATACGTATTCTCAATTGCCATATGAAGCTCCATGAATTTTTTCATGACTTTGCATTTTTCGCCCTATACCACTGTATATAGGGGTTCCGGCCGGCCCCCTTAAGCGGTATAAACTCTCATTAACAAATTTCGGAAGAGCTCTCATTCATTTTCAGAGGCTCATCCGGGGAGTAAGAAAAAGACTTGTAGACTAGATCCAGGAAGTCTTATGTCCAATATCATAAGAACATTGAACGGTCCTTTTCGATCCTCAGTTTCTCACTTGATGATCTCTATTCGAAATATTACTCCCTTCCCTTGGTAAAGAGTCTTGGCAAAGAGTCAAAGGAGTTCTTTTAAAAGTCTCATTCATTAGAACGTGGACAGTCGTTTTTTCCTTTCTTTCTCTCTCCTCGTCGAGGAAAAGATGTAGTAGAGAATTCGATGTTCAAATTACTACAATACTTACGTATTTTATCTTTGCGTCATTTTGCTAACGCAAGGGTCAAGTCATATACGCATATCGTATTTACCACTACGGATAGAAGCCGAAAGAACTGTTGTTCTAATGTATTTAATTCACACTCCCTTCAACCTTCCAAGAGTTTTCGGAGTAAGAACAACTCTTAAGGTATTGTTACGACAACACCAACTCAGCTTCTGTATTTAGCGAATTCTGTTTCGTTTAAATATGCCTGCTGAGAGTTTCCTTTGCTCGATAATATCATACCTATTCCTTCGTAAAGGGAGTAGCTGGCAACTCAGGCAGATAGTGCAAGACGATGAATGAACAAGGCTGCTGTTACTGTTGATCTACGCAGTACCGGCTAGCTCTGTGACATGCGCGGTTGGTTTACGGTCTCTCTCCCCTGCGGGAATGGCTGACTAGCCGTTCTCTCTGCCCTACAATCATGGATTTTAGCCTCGGGTTTGAGGAAATTTCTAGTAATCATGAATGAACCATGCCTTCCGTTTAACTTAGAAAATTTCAACAAGATATCTCTTATACCTGTTCGGTGCGGTTTTACCGCACTGTAACAGAATTCTGTACAAGTCTACCGCGGCATAGCACTATAATAATGCTCTCCTGCTTATGCAAAGCGCAGCCTTATTTAGGGAAGGAAGCAGGCTGAGTGAGGGAATGGATGAGTTTGCTGGGGACCATTTCCTCGCTGGAGAAGCTTGTTTTCCCTGAATAAACAGCAATTCAGACCTCTACAGTTTTTCCTCACGGAGAAATTGGAATAACATCAAAGATCTAGTAATAATTCTAATTTTCTCTTAACGGCTTGAGGATCACCTCGGGGTGATAGCGAGAGGGTGCCAGACATCCGAACAGAGGAACAGAGGTCCCGGCACATTGTCTGAAAGAATTGGAAGCCAATTTGGTCGGCTCTCCAGTTCCTCGAAGAGTGAGTTTTGATCGAGTGGTCCAAATCATCTCGGATAATTTCTCAGCTCTCTCATAGCTCAAGAAGAGAGAGTTGGTTTATGGGCTTGGGCACGGAACGTAACGATCCTCAAGAGGTTCGTTAAACTAGTGCACGTCCGTGCGGGTCTTCTCGATCGAAAGCAGCAACTACTGACGTCTGAGTAAACTCCTCTTAGAAGTATGTCGAAAGTTGAGGAGAGACTGAGGGGCGTCCTTTCGTAAGTTTTTCGTAATATTGAAGACAAAGGAGCTTCCTCTTAAGTTGTTCCCTTATTCATGATCCTAGAGGATTAGCATTAGTCGCCACCATGTGGCCTTTAAGAGGTTGATTCACAGAGGTCATGTAATTCAGAGAGAATTGTCCAAAGACCCTTCCCGAGAGAATCGGTGTATCTAAACATCGTCACTTAGTGGAAGTATCTAATATCTCTCCTCTCTGAGGTCTGAAGGCGTTCAGACTATCGAGAAGCGATAAGATCTTCAAGATTAATGGCAGTCTCTTGGCCAAGGGCAAAGCAGTTGCTGCCTATTTTCAGTTTTCAATCGGATGGGGGCCGTTTCTGGAGATAGTGAAGGGAAAATGGACGTTCCTCCAACCTCGACCTCGTGAATTTCTTTATGGTTTTATCTTTCCGTCTGAAGTATGAGATAAGCTAGAAGTCCTATCTATTGTAGAATATGCAAATATGTTGTTGACGGCCTCTAGGCTCAGAGATTCGGTTTCTGTCAAACAACAAAGCTTCACGATCTTTGAGGTCTGTGGAGATCTTGAAATTCTCTGGATCGAAGGTTCCGGCATGGAACTTAGACATAGTCTGAGTTTCTGATGCAAAGCATTTCGAACCTATCCTTTCTGCGAACTTAATACACGTGACCAGAAAAGGCTAAACATTCTAACCGCTCTAGCCACGGCAAAGAGGGTTAGTGAGGTTTTAGCCATCATCAGAGGTTTTGGCTTTAAAGGACATGATGCGGGTCTGTCCTCTAAGCCTTCCGTTCTTGGTAAGAACGAAAACCTGTCTAACCCTTGACCCGAAGGCTTGGAGGACCAAGGGTATGGCACAAATTATTGGGCACAGGCATTAGAGAGTCCTGTGCCCTGTCGGTCTCTCAAGTTTTATCTTGATAAAACTATAGAAAGTCGAGGTCGACGGACAATCTGCGGTGTTCCGTAAAAAGACCAGACTGGTTCATGTCCAAGAACACCCTGGCATTATAGTCAAGGAGTTCTTTTAAAAAAAGTCTCATTCATTATGTTTGCATAAAGATTGAGGTTTTTTCTTAATATGAATGCTCAAGAGGTGAGGGGGCGCGGCCGCAGAAGCATTTCAACAGAGCATGACACTCAGTAACATCCTGCGTGCCACGCTTTAGCGAAGCAACTCTGTGTTCGCTTCACACTCCCACGACGGGATGTGAAGACGACATTTGAGATCTGTAAGTCGCTAGGACCATACATATCCGTAGATATATTATTGGGGGCAGGAAGCAACACGAATCCTATCCTATAGAAAAGGGATAGGTTGTGCTTTTAACTTTGAAGGGTTGGTCGCTTGAGGCGCGTTCCTTTTCTTAGCCTAGAAGTTTATGGAACTAACTTTGATAGGTTAGGTAGGTCAGGTGGTGGTTTTAGCTTCGTTGCCCTCAGAAGTATGGTATATGTCTAGTCACATTGTGGTCACGCCCCCGTTGACAGATCATCTAGAGCGCACCAGCATTACAGGTCTCTACCTCGCTGGCAACTCTAGTAAAGCAGAAGCAGACTTTGGTGACAGTAATCACGAAGTCGGCTATGCTAACAGGTGAGGAACCAAGATGTATATCATCTACTTAATTTAGTTTCCTAAAAATCCTATTCTGTCTCTTCCCACCATCCGAAGGTGGGATTCAGCTATATATATATCTCAGGTAAGTTTCATGAACCAAAATGTTATTGTTATATCAATTTCAATTTAATTTGTTCATACTTACCTGCAGATATATATAATTAAAGTGCCCACCCACCTCCCCTCAGGAGACAGTGGCACTGATAAAATAATGAATA
Source organism: Macrobrachium nipponense (assembly GCF_015104395.2). Taxonomy (NCBI): domain Eukaryota; kingdom Metazoa; phylum Arthropoda; class Malacostraca; order Decapoda; family Palaemonidae; genus Macrobrachium; species Macrobrachium nipponense. The sequence continues at coordinate 34,182,990 of NC_087215.1, forward strand.
GAAAATGGAATGTTCCTGATATCCCCCTCCAGCGGCGGGAATGGGGTACTACCACCCCCTGGCCGCCCACTGCGTGTGCCGCGAATTTTGAAATTCTGTCGGACTTCAGAGAATACAAAAGCTATATATATCTGCCAGGTAAGTATGAACAAAACTTAATTGTATTTATAACAATAACATATTTATTCAATAAAAAATACTTGATTACAAAAACTTGATTGACAACTAAGCAGCATACCTACTATGGGTTTCAGCGATAGTGCAAGCACGTTTTTGGGCAATACCTATTTCTGTAACGAACACTCGTTATCAGAACGAGATTTTACTATAGTGCATTACACCCAGTGCCCCTAATTTATAGGGTATTGTGAAATCACTAATTGTAAAGAATAACGAAATAACGACACTTGTCCTTGTACAAGAGACAAAAAACTCCATTATGACAGAAAATGGATACGAACACGCGTAAAAAGCTCCACCTACCCTCTCTCCCCCCCACTGCCACCCTGCCTTCTTTTGCCTTCCTTCTCCTCCTCTCTCTCTCTTCTCTCTCTCTCTCTCTCTCTCTCTCTCTCTCTCTCGCTCTCTCTCTCTCTTCTCTCTCTCTCTCTCTCTGCTCTGTTGCCAATTGTTTTTATTGTTTTTCGTGGAAATTGGTGAAATCAGTCTATGTATTGAAAGTATATATACATAAATATTAAAGCAATTTTATCATTATTGCATTACTATGACAACTAGAATTCATGTAAACCGTTTTATAATAAGGCATCGGCGTATGTGTGGAGGAGACTCCACTAATGTGGCAACAATGATTTTTGCCATTCTTAGCATGCAAACATTAAGGGTTACATTTATTTCTGGCATACAGTTATTAAAGAAATTCAAAATACTAATATAGACTTAAATCAATGAAAAGTGCTAGCAAAAACAAAAAAGCAAAAAAAAAAAAAAAATGTAATCCACTTATCCATAGTCGTTCCTCTATGGTTTTCGGCAGCCAGATGTACGGCAAGGTTAGAAACATTGGTTTGTTCATGCCACTTACCTGACAGATATATAATATAGCTGGTATTTTCTGAAGTCCGACAGAATTTCAAAAACTCGCGGCACACGCAGTGGGCGGCAGGTAGTAGTACCCATTCCCGCCGCTGGGAGGCGGATATCAGGAACCATTCCCACATTTTCTATTCATCATGTGCGCGGTCGGTAAACTACTGTTTACAGACTCCGCCTAGGATTTTTGATTTGACTCGCATTTAAGTATCTGATTGACTTTTGGTATTGATTTTGGATTGTTGGATTGGCATACGCGATAGTGGACCGTTTTTTTACTTTGGATTGGCTTTTCTGTAAACGTGATGTCTGGATCAAGTGCAGTGAGTTTCAGAGTGTGTGTGAGGAGTGATTGTAAGGTGAGGCTACCGAAATCATCGGTAGACCCCCCACAAAGTATGTATGAGTTGTAGGGGCATGTTTGTTTGGTGATGAATCGGTGCAATGAATGTGATGGATTGACCGATGATGGATGGAAGGTGTATGATTCCTATCGGCGTAAATTGGAACGCGATACGATCAGGAGGTCTTCCTCCAGGAGTGGTTCTACCAAAGGTAAGGGTACTAATATTTTCTCCTGCCATAACACCTGTAGATTTGCATCTCCTAAACCTGTGTTGTTGCCTTCGGGTCCCTGAATCTGTGTCTGGAGAAGGTAATGCCCTTTCTCTAATTTTGGAGTCTATGCGTACTCTGGAGACCAAAGTGAAAAGCCTTGGAAACTGGCTCTGTGCAAGTGTGTGATCGTGCCCAGTGTTGTGGAGGGGGCGTCAGATCGGCCCCATAATGCCTCTAGGCCTAGACCGCTATCGGACTCCCAGGAATCAGGGAGGGGATATGTCGAAAGCCGCAAGAGGGTTACGGGGGCTCCCCACCGATCTGGCGTCCCTTCGACAGGCCTTGTTGCAAAGTCCCAGGCTGTCAAGGAGCGCGCACAGGCGCGTATCCTTAAGGACTGCTTTTCGTCCTCCGAAGCGTCCTCCCCGCGCAAGGGGTGGAGCGCTCGGAGAGACTCTCGTCCGCTGAAAAGGACGTTTCGTGTTGAGGACGCTTCACGTCCCGTTATCGCCACTTTCTTCGGACGCTTATGACGCTTTTCCGCCTCAGAAGAGAGGTAAAATCTCATCTGACGAGGGGACGCTGGGTTGCGCGCACAGCCGCGTATCCCTGAGAAGCAGGTAGCTGTACCTGTGAGAAGGAAGGAGGCGTCCCCTCGCCCCTCGTCTTCTCGCAGGATCAGCCCTGCTTCCTCTTTTCGTTCTTCTCCAACGAAGAACATTCTTTTGTCCCTTCAGGGGACCAGTTGTCAGTGCTTATGGCTCAGAGGACTCGCCCAGCAGCAGTCGAGGCCTAAAGCGGGAGGAAAGCACCTAAGGCTGCCCGTCAAGAGGACGAAGCAGTCTCCTTCTCCCTCTCCTCGTTCGTCTCTTTCCGCCGATTGCGGTCTCCTTCGGCGATTCGCCGATCTCATTTCGCCCGCTAAGAAGACGGGTCGTCAGGACGCTTTCGTTCCCTCTCAACGTCATGGGCAGGCTGCTTGCCCGTGATTCTCGAGAGGCTGCTCAGGACGCTTTTGAGTACGCATCAGGACGCTTTTGAGGACGCTCGGCAGGACGCTTTTCAGGACGCTTCGGAGGACGCCGAGCAAGAAGACGACGTGCACCAGGACGCTCGGAAGGACGCTCGTCGTGACGTGTCTCCTTTTAAAGAGAGAACAGCCAGCAAGTCTACCTTTTCGTTGAAGAAGCATAAGGACGCTTCTCTTGGAAGTAAGGCGGCCTCGGTCGTCGTTAAGGACGCTCATCGCCGTCAGGACGCTCTGCCTCCTTTCGAGCTGTAAGGTTCGCAGCAAGGAAAGACAGCCTAGATAAGGCTTCTGCTATTAAGCAATGGGGGGTCTTTGATTAAGTCAAGACCCGAAAGACGTACGCTCTCTCCGGAGGGGCGGTCTCCTCTTTCCGATAGGGAAGAAGGAGAATTGAGTAGTCCTGCTGGACTCTGTTGAAGAGGAACCTTCTGCTGCCTCTTCAATCTCAGACTACAAAGTTTTTTCTTGGTGCTGCTGTTTGCGCTCGTCCTTCGGGGGACAAGTTCCAGCCTGCAGCTCCCAAGTCTCCTCCTTCGCAGTTTTCATCTTCGAAGACATGTAAGACCCGGGAGTTTGTCGAATGAAGACTTCGCTCTCCACTAAGCGGGCCTTCAAGAAACTCCAAGACTGGATGGAACGAAGGAAGGATCAGGGCAAGTCAACTTTCGCCCTTCCTCCCTCTAGACTCAGCGGTAAAGGAGGTATTTGGTATGAAACCAAAGGAGACGTGGGTGTGAGAATCCCTTCTTCAGCACAAGGGGATTTCTCCAGCTTGGTGGACTCTCAGAGGAGGTCCCTCTTATCCACTGCTAAAGTGACCTGGACCCCTACGGAGACGGACCATCATTTGAAGGGGCTGCTACGGACTCTTGAAGTCTTCAACTTCTTGGACTGGTGCTTGGGAGTTTCTAGATCTGCAATCTAGAAGCCCAGAGTCTCTCAGTTTGGGGGAGCTGTCCACGTGCTATCATGCATGGACAAGGCGTCAGGGATGGTTCAGAGGAGCTTGTCTCTATTTTGACTGCCTTCCTGAAGAAGAGAGCTTTGCTGTGTAACTTCACAGCTAGATCTGTTACTCCAGCTCAGAAAGCGGAGCTGCTCTTTTCTCCTCTTACGAGCCATCTCTTCCCCCAGACTTTGGTTAAGGACCTGGCAAGCAGTTTGCAAGAAAAAGCAACGCAGGACCTCTTAGCCCAGTCCTCGAGACGTCCGGCAGTTCCTTCCACTTGTTCGTCTTTTGTGCGACACCGCGAAGAAGGTTAAACCCTTTCGTGGGGCTCCTCCCTCGAGAGCAGCTCCTCGAGGAGAGGGCTTGCAAGAGGAAGAGCTTCCTTCAAACCCAAGCCATCCAAGTGAAACGCATGTCCTTCAGACACCAGTCCGGAGCCAGACTGAAGTCCTTTGCGCGAGCATGGAGAGAGAGAGATACGGACCCTTGGTCCCTCAAGATCGTGGAGAGGGGTACAAGATCCCCCTTTTTAGATCCTCCTCCTCTTTCCATGACTCCCAGAGACCTTTGACTCCATCTTATCAGGGAGAAAAGAGGACGGGTGTTGTTCGATCTTTTACAACAGATGATCGAAAAAAAGAGTGGTGGAAAGGAACAAGTCGCGGACCTGGGGTCTCCAGGTTTTTACAACAGGATTTTCCTAGTACCAAAGCAGCCGTCGGGTTGGCGTCCAGTCCTAGATGTAAGCAGGCTCAATCTTTTCGTGGAAAAGACCAAATTCACGATGGAGACGCCTCAGTCTGGTCTGGGAGCCTTGGAGACCTGGGCGACTGGATGGTGTCCTTATACCTGCAGGACCGCGTACTTTCACATCCCGATCCACCCTCTTTCAAGAAAGTACCTAAGATTCGTCTTAGGCAACAAAGTGTGGCTGTTCAGAGCCCTTTGTTTCGGCCTGACCCACGGCTCCAATGGTGTTCACCGTAGTCCATGAAAATGTGGCGAGGTGGCTACACTCTTCAGGGATTAGAGTTTCCCTTTACCTCGACGACTGGCTTATCAGAGCGTCGTCGAGAGAAAAGTGTCTGAAGGGGACTTGCAGTTTCACGGGTTAGCCCTAGCGAAGTCCCTGGGATTCTTGTCAACCTCGAAAAGTCGCATCTGACCCCGACACAGTCCATCGTTTTTTTGTATCTGGGGATTCAGATGGATTCAGTGGCTTTTCGAGCGTTTCCGTCCCAGGAACGTCAGTGGCTAGGATTAGAGAAGATCTCAGCCTTCTTGGGAAAGAAACTTGCTCGGCGAGGGAAATGGATGAGTTCTGCTGGGCACCCCATTTCCTCGCTGGAAAGGTTTGTTTCCTTGGAAAGATCTGCACCTCAGGCCTCTCCAGTTTTTCCTTGCGGATGAATGGAAGGCCAAGGACGATCTCAATGCGATCTCGAGAATCTCGGAGTCAACAAAGAGCCATCTAAGATGGTGGTTCGATCCGCAGAAGCTACAAGAGGCTTGTCCCTAAGTCTTCTGAGCCCCGACCTAGTGTGTTCTCAGACGCTTCCATCGCGGGCTGGGGAGCAACACCAGGAGGGGAGGATGTGCAGGCTCCTGGAGAGGGGAACAGGCAGCCTGGCACTCAATGTCAAAGAACTAGCAGCGATCTTCTGTCTCTGCAGTTCTTTGAAGGAGATTGACAAACAAAATCGTTCAAGTCAACTCGGACAATACCACAGCCCTCACGTATTTGAAGAGCCCAACTTTCTTGGTAAGAATGAAAAATCCTTCAACCCTTGGCCGAAAAGCTTCGAGATCAAGGGTATGTCAAGTCTGGTGGGCCAAGAACCAGAGAGAGCCCTGTGCCCTGTCAGAGCTCTCAAGTTCTATGTGCATAGAACAAAAGAGGTAAGAGGTCCTCAGGTAATCTCTGGTGCTCTGTGAAGAGACCAGAATTACCTTTATCTAAGAATGCTGTTGCTTTCTTTTTGAGGGAGTCATTAAAGAGGCTCATTCATCTTGCCAGAAGACTAATTTGAGCCTCTTACGAGTGAAAGCTCACGAAGTTAGAAGCTGTCGCTACCTCTCTTGCCTTCCAAAAGAACATGTCAATCAAGGACATTCTTGATGGCACCTTTTGGAGGAGCAAACTCTGTCTTCGCCTCACATTACCTGAGGGGATGTGAGAACGATTTATGACGACTGTAATTCTCTTGGCCATACGTTTCTGCAGACACAGTCTTGGGGGCTGGGAGGTAGTCTCTTTCCCTATCCCTTAGTTAGGTTTAGGTTAGTTTTTAATTGTTGTGTTTTTGGTGTTTGTGGTTGAGTCTTGTGTGAAAGATCTCCCACAAATCTATTAGTTTTAGTGTTCAGGGGGGTCTTTGGATGTTAGGGTGGTTGTCAGGTGTGGTCAGTTGCTTGTTGCCCTATCATATGTATGGCTCGATGGTCTTGTCACGTTGAGGTCACGTCCCCGTTGACAAAGCATCCAGAGCGCACCAGCACTACGGTCTCCACCTGGCTGGCAACTCTGATTAAGCAGAAGCAGGCTTAAGTGACAGTAATCACGGAGTCTACTTTGCTAACAGGTGAGGAACCAAGGTGTACATCATCTACTTAATTTAAGTTTCCTACAAATCCTATTCTGTCTCTCCCACCATCCGAAGGTGGGATTCAGCTATATATATATCTGTCAGGTAAGTGGCATGAACAAAATGTTATTGTTATAATACAATTAAAGTTTGTTCATACTTACCTGGCAGTATATATATAATTAGAGCGCCCACCCTCCTCCCCTCAGGAGACAGTAGCATTAATAAAATATGAAATAGAAAATGGGAATGGTTCCTGATATCCGCCTCCCAGCGGCGGGATGGGTACTACCACCTGGCCGCCCACTGCGTGTGCCGCGAGTTTTGAAATTCTGTCGGACTTCAGAAAATACAGCTATATATATATCTGCCAGGTAAGTATGAACAAACTTGATTGTATTATAACAATAACATATTGTATCTAGTTTAGAAATATCTGTAATTTTTGGGGGTGGGGGTTTAATTTTGGTTGCAAAAAAGGGATAATATACATGAATTAAATTAAAATTTTTAAATAACAAAGTAAAGTTGAACTAAATAACGAGTAAAGTAAACAATTTAGGGAATAAAACTTTGGCAGTTTTGTCGTCTGCTGTTCGTAACTGTGTTTGTGGAGTGAGCGCTTAGGAACCAGGAACAGCAACGTGGTTCAAGTGCAATGTGGAGTGAATTAAGACCAAAATGTGTATAATAACAATCAAATAAGCACTGTGGAGTTTCAGTTGTGATGGCAGTAACCGGATAAAAAAACAAAAAAAACCCCCACCGATTACAAGGTAAAAATGAATTCAGTTCAAACATGACCCCGGGAATAACAACGTTTCATACTTTGTTTCACTAATAATAGGCAACAAATGTTGTTTTATTGTGCTGATTACAACTGCAATCTTGAGTAAGATCAATAAACGTTACATATATAACTGCGGAACATTGTCAAATGAGTGCGGGGAAGGCCTGGGAAAGATGGTGGCCATCTGTGACTAGACCGGCCAGCCACACGGTAGCCGCCATATTGGATTTCAAAACTGCCTTGAAAATATATTTTACGAAGAGCGTCACATGCTTATTTTAGTTCGTATGGGGTTTCATATATCACATTATGTTTGACGAAACTTCAATCTTTTGAATGGTATGCTTGAGTTTTAATTGATTCTTGTTTCACCATTTAAATATCAAGTGAATAGACCCGTCCACCATGATAAGGGTTGGTAGTCACTGGTGTTTCCCCCTATTTTCTCCAAAGTTTAGGAAATTAAGGCCATATTTTTAAGTTGTTCCGACACGTAATACAAACCCTCGGTCCTTTACATATGGAATATAGGGTAAACAATCACGGACGATCCACCATATCCACGCTGGCCAGATCTTATTCACTCGATATTTAAATTGGTGTGAAACAAGATTACAATTACAACTCAAAGTATACCATTCAAAAGATTAAAGTTTCGTCAACCATAATGTGATGTGTGAAAGCCCCATACGAACTAAAATAAGCATGTGACGCTCTTCGTAAAATATGTTTTTAAGGCAATTTTGAAATCCAATAGGCGGCGATCGTGTGGCTGGCCGTCTAGTCACGGATGGCCACCATTCTTTCCCAGCCTTCCCAGCACTCATTTTGAACAATTTGGTTAGCGTATCATATGTAACCTTTATTGATCTTATTCAAGATTGCAGTTGTAATCAGCACAATAAAACAACATTTTGTTGCATATTAGTGAAAGTATGAAACTTGTTATTCCCGGGGTCATGGTTTGAACTGAATTCATTTTTACCTTGTTAATCGGTGGTTTTATCCTTACTGCCATCACAACTGAAACTCCACAGTGCTTATTTGATTGTTATTATACACATTTTGGTCTTAATCACTCTACATTGCACTTGAACCACGTTGCTGTTCCTGGTTCCTAAGCGCTCACTCCACAAACACAGTTATGAGCAGCAGACGACGACACTGCAAAGCTTTATTCCCTTAATAGTTTACTTTACTCATTATTTAGTTCAACTAAATTACCCCGAAAAATTACAGATATTTCCTAAAGTAGATACAATCCAATGTTTCTAACCTTGTCGTACATCTGCCTGCCGAAAACCATCGCGAGCAGACGGCGATTTGTGGATTATATATATACATATATATTTTTTTTGCTAGCACTTTTTATTGATTTAAGTCTATATAGTATTTTGATTTTTTTTGATAACTGTATGCCAGAAATAAATGTAACCTTTAATGTTTGCATGCTAAGAATGGCAAAATCATCGTTGCCACATAGTGGAGCTCCACACATACGCCGATGCATTATCATTAAAAACTGTTTCATGAATTCTAGTTGTCATAGTAATGCTATAATGATAAAATTGCTTTAATATTTATGTATATATACTTTCAATACATAGGCTAATTTACACCAAGTTCCATGTTTTGTGTAAGTCTTATACCCAGTTTGGAGGGTGAACACATACCAATTGGCAACAGAGTGAGAGAGAAAGGAAGGTGAAGGAAGGAAGAAGGACAGGGGGTGGCGTTGGAGGTGGGGGGGAGAGGGTAGGTGGAGCTTTTTACGCGTGTTCGTATCCATTTCTGCATAATGGAGTTTTTTGTCTCTTGGTACAAGGACAAGTGTCGTTATTCTTTACGATTAGTGATTCACGATACCCTAATAAATTACGGCACTGGGGTGTAATGCACTATAGCAAAATCTCGTTCTGATACGAGTGTTCATTGCAGAAATATTGCCAAAAAACGTGCTTGCACTGTCTCTGAAACCCATAGTAGGTATGCTGCTTAGTTGTCAATCAAGTTTTTGTTCCGATACGAATACAAACCATCGGTCCTTTACAATAGGAATGTAACTTGATGCAGCTGGAACCGGTCGTAAGCTTCGAACAAGGGAGTTAACTGCTTGTCCGACAATCAGCGCACCGCGCGACTGGTCAGTGAAGAACCACTTTCAAACATCTAACTCACCTGGTAGTTTTATATATATAGCTTACGTCCACAACGTCACGGCAGAATTTCAAAACTCACGGCAATCACCGATGGGTAGTCATGCTGCACCACCTGTGCGCCCTCTACCCAGGTACGAGAAACCATTCCAACTATTCCTCAGATCTTCCCTGCCGCCGCTATCGGTGACATCGTTGGAACTTCGCTCACTTAGCCCGTGTTTTTTGCAGTTGATTTGGTGAAGTACACTTTGGCTTTGGCTTTGGCTTTCGCTTGATTTGGATTTTTTATTTGGATTTTTCTTGACTTATTTGGATAGTTGTTGGTTTTCACCCTTGCTTGTTTGATCTCTCTTTTGATAATTCCCAACATGACTGACTCTGCATCAAGTGTGAGAATGTGTGTGAAAGGTTGCAAGACTCGGCTTGCTAAATCTTCTATAGACTTTCATTCTATTTGTACCAAATGTGAGGTAAAGTTTGTGAGTTGGGTGATAGGTGTAATGAATGTGTGGACTTGCCTGAAACTGAATGGATTGAGTATTACCGCTATGTGCGGAAATTAGAGAAGGATAGAATAAGGAGAGCGAAGAGTACTATGTCTCGCTCCTATAAGGATAGTCAAGGGATAGACAGTTCTCTATCTATCAATGAACCTTTTGATCCTTCGCAAATGTAGTAGCAGACCAGATCCAACTACGGAAACAGGTAAGAGTCCAACATTAAAGGACATGATGACAACCATTCAAGCCCTTGGGACAATGGGGTAAGACAATCCCTTGCAGAGGATAGGGAGAAATTGTGGTCTGATGTGAGAGATCTGAAAGTGGCTAGTGATATAAAAAGTGCAAGAGCAGTAGAGGGTGCTCCTGCACGGACCTGTCGTGCTCCTAGTCCTAGACCGCTTCCAAGCTCACCAACCCCTGTGAGAAGGAATGTCGACCGACGAAAGGAGGCGAGAGGTTTTAGCTCCCGAGTGGCCGTTCCCTCGAGCGTACCTGTAGACGAATCCCAGGACGCTCACCCTCGCCATTGGAAAGGGCAAGGTTAAAGTGTTTTCATCGCCGTCTGACGACGCAGTACCCAGACGGGGCTTGGCATTCAGACTGCGAAATCTAGACATGAAAAGACAACATCCAGTAGAGCAGGATGCCAAGCGTCAAGAACTGCCAGGATGTAGTCATTGGAGCAGCCCGTAGCGCTTCCCTTCCAGCTCCGATATTTGCTCTCCTACCAAGCCAAGACGCAAGATGTCGCACAGGCGGCCGTCATCTTTGGTAGGAGTCAAGGAAATATCGAAGCGGATGAGGCCTTCGGTGCCGGCAGCAACTCCGGAACGTTTCTCTTTCGACTCCGATGCTTGCTCTCCTACCAAACTAGGACGCAAGATGTCGCCAGGCAGAGCCGTCATCTTTGGTAGGAGGAAAGGAAGTATTGGACGGAGGGAGGCCTTCGGTGCGTGCTGCTACTCCTGATCGCTTCCATTTCGACTCCGATGCTTGCTCCCCTACCAAGCTAAGACGCAAGATGTTGCACAGGCTGGCCGTCGTCTTTGGTAGGAGGACAGGAAGATCGGACGAGTGGATGCCTTCAGTTCATGCTCCAGCTCCTCCTGCGGATTGGCGTTCGTCTTCAGGACGTTCGTCTTTTGCCGAAAATGATGAAGAGAAAGAGATTGAAGTTGCGGCTTTCCCAGTCTGTCCCCAGCAGCAAGAAGCTCCGCAGTTTTCCTTACTGCAAGATTTGCAACAATAGCTCTCTTCTTTAATGCAGGCTTATCAGCCTACTACTAACAAAGAGGACGCCAAAGCGAAGCATTCGTCATAAGCTTGGACGAAAAGCTGGACGCCAGGACGACATGCCTCTAAAAGCTGGACGCCAGGATGACATGCCTCTAAAAGCCGGACGCCAGGACGACATGCCTCTAAAAACTGGACGCCAGGAAGACGACACGCGTCAATATTCTCAAGAACATGACGCCGAGCGTCAAGAGCCTGGACGCCAGGATGCCAGACGTCGACACCAGGACGCCAAGCGCTCGTCAAGATTCTGGATCTGCCAGGACGCCAGGCTGTCAAGCTTGCTGGCTGCCAGGATGCCGACGTGTCTTCTAGAGGCCATGGACACCAGGACGCCAGGCGTCAAGATGCTGGACGCCAAGACTCCAGGCATCAAGAAGCTAGACGCCAGGACACCGAGCGTCGAAAGGCTGGACGCCAGGACGCCGAGCGTTTAGAAGCTGGACGCCAGGACGCCAGACATCAAGAGACTGGACGCCAAGATGCCGAAAGTCAAATACTTGATCAACATGACGCCGAATGTCATGAAGTTCGACACCAGGAGGCCGAGCGTCTTGATTCTTGACGCCAGGACACTTGCAGGCGACAAGAATTTTCTTCGAAAACACCGACGAAACATGACATAGCGACGTTGGTTTATGGGTCGTCCGATCGGAAGAGGGGAGGGATGACTCCCCCCCTTCTCCTTTTGGTCCGATGGAAGACTTGTCTGACGAAGAAAAACCAAAGAGAGAACCAATGAAAGTTTTCACGGAACTTTTTCTGGAAAACTTTTTTCCAGCTGCCCCTCGTTCCCCACCTTCAGAGTTCACTCTAGGGAAGACATCTAAGAAGTCCGACTTCACAAAGATGGTGTTGTCACGTTCTTCGAAGAGAGCATTGAAGATCATGAAGGAATGGATGGACACGAAGAGAGACCAAGGAAAGGCAGCTTTCTCATTTCCTCCGGCCAGATTAGCGTCCAGATCTAGCATCTGGTATGATACTGGAGAAGCTCTCGGTCTGGGAGTTCCCGCTTCTTCTCATGGGGACTTCTCCAGTCTTGTGGACGCTTCTCGTCGGACGGCCATGGGAAAGACGAAGGTTTTTTGGGTCTTCTCTGAGATGGACCACCTCCTCAAAGGAATTTTTAGAGCCTTCGAGGTGTTTAATTTCCTTAGACTGGACTCTGGGATCGTTGGGGAAGAAATTAGAAGCCTCCAAGTCTACCGACACGGAAGAAAATAGTTCATCTGATGTCGTGTATAGAACAAAGCTCTTCGAGACGGATCTAACGAAATAGCTGCTCTTTTCTCGGCAGGAATCTTGAAGAAAAGGGCTCAATTGTGTTCTTTCCTTTCGAATGGGGTCACACCCATTCAGAAAGCAGAATTACTTTTTGCCCCCCTTTCCACTCATCTTTTCCCTCAAGAATTGGTAAAGGGAAGTCTCTTCTGCCTTAACTCAAAAGGCTACTCAAGATCTTATGACAAAGGCAGCAAGGAAAGGGGGTCATCATCAAGTTTCAGTTGTCAGAAACTCAAAGAATCTAAACCTCTACCTCGAGTTCTCGGCCCTTTCGAGGTAGATCCCTCAGTAGAGGGAGCACAAGACCGGTGTCAAGAGGTTCTAAGAAAAGAGGCTTCAGACAAGGGCGAAACAAAGTCTGACAACAATCCTCTTCAGACAGCAGTAGGAGCCAGACTTTCCAACTTCTGGCAAGCATGGGAGGGGGAAGAGGAGCAGATCCCTGGTCGATTCAGCTTCTCAAGGAGGGATACAAAATCCCTTTCTACAAAAAAACCCCCCTTAGCAGAAAGACCGATTGATCTGTCAGCGAGATACAGAGAGGAAACCAAGATACAAGCAATACAGCAAGAGGTTTCTATGTTGCTTCAGAAGGAAGCAATAGAAAGAGTTCGGAATCTGGAGTCTCCAGGGTTTTACATATTCCTGGTTCCCAAGAGTTCGGGGGGATGGAGACCAATACTGGACGTGAGTGCCCTGAACGTTTTCATGAAGAAAATAAAATTCACGATGGAGACAACGAAATCAGTTTCTAAGCCGCAGTCAGACAAGACGACTGGATGGTTTCGTTAGATCTTCAGGATGCTTACTTTCACGTCCCTATCCACCCGAACTCCAAGAAGTACCTTCGGTTCGTTTACAAGGAGGAAACTTACCAATTCGAGCTCTTTGCTTCGGCTTAAAACAAGCCCTCAAATATTCACGAGGCTGATGAGCAACGTAGCAGGACACAAAAATCATATCAGGGCCTTGCTGTATCTGATGACTGGCTTCTCAGAGCCCACTCCTACACCCTGTCCTGGAGAACCTTCACAAAGAATGATTCGGTTATCGGAAGACCTAGGCCTTCTGATAAACTGTCAAAAATCTCAACTGATCCCATCCAAAGAATTCTTGTATCTGGTATGAGGATTCAGAGTCAGGTTTTCGGGCTTTTCCGTCCGAATTGAGAACGAGACAAGCCTGGGAAAAGTTGCAAAACTTCTTAAGGAAGCAGACGTGCTCCGCGAGGGAATGGATGAGTCTGCTGGGGACCCTTTTCTCGCTAGAACAGTTTTGTCTCCTTAGGAAGACTGAACCTTCACCTCTTCAATTCCACCTCAATCAGCATTGGGACAAGAGGAAGACACTAGAGACAAAGTGTACAGTGGTCCCCCGTATTCGCAGGGGATGCGTACCAGACCCCCCCAAAATAGTTTAGATCCGCGAATGTTTGGAACCCCCCTCTAAAAATAAAAATGCTCATAAACTCCTATCCTGAACATGCAAACACCAAAGTATCCCTAAAAAGACCATCCTTCATCAAATATACATAAAATATCCTATTATGGTTTATATTAATCTTTGAAATATTATTAATACTGTTTTAAAGTAAATCTTACATTTTATGGTTATACATAAATACATACTATGTACGTACTGCATGACTTAGTTATGTATGTGAAATAATTCAGTCCCCCCATAAGTATTCAGTCATGCACGTTTTCTTTCATACTGTTACTATTGAGACATCCATTTTCTTTTTACAAAGGAAGCAATTGTATGTGAAATCACAAATACCAAATGTCTTCTTAAAGTATTATCCTACATCAAACTATACCATTGAATTGGTATTATTAATATAATTTTAAAGTCATCTTAAACATTTTACCATTAGAAATTTATAAACAGCCAATAGTACAGAGAGAGAAGAGAGGAGAGAGAGAGAGAGGAGAGAGAGGAGATGATGAGACGAGAGAGAGAGAGAGAGAGAGAGAGAGAGAGAATAACTCCTCACGGTTTCAATAGATTGAAATGAACGTCTGTAGGCAACTTTTTTCCCCTCACATAAATACATATATTTCTCCAGAGAAGAGAAAAAAGAGAGGACTGTGCAATTATGTTCGTCTGTCTATGAATTCTTTTGCTGAGAGCGAGAGAGATTAAAGGAAGAAATAGAAACACCAAATGTATGACAAGTATCTTGTGGAGAGAGAGACCTTACAGACCTTACAGACCTTACATCTTGTTCGGGTTGCCCCAGGTCCCTCAGTGTGAGGCACCTCTAATGTCTACCAGAGAGTTGCTAGTACATCTCCCGGTATATTTTCGCAATCTTCCAATCTTGGATGGTCTGGGATGCAGTTTAGATATTTGTCGAGCTTATTCTTAAACACATCTACGCTCACTCCTGATATATTCCTCAGATGAGCTGGCAACGCATTGAATAGACGCTGCATTATCGATGCTGGTGCGTAGGGTGGGGATTAATGTCCTGTGTGCTTTCCCTTATTTTTCCTGGTATATTTTTGGGCACTATTAATCTACCTCTGCTTGCTCTTTCTGATATTTTTTAGTTCCATGATATTTTCTGCTATTCCTTCTATCTGTTTCCATGCCTGAATTATCATGTAGCGTTTTTATCTTCTTCCTTTTTTCCAAGGGGGGGACTATATTTCATTTTTTTAAAGGGGAAATTGTAGTCTTTCCCAGTAGTCTAGGTCCTTAACTTCTTCTATTCTAGCTGTAAAGGACCTTTGTACACTCTCTATTTGTGCCAATATTCCTTTTGATAGGGTGGGTACCATATCATATTGCAATATTCAAGTGGACTTTACGAAAAAACATATGTTTTTAAAAAAGCATTAATCATGTGTTCAGCTTTTCTTGTTTTGAAAAGTGCCGTAACAACATTACATTTTTGCTTTACATTTTGCCAACAGAGTTGCTATTTGATCATTGCATAACATGTTTCCTATTCATCATCACACCAAGGTCTTTAAACTGCTTCCTTATTTGTGATGGTCTCATATTAGGTCCCTTATATGCATATAGCTTTCTTTCTCTGTCTCCATAATTTATTGATTCAAATTTATCAGAGTTAAATACCATCCTATTTACCTCTGCCCAATCATATACTTTGTTAAGGTCTCTTTGTAGAGCGTTCCTATCTTCATCACAAGTAATTTCTCTACTTATTCTTGTGTCATCTGCGAAACTACTCACTACCGAATCCTTAACATTATTGTCTATGTCTTCAATCATAATAACAAACAGTATTGCAGCTAACACCGTACCTTGCGGCACACCGGATATTACCTTGGCTCATCCGATTTCTCGTCGTTTGCAATAACTATCTGTTTTCTGTTGTGTAAAAATTCTTTTAACCATCTTCCTACTTTATCCACGATATTGTGTTTTCTAATTTTCTTCGCTAATATATTATGGTCTACTTTATCAAAAGCTTTTGCAAAGTCTAAATAAACCACATCTGTTTCATTTCCGCTTTTCATATTTTGAATATGTTTCACGGTGGACTAACAGTTGGGTTTGTGTACTTTTTCCGGGTACGAAACCATGTTGTCCATTTATTAAACAAATTATTTTTTATTAAATGTTTCATAATATTTTTCTTCATTACCCTTTCATACACTTTCATTGTTATGTTGGATGGTTAGGGGGGGACTTTCCCCCCCAACAGGCCCTATAAAAATTTACTTGCCTCTAGTCTTGATCCACTTTTGAAAGTAGGGGTAATATACGCTAATTTGTGCTCATCATATATCTTGCCTGTATCTACACTTTGTCTTAATAATATTGCAAGTGGCTTTGCGATAGAATGAACTACTTTCTTTAACAAAATAGCAGGAATTCCATCAGGCCCTGCAGCAGCTCCATTTTTAATTTCATTAATAGCCTGCACAATATCAGCTTCATTAATATCTATGTCAGCTAAAATATTCACTATTTTTCATCCCTTACTTCTATATCATTATCTTCATTATCTATTCTAGGGGTGAATTCTCTCTTTTTATATCGTTCTGCCAGTATGTTGCAAATTTCCTTTTTTTTCATTCGTTAATCTCCCTTCAAATTCTTCAGAGGGGGCCTATTTTCTATTCTTCTTTTATTCATCTTCTTTGCAATATGAGTATAATAGTTTGGGGGTTTTGCTTGATATTTAATAGGGTTTTTTCTTCAAGTCCCGTTTTTCATTTTCTTTTGATTGTAATAATCTTTTTTTCTGCATTTTCTATCTTACTTTTTAGTTCTATAACTTTCCATGCATTTTTTTCTTTTGCAAGACCTTTTTTTCCACTTTCTGATTTTCTGGAACAAGAGAGAGAGAGAGAGAGAGAGAGAGTGAGAGAGAGAGAGAGAGAGAGGAGAGAGAGAGAGGAGAGAGAGAGAGAGAGAGAGAGAGAGTTGTCCTTACAGTATTTAAAAGAGAGAAATGGAATGATTCTTCTTCTTCTTCCTAGCTTAAACCCATTTTTATATGGGGTTGCCAATTTTTTTACGGGGAATGGGAAGTCGTCTCCATCGATTTCTGTCTTGTGCCTCGTTCTCATTTATACCTTTCAATTCCATATCTTCCCTTACACAATCACGCCATCTCTTTCTTGGTCTTCCCTTCTTCCCTTCTTCCTTCTACCCTGCACTTCCATTTCCATCGTATGTCTTCCCAACATTGACGTTCCTCCCTTCGTAACAGGTGTCCATACCATCGAAGCCTTCCTCCTGTATTTACTTCGATATTTCAGCTACCTTTGTTGATCCTCTTATATACTCATTTCTAATCCTATCTTCCCTTGTTACTCCCGACATCCATCTCAAACATTCTCATTTCTGCTACATCCATCTTTTTCTCCTCTGTTTTCCTCATACTTGCCGTTTGTCTGTTCCATATAACATTGCTGGTCTGACCACCAGTTCCTATGGAACTTTCCTTTCAATTTCAGAGGGACCTTCTTGTCACAGAGTACCCCTGATGCAGACCTCCAGTTATTCCATCCTGCCTGAATTCGGTGTCTCACCTCTTGGTCCATGCTTCCGCTATCCTCTAATACGGACTCTAAGTACTTGAACTTCTGTACTTTCTTTATTTCTTCCCCACCCAATCTTTATGCTACTTCCACCGTCCTCAGTAATACTAGAACACATATATTCGGTTTTTGATCTGCTTATTCTCATTCCTCTCTCCTCAAGTGCTGCTCTCCACCTCTCCAACCTCCCCTCCAACTCCTCCTTCCCCTCTGAACACAACACAATGTCATCCGCGTATAATATGCACCATGGCACTGCTTCTCTAACATCCCTGGTCATTACATCCATCACGATGTTGAAGATGAATGGGCTAAGTGCTGACCCCTGGTGTAATCCAAACTCCTATCTCAAATCCATCCGTCTCACCAACACTACTCCTCACTCTAGTATACACATTCCTGTACATCTCCTGAATAATTCTGACATACTTTTCCGGCACCATCTTCTCCCTCAAACATCTCCATATTTCTTGCCTTGGCACTCTGGTCATAGGCTTTTCAAGGTCTATGAATACCAGATGCAGGTCTCGTTGTTTTTCTCTGAATTTCTCCATTAGCTGCCTTATGCAAAATATTCCATCCGTTGTGCTGCTTCCCTTCATAAATCCTAACTGTTCCTTCCCTATTCTAACTTCCTCTCTCAGCCTGCTATCTATGATTCTTTCCAAAATCTTCAACGTGTGAGACATTAGTTTTATACCTCTATAATTACTGCATTCCTGGACATCACCTTTACCTTTAAATATGGGTATCAATATGCTTTCCCGCCATTCTTCTGGTATCTTTTCCTGTTCGAATATTTTTACCATCAGATCATACAAGATGTCTACCCCTTCCTCTCCTAAGGCTTTCCAAACTTCGACTGGGATTAAGTCAGGTCTGTTGCCTTCCCATTTCTCATTCTTTTTAAGGCTCGTATCACTTCATCCCTAGATATCCCCATTACCATTCCCATGTTTGCTTGTCCATCCTCTCTTACAAGTCTTTCATTTTCTTCATTTAGCAGTTGTTCGAAATACTCTTTCCATCTTTTCAGGATGTCTTCTTCCTTTTTTACGACAGTACCATTCCTATCTTTCATTTGCCTAATATGGGTGATGTCCTTTGTTCTTTTATTTCTTACTTTTGACAGTTTGAGCATCTTACTCAACCCTTCCTTGGTTTCCAGTTCATTATAAACCTCTTCATATGCCCTTGCCTTAGCTTGAGCTACCACCCTTTTTACTTCTTTGTTTCTTTCTCTTAATCTTTCTCTGTCCTCCTGCAGCTGTGACTCTTCAAATCTCTTCTTTGCCTCCCTTTTACCTTTCACCACTTCCCCCACCTCTTCTTCCCACCACCAGCTCTCCTTTTCCTCCCATACTATTCCAGATGTTTCCCCTAGTATCTCCTTTCCATGTCTTCTAATCACTGATGCATTATGCCTCCACCATTCTCCCACATCTTCAATTCCCAGATCAAACCTCTCCCAGCACTCTTCTCCTGAACTCTCTCTTCTTATCATTATCCCTCCCTAACAATTTATACCACTTGATTTTCTTTACCCCATTCTTTTTCGTTTTCTTTTCTCTTTTCATCTTTAAATCCATACAAAGGAGCCTATGTTGGGGGGCCACGTGGTCACCTGGGATAACTTTACAATTCCTAACTTCCACCAGCCTTGATCTTTTGTAAAGGAGGTAATCTATTTGTGTGCATCTACCGCCACTCCTGTATGTTATCAAGTGCTCCCTCTTCTTTTTGAAGAATGTGTTCACTATTGCCATATCAAAGGACACAGCAAAGTCTACTATACTCTCTCCTTCTGGGTTTCTCTCCCCAAATACCCATGTCCTCCATGCACACAGTTCAAATTACATCCTTTTCATTTCCGACATGTCCATTAAAGTCTGCCCCACTACAGTTCTCTGCTCTTCCAGTTCTTGCGTTACCTCACTCATTTCGTTCAAAACGGCTCTTTCCTTCCTCTGTGCAGCCCACTTGTGGAGCATAAGCGCTAATGATGTTCATTGTTTCCCCTCCATAACATATCTTCACTCTCATAATGCGGTCATTCTTTCTACTCACTTCCGTCACTGCATCTCATTTCCCCCGACAACACTACTCCAACGCCATTCCTACCCTGCTCATTTGCTCCCACTATAGATTAACTTGTAGCCATCCCCCAGTTCTTTAGCTTTATTACCCTTCCATCGAGTTTCCTGCACACACAAAATGTCCACTCTCTTTATCCTCATTAACTCTGCCAACTCTCTTCCTCTTCCCTGTCATAGACCCATATTGAGCTGGCCAATTCTGATCACATTTAGAGCTCGCTTCTTTAGCTGCACCCGCTCATGATGCAGTAGCCCTCGCCTTGTCACAGAGTTAGGGCGGATGTGTCGGTGCGTCGTTTACGGGGAAGTACGCCCTAGCCCTAGTTTCTCATCAATATCACGACTCATTCCATTGGTTTTGGCGTGGGTTTTTACAGTCGGATGCCCTTCCTGACACCAACCCTCCCTATTTATCCGGGCTTGGGACCGGCACCCATTGAGGCTGGCTTGCCCCCACGGAGGCTAGATTAGAGAAATGGAATGATTATTGTATTTAAAATACTCAGATATGAATTTTGTACTTACAGTTATAGTATTATTGGAAAATATTAATGATAAACTTATTATACATGTCCATGAAAATGATCTCATCTCAGTAAGAGAGAGAGAGAGAGAGAGAGAGAGAGAGAGAGAGAGAGAGAGAGAGAGATTACATAAACCATTAAATTCGTTGACCATTGTATGGCATTGTTTACTTTCCAGCTCCGAGCGTCACTGAGTTATGAGGTAGTTGAAATTGATACAGAAAAAGACGAAGGGAAGAATTTTCATTTGAAATTAGTTTATTGTATATTACTACTTCTATTATTCTATTATTATTATTATTATTATTATTATTATTATTATTATTATTATTATTATTATTATTGTTTGAAAATAAAATAAACACGTGCATTTACCATAAAAATTCTCTCATCTCATTAAGAAAGAGGAGTTATCCTTACAAGTGAAATGGAAAGGTAATCATCTCTTTAAAATACTACCATTATGAATTTTGTAATTACAGTTTGTTCATGAAACTTACCTGTCAGATATATATAGCGTATTTCTGAAGTCCGACAGAATTTTTAAAAAAAAAAAAAAAAAATTTTTAAAAAACCAGTGGTCGGTCAGGTGGTTAGTACCCATTCCCGCCGCTGGGAGGCGGGTATCAGGAACCATTCCCGTTTTTCTATTCATAATTTTTCTGTCGCCGGTGCTGAAAACACCTGTTTTCAGTACCTCCGTCTTAGGATTTTGGAAACATCATTGCGCTAAGTATCCTAATTGTCTTTTGTGATTTATTTACTTGGATTTGTGGCTAGGCATACGCTATCTTAAATTGATTTGAATTTGATTCATTTTTGCATAAAATATCTGAATCTAGTTAGGCTAGTTTCAGACGGGGTTGTCTGCAAAGATAGGGTGTGGCTACCGAAAGCTTCGGTAGATCCGCACTTGGTATGTACGAGGGGTATGGGTCTTGCTTCTTTTTTGAGATTTGTCATGTAAGGAGTGTGAGGACTTTGTCTATCTAAGTAAGGAAGACGTATGATTCGTATGACGCAATTAATCAGTAAACATGTCTAATTCCGTAAGGAAGACGTATGATTCGTATGTACGCAATTAATCAGTAACAAAAGTCAGGGTAGTGAACCTGCTAACCTTCCTGTAGACTTTATTTTGCCTAACCCTGTAGTATGGCCTACGGGCTATGAATATGTCTACGAGAGGTGCTCGCTCTCCTTCATTGCTGTGAAGTGCTACTTCTGTAATTGTTACTCCTAACCCTGCATTGTTGCCTTCGGGCCCTAAGCAGTGTCTGTAGAGGAATTGCCCTTTCTCTGATACTCTTTCGATTCGTAACTTAGAATCGAAAGTGCTTGCTTAAGAGAGTAAAAGTGAAGCGCAGAAGTGCAGTGATACCCCTTGTGTAGTGGAGGGGTGCGTCAGATCGGCCTCGTTCGCCTCTAGCCGGGACCCTGCTTGACTCCCAGGACCCGGGAGGGAGCATGTCGAAAGCCTAAGGAGGGTTACAAGGAACCCCCACCGATCTGGCGTGCCTTCGGCAGTTTCTGATGAAAATCCCCAGACTGCCAAAGTGCGTGCGCGTGCACGAATCCTGAAAGATTGCTTCTCGTCCGCCGAAGCGTCCTCCCCGTGCAGGGGTGGAGCTTTCGGAAGGACTCGCGCCCTCTAAATAGAAGCTTTATAGAAGAGGACGCTTCACGTCCTCTCTCTCTCTCTCTCTCGTTATGCGTTTCAGTGAGAAGTAAGAAGGCGAACGTCGCCTGAACTCGTGTCCCGTCTTTCCACCGAGAAATACGATAAGAAGTCATAGTAGCAGGAAGCTTTTGAGAGTGGACGCCCAAGCCTGGCGCGCGCGGGTGCACGCCAAGCGCGCGCCAGTGGACGCCGAGCGGGCGGGCCGCCAGTGGACACCGAGCGCGCCAGTGGACGCCGAGCGTGCACCAGCGCACGCCAGGTGTGTCGCCTGGCTGAACGTTTCTGTTGAACTCTTCAAGCTCTTGTTTCAGATTTGGGCATAAAGAATTTTTACCTCTACCTTCGGTGATACCTTCTACCTCACCTGCAAAGAATGTGAAGTAGGCAGTGCTTCGGAGGAAGCTTAAAGTGAACAGACAACTTCTTCTTCGAAACCCAGCAAGACATCGGGTTTCGTGAATTCAAGAGGTCTCTGTCAATTAATATTGCTTTTCGCATAGGTGGATGGAGTTAAGGAAAGCTCAAGGGAAGATCTCGTTTGCTCTACCGCAAGCTTTGCCATTCTGCCAATAAATTTAAGTTGCCACTACCGCAGTCAAGACTTTGCGATAAGGCAGTTACGGGTTATAAAGGCTCGATGTCCTGCCACGTCAGGACTCTCGGCAAACGTTTCAGTGGGATTCTTGCAAAGGCACTCATCAAAAGGACGCTCTTCAGGAAAGCGCAAGACAGGACTTCCTTTGCCATACTGCCCAATAAATTTTAAGCTTTAGCAGGCATTAGTTGTGATACTGAGAGGAAGCTGGTTGGAGAGTTTCTTCCTCTTCCAGGATAATTTTGCAAGCTTTTAGCCCATCTGAAAGGGTTTTTTTTCAGATGATAGATTTGTTAGTTTCTAGTCGGGACTACGCTGCCGAATTGAACATCGTCGTTCTACCTGCCGTAAGCCCAGTCTCTTAACAGGATTCTTGCCCCTTCCTCGTTTGAGACGGGAATCGGAAAAATTAAATGCTCGACTTCCTGGATTACGTTTTTGTCAATTCAGTGACTTTCCCCCATTGACAATATACTATCGTTTTGTCAAGTAAGTGGGTATCCCCCTCATTGACAAAATATCTCTTTGTCCCGTAAATGGGTTAGTTCTCATTGACAAACATCTCATTAACTTGATATTGCGTAAGCGAATAAGCTCTTATTGACAAGATTCGGAAGAGCTCTCATTCGTCATTCGCAGTCTCGTACAAGAAATAGACTTGTAGACTATGTCAATGAACGCTTATGTCCAATAACATAAGAATCTTGAGCTGACTGCTTCGATTCTCTTAAGTTTTGTTCATGAAACTTGCCTGTCAGATATGTATGTAGCTGTATTTCCGAATTCAGCTATATATATGTCTGCCAGGTAAGTATGAACAAACTTTATTGTGATATAATTTCATATTTTGCCTTGCGTTATTTTACTTCTGGTTGGTTCAAGTCATATACGCTTGCTGTAGTTACCTCTTCGGATGGCAACCGAGAGGTCTATTGTCTATTTTAAGGACATTTAATCGTTACTCCCTGCAGCCTTCCAGGAGTTTCCGATTTATCTTTTACCGTTGTATAGTAGTGTTCTGACTACACAAACGCATCTCTATATTTAGCGTTTTCTGTTTCGGTTAAATATACCAGCTTGAGAGTCTTTCTGCTCAAAAAAATAACGGACCCATTTCTTCGTAGAATAGGGTAGCTGGCAACCCAGACATAAAGTTAAGAGACGACGTTCGTAAGCTGCTGGCTGCTGCTGTCACGCTGTGTCTGTCCTCCAGTCCAACCGAGCCAGTAACAGATCGTGCGCTGTCATGCGCGGTAGGTTACGTCTCTCTCTCCTGCGGGATTGACTGACTAACCGTATCTCTGTGCTGACGGTCACGTCTCTCCTGCGGATTGACTGACTAACTGTATCTCTGTCCTACAATCACAGACTTTAGCCTAAGATTGAGGGGATTTCTTACGTGAATGAATAAACGTTACATTCGTTTTGCCTTAACTATGTTCAACAGAGTATCTCTTAATCCTTTCGGTGCTCGTTACCGCACGGTATGGAACTACGAGTCTACCGCAACATTGCACTTTTATATGCTCTCCTGCTTAGGCAAAAGCGCAGCCTTATTAGGGAAGTAAGCCATACTCGGGGAGGGAATGGATGAGATTGATGGGGACCATTTCCTTCCTGAAGAAGTTTGTTTCTCCGAATAGACTGCAATTCAGACCACAGTTTTTTCCTACCGGGAAACTGAAAATATTATTCAAGATCTAGGAATGATTCTGAACATCTCTCAGTGCGTCTATCAACCTGAGGTGATAGAAAGAAGGTGCCGGGAGGAACATCTGGATAGGGTTTCAGATGTCCTGGATCTTAATCTGAAAGAAGTAAAGCGATTCGGTAGTCCCTCCAGTCCTCGAAACGAGTTTTTGGAAACAGTGGTCCAGATCAACTCTGATATTCCACAGCTCTCTCATATCTTAAGAAGTATCTTCTCTCGGTCCTTGTTCGAGTTTACGAGAAAGAGCCTATTATAACAACAGGCGTAGAATGTAACGATCCTCTACAGGTTCGTTACAGGATTGCAAAAGTCCATACGAATCGTCTCGATCGACGGCAGCAACTATTCACTTCCGAGTGGAATCTTTCTTTAGAAGTAAGTTGAGAGTTGTGTAGACTTTAGGGACGCCCTTTCATTCTTCTCTTCGATATGTTGAGGATGAAGAGGCTTCTTCTTCTCTGCTCCCTTATTCTCGATCCCGGGATCGGTACCTTCAAACGCCATCCTATGATATTGAACGGGGATGGATGTTTAGTCTCTTTTCCCCTTTTTCAATCGCTTAGGAAATGTAATAAGAGGATTTATGACGTCACAGGGAGCGACGATGACGCTGATCGCCCCATGTTGGCCTTCAGGATCCTGGATTCACAGAGGTCACATACCTCCTAGTTCACTTTCCAAGGACCTTTTCCGGAGAGAGTCGGTCTACTCTAACTCGAAAGGTACCTATAACCTCTCCGCTCTGAGTTTGACTACGTTCAGACTATCGAGATGTTGACAGGAATAAGATTACCGTCTTCCATTTCCGTCGAAGAATGGGATAAGCTGGCAGTCACAACTATTAAAGATACGCAAATATGTGTTGACGGCCTTTGGGCTCAGAGATTTGCGTCTGTCAAACAAACAAAAGCCCCTTCACGATTTTTTGAGTTCTGTGGAATCTCGAAACTCGCTCACCATCTACTTTTTGTCTCACCTGTTTTCTCGGAGTCAGACACTCGTGCGAGATCAGGCGACATATAGTAGCCCTGAGTTTCTTGTTGACGAAGTCGGTTGCGTTTATTACACCCCCGCATGATCGTGTAACATGAGACCAGGTTGGACTGTCAGGCATTCTTCCTTCGGGACTGAATCGCCTTTTTGCTCCTCGCTCCTTTCTCCTTGGGGGTAGCACCAGAAGCTCGAGTCGGAGGTTGATTCGCTTGACGACGTTGGGTTGCGTTGATAACCCCCAAGGTTTGCTTAGATTGAATCGCCCAGGCAGTCCAGACACTCATCCTTCAGCGAAGAATAGTGCCTTATGGTCTTCAGGGTACAGCCTTGCTGTCCTTGATTCGTCTGACTGGTCAACTGGTCGGTCACCTGACTTTAGTACAGACGTACTGACTGTGCATGTCCAGATCGAAGTTTTCAATATGGAACTTAGACGTAGTCTGAAGTTCTTGATGTCAAAGCATTCGAACCTCTCCTACCTGTTAACTTCTTGCATGTGATCAGGAAGGCCTTCTTCTAACCACCCTAGATACGACAAAGAGGGTTAGTGAAATTTTAAGCCATCGTAACAAGTTTTGGCTTTAGAGAAGACAAGGCGGTGTGCTCTCTAAGCCTTCCGTTGTGGCCGAAGAATGGAAACCCGTCTTGTCCTTGGGCCAGGAGCTTGGAAGCAAGGATGGCACAAGTTAGTGGGCAGGAGCCAGAGAGAGTCCTGTGCCCTGTCGGGTCTCTCAAGTTTTATCTACATAAAACTCAAGAAAGTCGAAGTCATTTGGGCAATCTGCAGTGTTTCGCGAACAAGACCAGACCTTTCCCATATCGAAGAACACCCTGGCTTTAGTGTTAAGGAGTTCTTTCAAAAAATGCTCCTTCATTGTGTTTGCACAAAGAATTGAAATCTTTTTATCTGAATGCTCACGAGGTGAGGGCGCGGCCTCGGAAGCATTTCAACAGAGCATGGCACTCAGCAACATCCTGCGAGTACCCATGTTTTAGCGAAGCAACTCTGTGTTCACTTCACACTCCCTGCGAGATGTGAAGATGGCATATGAGATCTGCTGCTCGCTAGGGCCATACGTGTCTGCAGACACAATCTTGGGGGCAAGAAGTACCACTCATCCTATCCTGTAGAAAATGGTTAGGAAGAGCTCTTAATTTAGTTGTTGAGTCGCCGACAACGGCGACTTCTTAACTCTTAAGCCTTAGTTAACACACCTTAACTTTGGCTAGGTTGGTCAGGTGGTGATATATTTATTTTACTTCTTAGCCCTCATGGTATGGTCAATATGGTCTAGTCACATTGTGGTCACGCCCCCGTTGACAGATCATCTGGAGTGCAACCAGCTTTATAGGTCTCTACCTCGCTGGCAACTCTAGTAAAGCAGAAGCAGACTTGGGTGACAGTAATCACGAAGTCAGCTATGCTAATAACAGGTGGAACCAAGATGTAAATCATCTGCAATGCAATTTTGTTTCCCAAAATCCTCCTTCTATTCTGTCCCTTCCCACCTCCAAAGGTGGGATTCAGCTATATATATATCGACAGGTAAGTTTCATGAACAAAATGATATTATTATGATACAATAAAGTTTGTTCATACTTACCTGGCAGATATAGATAATCAAGTACCCACCCACTTCCCCTCAGGGGACAGTGGAAATAAAAATTATGAATAGAAAAATGGGAATGGTTCCTGATACCCGCCTCCCAGCGGCGGGAATGGGTACTAACCACCTGACCGACCACTGCGTGTGTCGGAAGTTTTTAAAATTCTGTCGGACTTCAGAAAATACAGCTATATATTATCTGACCAGGTAAGTATGAACAAACTTTATTGTATCATAACAATATCATTTTTATTTATTATTATGTATTATTATTATTATTATTATTATTAAATAACTGAAATTTATCAATAAACATTTTACATACTAGTACCATAAAAATTCTTTCATCTTGGTAAGAGAGAGAGAGAGAGAGAGAGAGAGAGAGAGAGAGATGAGAGAGAGAGAGAGAGAGAGAGAGATAGAGCGAGAGAGAGAGATTGAGAGAGAGAGAGAGTAGCCTTAATTAAAAGTGACATGGATAGATTAGTATTGTATTTCTTTAAAATGCTATCACATAATTATGAATTTTGTAATTACAGTTATTATCATTATTATTATTATTATTATTATTGGAAAAGTAAAATAACCACAGTAATATGTCTGATTCTGTTATTTAAAATACAAAGCAGAGAGCTTTCAAAGACCTGCACGGTCTCCTTGTCAATCTGACAAGGAGGACCGTGCAGGTCTTCGAAAGCTCTCTGCTTTGTATTTTAAATAACAGATCAGACATATTACTGTGGATTTACTTTTCCATTTTATTTTATTAACTCATGTGATTATGAGGTTTCTTTGGATTATTATTATTATTATTATTTGAAAGTATTAAAAACATATAGTACAAGTACTATAAAAAATCTCGAGTCTCAGTAAATGAGAGAGAGATAGAGAGACGAGAGAGAGACGAGAGAGAGAGATGAGAGCGAGAGAGAGAGAGAGAGAGGAGACTGAGAGAGAGAGATGAGAGAGAGAGAGAGGGGGGGGTGGGAGAAGTTTCATGAGCACTTGATGGCAACAGCACAACAGCCCTCCTTCCCCCTACCCTTGTCACTTAACTTGATACATGACAGTTTTAGTACCTGGAGTTAGAGAAAGAAGACTGGGATTTCCTTCATTCTTCCATAATTTTTTAAATTTATAAGCTAAAATCTTACTAATTCACTATGGTATTTTCTTTAATGAATTGATATTATTGCTATATAAATTAATATTAATATTTGAAAAATAGTAAATCATTTATTTATCATACAAAAAAACATACATCTTTGTAGTAGAGAGAGAGAGAGAGAGAGAGAGAGAGAGAGAATTATTATTTTTATGTGATATCATTTAAACTTATTAAACTTACTAATACAGTATTAATCAAAATTAATATTTGAAAATTAGTAAATCATTTTTGTATCATAAAAATGTATTTAGTCATGAAAATAAACATCAAAATACACTAATTAGTGATTATTTTAGTTGGAAAATTCCGCGAATGGGCGAGTCCGTCCGCTAAAAATTTTATAGATTAGGTTCCAAAGAAAAATCCGCGAATGTGTGAGTCCGTGAATCCGGAGAACGCGAATACAGGGGGACCACTGTATTCCCGTTTCGGACTTCATGAAAGACTATTTACGGTGGTGGAACGATCCCGTCAAGCTCCAGGAAGGCCTTTCCCTAAAACAGAGGAACCCAGACCTAGTGTTGTTTTCCGACGCCTCGGACTCGGGATGGGGAGCAACACTGGGAAAGCTGGAGGTCTCGGGCTCCTGGAACAGAGAACAGGAGAACTTTCATATCAATCAGAAAGAACTGACTGCAGTTTTTCTGGCTCTCAAGGAGTTCGGAAGTGCAGTGCACAACAAAGTGGTGCAGGTCAACTCCGACAACACGACGGCGTTGGCCTACATCAACAAACAAGGCAGAATCCACTCTGAGTCCCTTTACAAGACGTCAAGAGAGCTTTTTCTCTGGGACGAAAAACAGAAAAAGTGTGACATTATTGATGCGCTGCATTCAAGGGGAGAAGAATGTAAGGGCAGACATCCTGAGCAGGAAACATCAAGTCTTGGCGACAGAGTGGACTCTCCATCAGGAAGTCTGCAAGAACCTGTGGCGAACCTGGGGTCGCCCATGCATAGACCTCTTCGCCACAGCACAAACGAAGAGGATGGGACTTACTGCTCTCCAGTCTCAGATCCCGAGGCAATCCACATAGATGTGTTTTTCCTCATGAATTGGGATCATCTAGATGTGTACGCCTTCCCGCCATTCAAAGTGGTACACAAACTGATGCAAAAGTTCGTGTCTCACGAAGGCACCAGGATGACTGTAGTGGTTCCCTTCTGGCCGACAAGAGAATGGTTCACAGAGGTACTGGAATGGATGGTGGACACCCCCAGAAGTCTTCCTTTAAGAGTAGATCTACTCAAACAACCCCACTTGGAAAGGTATCACCAAAACCTCCAAGCTCTTCAATTAACTGCCTTCAGACTATTGAAAAACTCACAAGAGCTAGAGGATTTCGAAGGAGGCAGCTAGAGCCATCGCAAGAGCAAGGAGGTCTTCCACCATTAAGGTTATACCAATCCAAGTGGGAGACTTTTAGAGGTGGTGCAGGGACAACTCCGTTTCCTCTTCCCAGTACCTCTGTGACTCAGCAGGATTTTTCTGCTATACCTTAAGCAAGAGGCGTAACTTTTCAGCTTCTACCATTAAGGGTTATAGAAGCATGCTAGCAGCAGTCTTCAGGCATAGGAACCTGAATCTATCGGACAATAAGGATCTACAAGACCTTCTTAGATCCTTCGAGACGACTAAAGAGAAACTACAATCTTCACCAGCTTGGAATTTGGATGTAGTTCTGAAGTTTCTCATGAGTGATAGGTTCGAACCTTTACAGGAAACATCATTTAAGGACCTCACCATGAAAACTCTCTCCTTGATAAGTCTAGCAACAGCAAAAAGAGTCAGTGAAATCCATGCTTTTAGCAAAGCTGTAGGTTTCAGACAGGGCAAGGCTATCTGCTCTCTACAGCTAGGATTCTGGCAAAGAACGAACGCCCTTCTCAGCCCTGGCCCAAATCGTCCAGATTCCAAACCTGTTGGATCTCACAGGTGAGGAAGCAGAAAGAGTTCTTTATCTCGTAAGGGCCTTGAGGCATTTACCTGGAAAGAACGGAAAAAATTACGTGGCAATTCAGAGGGGGGGGGGGGGTTTGGTGCTCTGTCAAAAGCCCTCTCTGCAAATGTCAAAGAATGCGTTATCCTTTTTTATAAGGCAATTAATTAGGGAAGTGCATTCAGCAATTAATGAAGCAGATCTCAAGCTACTAAAAGTTAAAACTCACGAGGTTAGGGCCGTAGCAACCTCGGTAGCTTTTAAACCAAATAGATCCCTTCAGAATATCCTGGACGCAACCTTCTGGAGAAGCAAGTCAGTATTTGCGTCGCACTATCTTACACAAGTGCAGACTTTGTATGAAGACTGCTACACACTGGGTCCGTTTGTAGCAGCTCATTCAGTAATAGGAGAAGGGACTACTCCTTAAAAAACCACATATACCAATACTCTGTTCTTACCTTGGGACTATTGAAATTTTTATGGTTGTTTGTGGAGACTGGACGCAGTCTTCCACAATCATTGATCCTTAGTCAGGTGGTCAACTTGTTCCTTGGTAGTGCCCGGAACAAGGGTATTGTAGGGAGTCTAGTCACATAGAGGTTTGACCAGTTGACAGTCTCCAAGAGGTCTTCAGCCCCCTGGGTGGATCGCTGGATCTCATAAGGAAAGCAGACATAATGAGGCAGGATATCATTGAAGTCAGCTTCCTTAACAGTACGAACCCGTAAGTTTGTTTTTTATGAATAGGACTTACCTGGCAGTTATATATATATAGCTATAGTCTCTATCGGTCTGGCAGATTTTTCAAAACTCGCGGCAACCGCCGAGTGGTAGGTGTTCGGTTAGGTGGTTAACAACCCTTACAGGGTGGTACTTGGAATCATTCCCATTTTCTATTCCTCAGATCATCTCTGCCGGTTGGACTGACAACATCGTTGCTAGTCCGCCGTCGGGTTTTTCGCTTGCTTCCCTGTGTCAATGTATTTCTGCTGATAATTGGTGACGTATTCTGTGGATTGGCAATCGCTTTTGTGGCTTGTTTTTTGGATTATTCTTTTGATTGTTCTTTGATTACAATGTCTCAGAAACATTTTCGAGTGTGTGTGAATGAGGAGTGTAAGGTGAGATTGCCGAAAGCTTCGGTTGATCCTCACACTGTTTGTTTGGGGTGTAGGGGATTTGAATGTGCTTTAGATAAAAGATGTAAGGAATGTGAGGTTTTGGATGAGAAGCAATGGTTGGAAATGAAACACTACGTGCGTAGATTGGAGTTAGATAAAGTAAGGAGGGCTTCTAAATCTAAATCTAGGTCTGGGAGTGATGCTAGTATAGACCTTTCTGATCCCTCAACCCCTGTAGTAGTAGAACCTGCTCCTGAGGTAGTAGCTCCTGCTCCTGAGACAGGACCTGTAGCTACGTTGGATGACCCTCAGTACGTCAGGATGGCGGCTGAGATGAAGGACCTTATGGATCAACTTGCAGCCTTGAAGGAAGGTAAGAGTGCAGGTGAAATGAGTGATAGTAGCTGTGAAAGTGCAGTGGAACAGTGGCGACTGATCGATCCTGTCATACCCCTAGGTCTAGACCTCTACCAAGCTCCCAGGACCAAGGGAGAAGGTACGTCGACGACCGTAAGGGGTGAGAGGAACTGATCCTCGGTCAGTCCTGTTGCGTCTTTCCAGGCTGCTTATGACCGCCACGGAAAAGGCATGTCGGAAGTGTTAGTGTCTTCTCCGAGCACCTCTTCAAGACGCAGATGGCAGTATGAGGAGTCGAGGCGATCAAGAGAAGTTGGAGGCAGCAAGCTGACCAGACTCGTTATCGCTCACCCTTTCAAGTAGATGGAGTAGCCCGGAACCGTTTCCTTCCGACGACGACTGGGACGCTTCTCCTGCGAAAAAGGGCGAAACCTAGAGAGGATAATTCTCTGCAGGACGCATGGAGGGAAGAGAGATCTCCTCTCCCTTCAGCTTACGGAGAACTTTCAAGAGAGCCTTCTCCTGCTTCCAGCATGACTCGACACCCGTCCCCTTCGGAACCGCAAGACCCAGCAGCGGTAGCGAGATCTTTCATGACTGTCATGCAAGAACAGCTGACTTCGCTAGTGAAAGCTTTTAGCCGCCCTCCCCCCCAGTCGGGCAGACGTAAGGATGACAATCTGCCAGTGAAGAGATCAAGGGAGGAAGCTCCTGCAGAGGTTTCTGCTAGTGCGTAAGAAGGAATGGAGTTCCTCTCCTTTCAGGAATTATAAACAGCACCGTTCGCGCGATGTAAGGAGGTTACGGCACTCTTCTCCCGCAGAGCCTTCCCTCTCTCGCACCGTGAAGTTTCTGGCTCCGTTCAGTCTGCTTCTCCCGACTCTCGACGCCACGATAAGTCAAGCTCTCGTCGCCTCACCTCTCCATCCTCTAGACGTAAGGAATTTTCTTCCTCTCGCCGAGATACGGACTTTTTCGCTCGATACAACGACACCTTCAGGTCTCCGCACCGGGTTAAACAAATCAGCTTCTCCGTTCCCGACAGACCTTCGCTCGAACAGGACGACTTTGCTAAAGCTTGTGGACGTCAGGACGACATACAGCGCTTCCTCGGACAGGCCGCAATCCAGCGCTGTACGCAGACATCCAGCGCTGTACGTCAGGATGCATCCAGACCTCGACGCCAGGACGCATCCAGCTCTCGGCGGCAGGACACATCCAGTTCTTGACGCCAGGACGCATCCAGTCCGTGGCGTCAGGACACATGCGTCTCTCGGCGAAAGAACGCTCCCAGTGATCTACGACATTACACATCCAGCTCTCAACGGAAGGACGCATCCAGCTCCCGACATCGAGACGCATCTAGCACTCGATACAAGAAAAGGATGCGGCAAGTGATCGACCCTCAGGATTTACCCGTCTCCTCGGCGCCAGGACGCATTTGCCTCCCGATGTCAAGACGCTTCCATTCACGACGCCAGGATACATCCGACAATCGGAAATGTCATACAATCAACTTACCTGTCAGATATATACATAGCTAAGACTCCGTCGTCCCCGACAGAAATTCAAATTTCGCACACTCGCTACAGGTAGGTCAGGTGATCTACCGCCTGCCCTGGGTGGCAGGACTAGGAACCATTCCCGTTTTCTATCATATATTTTCTGTCGCCGGTGGTGTCAACATCGTTGCTACTACCTCCTGACTGGAATCGCTTTTCAAGACAATTGATCATCTTTTTTGGACTTTTGGTGACGTACCTGGATCGTTGTTTTGGCATTCGCTACCGTGGACTGGATTTGGACTTGCTTTTGATTTTTCTTCAAGAATGTCTGATTCAAGTGGTTGTGTGAGAGTGTGTGTGAATGTAGGCTGCAAGGTGAGGATACCGAAGGCTTCGGTTGATCCTCACACTGTATGCCGCAAATGTAAGGAGGGTTTTGATTGTTCTATTTCTAACACCTGTCATGAATGTGAGAGGTTGAATATTGAGGAATGGAAGACTCTAACTTCTTACTTGAAGAAGTTAGAGAGGGATAGAGTCAGAAGGGCTGCATCTAAGGGTGCGGGTAGTACAAGGCCTATTGAGGCCTTTTAATGATTCTAACTCTTCATTAAACTATGCATTTGTTCTAATTCTGTATCAGGGCCCTCACTTGCTTTACATTCAGATTCGGCCTCGGAAATCGCTGATCTGAAAGCTACACTTCATAGGATGAAATCCAAAATGGCTGCCATGAAAGGTAAGGATTGTGAAAGTGATTATTTTAGTGAAGTGAGTGCCCCCAGTGTTGTGGAGGGGCGTCTGACCGTCTCGCGACGCCCAGGCCTAGACCTCTTTCAAGCTCCCAAGCCCAGAGGAGAAGAAAGTCGAAAAGCCGTACGGAGGTTGTGGAGAATTTCCCCAGTCAGGCGTCCCTTCAGCAGGCTCTGTAGTTAGACAGACTGCTCAGGATCGCTATAGGAAAAGCGTCCTCAGAGAGTGCTTCTCTTGTCTGCCTCCCTCCCTCTCCTAAATGAGGGTGGAAGGATTCAGACCTTTCCAGGCCTCTGAAAAGGCACTGGAAAGAACCTGTGTTGGATTCAAGCCCCGAAACGTTTTTCTGAAGAAGCGCCTCCCTGATAAGAAGGCTAAGAGGGTTTTGACGTCCCCTGGCTTTGACAAAACTCCTTCGAGGTCTCCATCTCCCGTTGAAGAAGACGCCGGAGAAGCTTCCAAGAGGATTATTTTGGTCTGTACAAGAACAGTTATCCGCCTTGGTAGGAGTCCTTTCGAAAGATCCTCCTCGCAGAAAAGACGTGAGGCTTCCTGTCAAGAAGTCTCGTCTTCCTTCTCCTGCCAGGAGTGAGGCTCGTGTGGGACGTGAGGTGTATTATAGGCGTGAGATGTCTTCCGATAGAGAGTCATACGCCGAATACGAAGCGCCAGACAAGCGCGAGACGCCAGCCAAGCGCGAGTTTTCTACCAGACGAGAAGCGTCTTATAGGATTGAAGCGCCAGATATGCGCGAACAACTTTATAGGCGCGAGGATTTAGCCAGACATGATACGTCTGCTAAGACAGCAGCGTCAGCCAAGCGCGAGGCGCCAGCCAAGCGCGAGAATGCCAGCCAGACGCGGAGAGAATTCAGAGGCGCCAAGCGCCAGGATTCAACCGGCGCAAGCGCCAGAAAAGGAGGCTTCATCCAAACAAGAATATAGCGCCAGAGAGGCGCGAGGCATCAGCAAGGCGCGAGGCGCCAGCCAGGCGCGAGGAGCCAGCCAAGCGCGAAGCGTCAGCCAAGCGCGAGGCGCCAGTCAGGCGCGAGGCGCCAACCAAGCGCGAGGAGTCTTACAGGCGCGAGACGTTTGCTTTTATTAATAAGGGCTCCGTACACGCTCTTAGCCCCTCTCCTATTAGGAGTTTGTCTCCCGCAGAGAGAGAAATTGGGCAGGAAGACCCAAATCTGAAATTGAATTCTCCTTCTGATCTTTTCGTGGAAGAGGACTCAGAAGACGAGACTCACGGCAGAGAAGGGCTGTCTAACTATAAAGTTTTGACAGCTCTCCTTCTTCAGGAATACGGAGATGCCTTGACCCCTGCCGCTCCTCCTTCTCCTCGCTCACTTTTTTCATGCTCCAAGACGCCAAAGTCATCGGCTTTTCTGAAGATGAGGGCGACGATTTCTATGAAGAGAGCTCTTCAGTCTCTGGATAGCTGGATGCTAACCAAAAAGGAGTTAGTTAGAACGGTGTTCTGCATGCCTCCCGCTAGACTTACGGGCAAGAGAGGTATTTGGTACCAGACGGGGAGAATTATGGGGCTCACTCTCCCCCAGCTTCGGCTGAAGCTGACTTTTCCCAGTCTGGTAGATGCATCCAGGAGACATAGCCTTCATAATGCAAGAATAACTTAGGGTCTTTCGGAGTTGGATCATCTACTCAAGGGACTTTTTCATTTTCATACAATCAACTTACCTGTCAGATATATACATAGCTAAGACTCCGTCGTCCCGACAGAAATCAAATTTCGCGGCACACGCTGCAGGTAGGTCAGGTGATCTACCGTCCTGCCTGGGTGGCAGGATTAGGAACCATTCCCGTTTTCTATTCATATTTTTTTTCTGTCGCTTGGAATGTAAACAACGTTTGCAGTTCCTCCTGACTTGATTTTTGGATTTCATCGCCATCGATCTTCTGGGCTATCTTTTGCAGGGAAGTACTGGATCTTTGGTTCGGCATACGCATATTAATTTGTTTTAATAACTTTGGCTTCGAAAATTTCGAAGAATTGTTTACGTGTAACTACCGAACTTTTCGGTAGACACTCACATAGTTTGCAAGAAGGAAAATTTTAATATTTATTCATAATAACGTGCAGTAAATGTTAGAATTGATTGAGCTAACTTCCTTCTTGAGGAAGTAAGGAATAGAATAGTTACGCTTCCTTTAGAAGTTTTTATAGCTCTCGTACTAACGAGCAGTTAGAGCATTAACATTACTAGTAGTGTTGTATCCTCATTCTCCTTCTTACTTCACAGAATCTTCAAATTCATATTGCAATTGAAGACAAAGGAATGTAGCTCAAAATACGAGCTATTGAAAGGTAAGAAGTGATTTTAGTGTTAGTGCAGTGGAGGGTGCGTTCTGATCGGCTCTGTTTCGCTCCCAGGCCTAGACCTCTTCCAAGCTCACATACCCAGAGAGAAGGAAAGTCGAAAGCCTTACAGAGGTTATGGAGAATCCCCACCGATCAGGCGTCCCCTCGGCAGGAGCTGTAGAACGTCCCAGACTGCCAAGTTCGCCATTGGAAAGGCGTCCTAATTAGTAGAGGGTGCGTCCGATCGGCTCTGTCTCGCTCTCAGGCCTAGACCTCTTCCAAACTCACAAGCCCAGAGGAAAAGGAAAGTCGAAAGCCTTACGGAGGTTATGGAGAATCCCCATTGATCGGGCGTTCCCTCGGCAGGATCTGTAAAACGTCCCAGACTGCCAGGGATAGCCATTGGAAAGGCATCCTTTAAAAAGTGCGTCTCTTCTTCCGTTTCTTCATCTTACATCCGAAAAGACGAAGAATGAACATGTTTGGAGTTCGGACGATCTGGCTCGTTCTCTGAAAACTAAGAGAACTCCGACTCACCGAGCGAGAGGCTGAGAGCCAGCCAGCAAGCTAGCGAACGTTCCAACAACCAGCAGCGAGCCGCGTTCCAACAGACTAGCGCAAGCCGCGTTCCAACAGACTAGCGCAAGCCTCGTCATACAGATAAATGCGAGCCGCGTTCCAGAACTTTTTTCTTGGCGCAAGGCGCCTTCAAAGAGAAAACAGACGGCTAGACTGAGGAGCCTTATAGTAGAGTGGCAATCAGAAGGATGCTTCCATTGAACGTTTACTGGCAAGAGGCTCGTATAACAAGACTAGAGGCGCTCGGATCTATCAGGGCGCACGGGACCTTCCACGCAAGCGGAACGTTCCAGGAGCGAGTCTCCTTTCTAGCGTGCGGAACATTCCAGCGCGCGGAACTATCCAGACGCCAGGCGCTAGGCGCAAGGATCCAGACGCCAGGCGTCAGAAGATTCCAAAATCTTCATTTGAGAGAGAGGTCAGTCGCGAGACTCCTCTTTGAGTTTTTTAACTGAGCAACTTTCCCTGGCAAATGTGCAAGATGTCGCACAGGCGGCTGTTGCTTTTGTCAGAAGGATTCTGATACTAAGAGAAGACCCCTTTTCATTATTCAGAAGACTCCTGTGTTAGGCAGTTCCTCTCAATGCGGACTCTCTCCTTCATTCATGCTCTTCCCTCGTTTTGAGGAGGCAAGAGCTTTGGGAGTTTTTCTTAATAAGAATCTCATCGACGTTTGGGTATGATGGCGGATAGGAAATACAGGCAGTCCCCGGGTTACGACGGGGGTTCCGTTCTTGAGGCGCGTCGTAAGCCGAAAATCGTCGTAAGCCGGAACGACACTTGGAAATATGCCTTAAACTAAGAAAAAGTTAGAGGACCTTACCTGTGTGACATGCAAGTATATTGCATGATGTGTAGTGTGGTTATTCAATGGCAAAGGATGGTTCTTGAAGGTATAATTCTTTATTAAACTCTTGTGACACTATAAAGCACAATGTACTACACTTAATCCTTAGGTTAGATTATACACTAAACACTATAGTATTATGCACTGTACACTTCGTAGTAGTATTTGGTAGATCCTGGAGTACACTAAAATCCCAGTCTGGTAGCTCTGGAAGGTAAAGTATAACACAATAGTACAAAATACTACACAAAGTCCTGAATGCAATATGTAAATTATAGATATCAAGAGTAAAAGAGTTAATGTATGTTAATTAATTCCTTACTTTTAGTTTATAATTCCTTACTTTGAGTTATATCAAGAGTAAAAAAGTTAATGTATGTGAATTAATTCCTTACTTTTAGTTTAAATTTGTCGTTCAACGTAACCCTGGATGCACAAAGTCTTATGTGGCCCCATAGCCTACATCATTCAGGGGGTTCTGGAATGTACAAAAAATAATTAGTATGTCAGTAAGTACTCTATGCATAGTAAGTTACATACAGTAATAGCACCATACAGTGGTTTAATATCACATATATAACATGTATAAAACTTAGATTAATGTATGTAATTAATTCCTTACCTTTAGTTTAAAGTTGTCGTTCAATGTAACCTGGATGCACAAAGTCTTATGTGGCCCATAGCCTACATCATTCAGGGGGTTCTGGAATGTACAAAAAATAATTTTGTCAGTAAGTACTCTATGCATAGTAAGTTTACATACAGTAATATAGCACCATACAGTGGTTTAATATCAACTGGTATGCATAGTATAAATGATTGGTCTACACCCCCTGTTCAGCAGGGAGTGTACAGTATGTACGTAATTCCATGAGGGACCTTGATCACTTATCCCATGTGAGAGATCTTGGTCACTTTTTTTTTAGTATGTACGTATAAAACTTACTTAATGTATGTTTACTACACTATGTATAATTCCTTACCTTTATGTTATGTAGTAACCCTGGACAAAGTTTTATGTGGCCCCATAGCCTGCATCATGGAGGGGGGTCCTGGTTTTCTGGAATGTACCAGTATCAAAGTTAAGTCATGTTATGTATGTTTAGTAAGTTACATACAGTAACCATACGTACAGTGGTTTATAACATGTATGTACATAATCAAACTTGGTTGGAAATTCCTGTAAAAAAAGTTATGTACGTATGTAATATGTACTACTGTATGTAAAAACCTTACTGTTCATACTTTGTTACACTACATGTTACATGTGATACGTATACTTTCCTGAAGGGTTTTTTCCATCCAAAAATGGTGCTTTGGCTTACTTGTAGTTATCCCTTGATGACACTTGTAGTAGTAATTTGTTAGTAACAACCTGGAGTTGTGTGAAAATGTTGGTTCTGGAAGGAAAAGTACAAAATTAGAAAATTAGTGTACAAAATATACACTACAGAAAGTTGTGAATGCAATATGTTAATTACTGTAGATATATCAAGAGTACTAAAAGAGTTTAATGTATGTTAATTAATTCCTTACTTTTAGTTTAAAGTTGTCATTCAATGTAACCCTGGATGGACAAAGTCTTATGTGGCCCCATAGCCTACATCATTCAGGGGGTTCTGGAATGTACAAAAAATAATTTTGTCAGTAAGTACTCTATGCATAGTAAGTTACATACAGTAATATGCACCATACAGTGGTTTAATATCACATATAACATGTAGTATAAACTTAATTTAGAAATTCCTTACATACTTACCAACTTTTAGTGAGTCTCAAAGCTGTTACCTAGGTTGTGGGAGATGGAGGTGGAGGTGTAGAGCATTCATGATAAGGATGCATTCCAACCTAACTTCAGTGTGCTTTATCACAGATAACAGGCTAGGATGATGGGCAGTCTGGAATGAAGAATTAATATTAAAGGACAGTATGTAACCACTTAGGTGTACAAAATTTATTGTACGTATGCAAACATTAAACACAACTGAGAATTCCTTACCTTCAGCAAAAAGGGATTTTGACGTAAGGAAAAATCTATTTCTGGGCGATTGGCTCGTGTCGCCAGCGAAATATCCTTTAATCTATTATTTCTAGGGTAAATGTACTAACACATACCAGAGAATAAATAAATAAAGAAAAGTCAGTACAACTGACTCGCTCACCCTCCAAGAGGGTGTCGGTATGAACACTATGGCGAGTGAGACCACTACCACGAGCCGAATACCAATAGAAATATCCCACTACAAAATCCCCACAAGAGGAGAGCCGACCCACAGAGTGGGCAGCAACTACTACTACTCCATCCCATGCTGCCGACTGCTGCGCCTCTGGTGGCCATCCTTTTCAGTTAGCGCACACGGTATACACGTGCCCTTTTTTGCTCTGTGTTTTTTGTGCCCTTTTCTTGGATTTATTTATCATAGAGCGTGCAGCCATCGCAGCAGCTAAGTTAAGTACTCAGTATTTATTGCTAATTGGTTTCCGGCCCTGAGCCCGTATTTGCCGTTTTTAGGTATAAATACGAACTCTAGGTCGGAAGCATGGCAGCATTGTTCTGCCTCGTGGCGGGTTCGTTCTTGGTCTCCCATACCCAGAACATTCCCTTACTTTAATACGCTCTATTTTAATCGTCCGTTTTGTTTTAGGGTACAGTCTACACGGTTTTTGTCATGCATGCATGCCTTTTACCTTATGTAGGCTCCTTCTATCCAGACCCTAGCCACGGCTCTTAGTATCGGCCCCGGCTAGCTTTGAGTGGTAGACTTTCCTTCGGGTTAGTCGTACACTCCTGGATTTTTTCGCCTACTATTTTGTTTTCTTCCTTTCATGTTTTATTCATTTTATATTATATTGTATTTAGGTTAGTGTAGGCGTCTGGCTTCATTTAGCCTAGGTTAGGGCCCATAGGGCCCATATGCTACCGCTCCTCAGTTCAGTTGCTTCCCGATAGCATCTCTCTGATCAGCCGGTGGTGTTTTCTAGGCCTTATTGTCTCATTGTTTTGTAGTTACCGCCCCGTGGTCACTGCGTGATCACGGAGCAGCCAGACGCCTGTCCAGTCTTCTTCCCCCCTCCCGCTCTTCCATAGAGTCGGGGGGTGGGTTGGTCTACCCATGCTCGCTCCGCATACCCGAGCCTGCCTCCCTCTCCCCCCAGGCGGAGGGAGTAGAGGGACGGGACAGACCCAGACTGGACTCGACCTCTCCAGCTTCTCGGTCCGGCCGGATGGTAAGGTGGGGGGACGGGCCTTTCCCCCCTCCGCGCTACTCCGTCGCTCCGTTGCTAGCCCGAGTCTGTTTGTCCTCTCGCCCTTTCCCACCTTACTGGGGCTCCTTTGCCACCGGAGCCCCAGCATCCAGCGGAAAGGTGCTAGTCCACCCAACAGGGTGGACCGGGATATACAGTTGGTCTCTACTAACCACTCCGGCTCGCTGAGTCATGACACTCCGCCACGCACTGGACTTAGTCCGGTACGTTCGTATTTTATAGGTTTAAGTTCTGTTATGTTAAACTAGTAAGTTTATCTTAAGCTACCTTAAACCATCCCCCCCTCCCTCACCTGTCTCACCGGATCTCTCCGGGGTTATAGCCTATTCAGGCGGTAAGGGAGGGGTTATGCCCAAAATTTTTTCCGAGCTCCGGCATGCAACGGAGTTCTTCTGTCCTTTAGCCTGTAAGTGATAACCTTTAAGATACTCATGTGTCTTTCACTTACAGACCAACCAACTGTGAGCATCCGGGATGCGCCGCCACACTTCAAGACCCATGTGGACACGAAGTTTGCCGGTCCCATGCTCCATGCGCGACTCCGCACGGGGACATCCAGGTCTGGTATCACGAGACGTGCCACCATCTGTTATGATCTGGTGAGCCAGCTTTTTAGACGGGGTAAGTATTCCAACTCCGTTAGCCAGTCCCCATTCTGTTATAATTCTTAAGTTTTCTAAAATTCAATCTCCAAACTTAAGATAAAAATTCATGGGGTTTTGCAGCCCTATAATTTTAAGTTAAGCTTTTAATTTTGTTTTAGTTTTAAGTTTAATCTTAAAATCTAATCAATACCCTCTCTTTCAGGCTCCGGCTGTGAAGGATACCGCACTGGCAACCCTGCGGGCCTGGGTCGGCGGTTTTGGGAAGAACGCCGCCAAGGGTATGCCCTACATTCTTGAAAAGAAGTTGGCAGTACTGATCTTCCCCGGAGGAAAGTCAACAGGCTACGTCGACCCAGCAGAGGCTGCCCCGACTATCGCTTTCATTCAGCAACAGTCTGGCTGCCTCGTTAACAGATCAAGGCCAGGATATCTCCCTCGGAAGTCGCAACATTGGACATTAATATTGAACCTATGTAGGTGTAGACGACCTGTTGGTCGAGGTAGGTACGTTGGACGCCCAAGGGATGCCCTTGGGTGCCACTGGATCTTCTACCCCTGCAACCTCTCCATCCTTCCAAGGCTTTACAGTACTGAATTATATACTTCTCCTGACGCTTCCGTTAGACCCAAGGTCAAAGGTCAAACTGTTAAAACCTTGACCAAGACGTCGTCGTCGTTCTAAGAAAGACGGCGTCGGCGTCATCCTCTTCTCGTAAGTCTCCGGCTAGAAATCCCGGTGAGCAGAGAGGTCTAAAGCTTCTGGGTCCGGCTCTAAATCCTCTAAGAGTTAGATCCTCCAGGGAGAGATCACACACTCCAGCGGAGTCGACAGTCCACTGCCCTTGGTTCCGGTTCAGAGCCACCCTTCCACCTCCGCAGCAGCTCCGGCTTTGGATTCCAACGCTGGTCTGTTGCAACAAGTGGGCGATCTGGTTGGTTCTCTGAAATCCAGTATGGAACAAATGATCTCCCGGTTGTCTGATAGGATCAACTCTCAGGACAACATTATAGCCGGACTGAGCCAAGCTCCACTAGCTTCTTCCCCAACTTTCAGCACAGGGGGAGGCCAATTACCCCCGTATGACTCTCTACCTCCGTTCTCAATGA
The DNA here is from genome assembly GCF_015104395.2 of Macrobrachium nipponense. Lineage (NCBI taxonomy): Eukaryota > Metazoa > Arthropoda > Malacostraca > Decapoda > Palaemonidae > Macrobrachium > Macrobrachium nipponense. Next base: position 34,225,000 of record NC_087215.1, read on the forward strand.
ACAATCCTTGGAGAGTAGCATCATACGCCCCCTCCTTAAGACGGGCTTATCTCTATCCCGGAATGTGGAACTCGGAGGATTGAAGACTTCGAGTTCTACCCGGAAGACCTTCAGCCTCCCTTCATCGGCTACGCCAGGCTCACCGCCTCGGCTATGACTCGGACGATAAGGTACCGAAAGAGACAGTCCTCTATTCACGAGACCAGGCTCAGAGAGAATGGCTCAGGTGTCTAGAGGACATGGATTGTTCCAATACAAAGATTCAATCGTTTAAGAGTCCGTTTACGATCTTTACAATGGAAGAG
>NC_087215.1:34225804-34345028 GCF_015104395.2 Macrobrachium nipponense
TGGATGCCTACAAGAGTCAAACCCATGACTTTATATTTGCTCCTGTACAGGAACAAGTTCTTACATTGCTGGTACGAAGAGATACTCTTGCCTATCTCTTAGTACTGCGTCGGTCCCAGAGGTCTGACCATTGATCCTGCGGTGCACACCCCGATCAATCGGACAGAGGCTTGGATCCCTCCCTCGCTCTTACGACCAGGGAGACTTCCAAGGTTTAAGGTTGGGGCGAACACCAGTCTGTTCACAAAAGACTCAGATTCCTCCCACCAAGAAGTGAGTCTTCCTATTGTAAAAGGACCGAAGGTTTGTATGCCGTGTCGGCAACAAATGACAATTTGTCCAAAATTGCATTTTTCCTAACTATACAAACTGAGGTCCTTTTACACATAGCCCCACCTCATGCCACCACCTCACTCTGCAGTTTTTGCTTGGGCCAAAAAGCAAAAAGTGATTTGTTTACCTCCCAGTCGCGCGCGCGCAGCACTGTCGGACAGCAGTTAACTACCGAACCCCTTGTTCGAAAGCTTACGACCTCTCCAGCTGCCGCTAGTACCATTCCTATTGTAAAAGGACCTCAGGTTTGTATAGTTAGGAAAAATGGCAACTTTTGGACCAAACATGTCATGTTATCATTGTCGAGGGGCAATATGTTTTTGACTGAGAAAAATACAAAATTTCTATTCAACTAGCTAGCTTTGTAAAAAATTACTTGGTTATAAAAAACTTGATTGAACAAACTAAGCAGCATGTCTACTATGGGTTTCAGAGACAGTGCAAGCAAGTTTTGGGTCAATACCTATTTCTGTAACGAACACTCGTAACAGAACGAGATTTTGCTATAGTGCATTACACCCAGTGCCGTAATTTATAAGGGTATCGTGAATCACTAATCGTAAAGATAATGACACTTGTCCTTGTACCAAGAGACAAAAACTCCATTATGCAGAATGGATACGAACACCATGCGATAAAGCTCCCCTAAACCCCCCCCCCCCCCTCATCTCCCACCCCCCCCCCCCCCTCCCCACCGCCATCTTTTCCTTTTTCCTTTCTTCCTTCTTTCCTTCCTCCGCTCCCCCCCCCCCCCTTTTCTCTCTCTCTTCTGTCTCTCTCCATCCCTCTTCTTAACGGTCTTCCTCCGCCTTCCTTTTCTCTCTTCTCTCTCTCTCTCTCTCTCTCTCTCTCTCTCTCTCTCTCTCTCTCTCTTCTCTGTTGCCATTCGGTATGTGTTGACCCTCCTCCAAACTGGGTATAAGACTACACACAAACGTTGAAATTGGTGAAATTAGGCTATGTATTGGAAGTATATATACATAAATATTAAAGCAATTTTATCATTATTGCATTACTATGGCAACTAGAATTCATGGAAACAGTTTATAATAATGGAACGGCGTATGTGTAAGCCTCCACTAATGTGGCAACGATGATTTTGCCATTCTTAGCATGCAAACATTAAAGCATGCAAACATTAAAGGTTACATTTATTTCTGGCATACGATTATTAAAGAAAATTCAAAATACTAATATAGACCTGAAATCAATGAAAGTGCTAGCAAAAACAAAAAAGCAGCAAAAAAAAACATGTATATAATTCACATTTTCCGTAGTTTTTGTTCCTATAATGCACTTTTCCGTATTCGTTCCTCTATGGTTTTCGGCAGCCAGAATGTACGAAAACGTTAGAAAACATTTGATTGTATCTACTTTAGAAATATCTGTAATTTTTCGGGGTAATTTGGTTGCAAAAAAGGGATAATATACTGATTGAAATCAAATCAAAATTTTTAATAACAAAGTAAATTTAAACTAAATAACGAGTAAAGTAAACAGTTTAGGGAATAAAACTTTGCAGTTTCGTCGTCTGTCGTCGTCTGCTGTTCATAACTGTGTTTATGGCGCGCGCGCGCTTAGAAACCAGGAACAGCAACGGTTTTTAAAGTGCAATGGGGAGTGAACTGAGACCGAAATGTGTATAATAACAATCAAAATAAGCACTGTGGAGTTTCAGTTGTGATGGCAGTAAGGATAAAAACCACCGATTACAAGGTAAGAATGAATTCAGTTCAAACCATAACCCCAGGAATAACAAGTTTCATACTTTCAGTAATATAGGCAACAAAATGTTGTTTTATTGTGCTGATTACAACTGCAATCTTGAGTAAGATCAATAAACGTTACATATATACGCTAACATTGTTCAAATGAGTGCTTGGGAAGGCTGGAAAGATGGTGGCCATCACTGATCAGAACCTTCCATGAAAAACGTAGCCGCCATATTGGATTCAAAACTGCCTTGAAAACATATTTTACGAAGAGCGTCACATGCTTATTTTAGTTCGTGTGGGGCTTTCATATATCACATTATGTTAACGAAACTTCAGTCTTTTAAATTGTATGCTTAGAGTTGCAATTATATTCTTGTTTCACCAATTAAATATCGAGTAAATAAGACCCATCCACCGTGATGAGGGTTTGGCCTGCCGTGGTGATTATTTACCGTAGATGTCCCTGGGTTTCATCTGCTGGGGAATCGGCGGACTAATACAAACAAGATGGCGGCTGTTTGTTTTGGCGCTAGTTTTGAAAACCTGTGCAGTGTTAGAAAAGCAAAAAACCTAAAAAAAAATGGTAATGGGGGACCCTATTGGGAACCGGGGTTTTTGGGTGGGGGGAGAACACACGAGTTTTGGTTAAAAGTTAATGAAAGCAGTAAGGGGGGACCTATTGGGAAACCGGGGTTTTTTGGGTGGGGGAGACACAGACGACGACAATGAACACGGAAAACTACGAAACCCTAGCAGACTAAACTAGTGGCCAACTAAACTGTAGCAGCTCCCTCTACATTCGTTCCCCGTTCGGTTAGGCTAACCAAACTGTTCCCCATACTCAGTTTAGTTGGCCACGTTTAACGTCTACTAGTTGGTTGGTTCATGAGATGAGTAGCCTAGGTAATGAAACTGTTGCCCTACTCTACATTCGTTCCACGTTCAGTCAGGCTAACTAAAATGTCCCCCTACTCAGATTATTTGGCCAAGGTTATCGCCTACTAGTTAACCGGTTCATGAGATGTGTGGCCTAGGTTACTAAACTGTCCCCCTACTCAACATTCGTAGACCGAACATATGGGCTATTAGCCTAATAGAACGTTTATGCATGAAATGCGGTACCTGGCCAACTGAACTGATCCTAACCAAATGAACCAACCTAACCAAACTTAGGCTGCGTGCCCTTACCTGGCCGGGGGAATTTGCCCCCCTGGACCCCCCAGTTTAATACGGTAACAGTGATTGCGACTTAACCAAAGGAACCGACCTAACCAGACTTAGGGTGCGTGCCCTTACCTGGCCGGGGCGAAGCCCCAGTATTATATGAACATAGTGATTGTAACCTAACCAAACGAAGCACCCTAACCTATGGCAAGTTCTGTAAGCAAGCATTGTAATGCTACCATTTTAGCGATCATTTCATTAACATGCGCCGTTACTTGTACGTTCGGACATGACTGGCACCGGTAACTTCTTACGGATATGTAAACACACTTAATATTTGCTAGAATACATGGATTAAAGTCACGTCCGAGTTCATAGTTCGAACATGTGGACTGCTAGCGCACGTGAATGTTCGGATACGATGAGCAGCCCTGACTTCCGCTTGCCAATAAAAACACTGACCTGCTATATATTACCTACTTGGTTTCAACCTTAACAAATGAACATATCTTACAGATACATCGATGAACTGACCTTAATATTGGGAGGCGTCAAATCCGTAAAGTCAAGCTTAGAGTTGGAAATCGGAATCATCAGAGTCTTTGGGGCGCACGATTCTTCTTTTCTTTCTGGCTGGGATCGTTCGTCACGGCAATAAATCACAATGTCCGGTATAGTAAATGGAATGGCGGCGGCAAATTGCACGTGCGCGGGATACGACGTGGAAGAAGCGGACATGATGAATGTTTATATGCTGACACAAAGGAACTTACTGAGCCTGAGGTCGAATCATGGTCGGGCAGGGTCGGGTCAGGGAACTATAATTACCTCGGTGGAGCGATTAAGGGCCGGGCAGAAGGTGTTGCACGGCCTGGCCAAAGGTATTGTCACGGTAAAGATGGTAGAAATGAATAAAAGGGGCCTAGCATATAATCAACAGTCAGTAAGATTCTTATAAAAACTGATAATAAATAATGGAGCTCCTACAGTTTAGTTGGCCAAGGGGAACGTCTGCTAGGTAATCGGCGGACGAACACAGAAGATGGCGGCCGTTTGTTTTGGCGAAAGTTTTGAAAGTCTGACTGGTCGAAGCATGTTCCGGCAGGATGACCGTCAGGTCCGTGAACTACTTACCGTGGCGGAGTGATTATGGAGCGGGCAAAATGGTGTTACGCGGCCTGGGCAACTAAACTGTAAAAAAGCCGAAGATTGACGCCATCTTGATGTTTACAGAGTCGCTTGTGTCAATAAACTTCCCATTTCCTGTGATAAATCCGCACACCACTTGTACCCGCAGATGCTGGGGCACTTTCATCACAACAATCAGAACACGGTCCCTTACCAGCACGTTTGTTAGTAAACAACTGTTTGTTCATGAAACTTACCTGTCAGATATATATATAGCTGTATTTTCCGAAGTCCGACAGAAATTAAAAAACTTACGACACACGTAGTGGGAGTCAGGTGGTTAGTACCCATTCCCGCCGCTGGGAGGCGGTATCAGGAAACCATTCCCATTTTCTATTCATAATTTTTCTGTCGCTGGTGTTGTAAACACAGTTTTCAGCACCTCCGTCTTGAATTTAGGAAACTTGGCTACTATAAGTACCCCTTTTTGATTTTTTGGTATCTTCAATTCTTCCTTGCGGACAATTGGAAGCACCAAAACACTTTGGATTCGATTCTGGCGTTATCAGAAGAGGGGTGGGAAAGGAACATCTAAGATGGTGGAACCGACCCTTTGAAGCTCGCAGAGGGTCTTTCCCTCAAGCTTCAGAACCCCGACCTAGTGTTGTTTTCCGATGCGTCTTCCGCGGGGTGGGGAGCAACACTGGGGGGGGGTGGGAGGAAGTGTCAGGCACCTGGAGAGGGGAACAGGGGTGTCCTGGCACATAAACCTCAAGGAGCTGGCAGCAGTTCATCTGGCGCTCCAGTTCTTTCAGAACGAGTCTCCGGCAATGTGTGGCAGATCAACTCGGACAACACCACAGTCCTGGCATACCTCAAGAAACAGGGAGGAACCCCACTCTCGATCCATGTTCTTCCTTGCAAAAGAGATCCTGTTATGGGCGAAGGCACACGACGTCTCTATCCTGACGAGATTCATATCAGGAGTAGAAAACGTCCGTGCAGATCTGCTCAGTCGACAAGGTCAACTTCTGCCGACGGAGTGGACCCTTCATCAGGAAGTATGCCGAGGTTTGGTGGAAGTTATGGGGATGTGCCTCTCGTAGACATCTTCGCAACTTCCAGGACAACGAGACTCCCTCTGTACTAAGCTCACCAGTTCTAGAACCCAGGAGCAGTAGCAGTAGACGCCCTTCTTTGGGACTGGACGGACTAGACGTATATGCCTTTCCCCCGTTCAAGGTCCTAGGGGAAGTAATAAGGAAATTCGCGCAGGCATCAGAGGGAACGAGGATGAACTCTCATCGCCCCCTTCTGGCCAGCGACCGACTGGTTCACAGAGGTCATGTCTTTTCTAGTAGACTTTCCGAGGACTCTGCCTCCAAGGATAGATCTACTCAAACAGCCCCACTTCGAGAGGTATCACAAAAAACCTCCCCGCTCTGAGTCTGACTGCGTTCAGACTATCCAGAAGTTGGCCAGAGCGAGGGGTTTTTCAAGACCTGTGGCGAAAGCGTCGCAACGGCAAGGAGACCTTCTTCTATTGCCGTATACCAATCCAAGTGGGCTGTTTTTCGGAGCTGGTGCAGGAAGAAAGGCATTTCCTCCACCTCTACCTCTGTGAGCCAGATCGCAGACTTCCTTCTTTACTTGAGGAATGAAGTTCGCTTAGCGGTGCCTACGATAAAAGGCTACAGAAGTGTGCTTTCTGTAGTCTTTAGGCATAGAGGACTGGACTTAGCCAATAACAGAGACCTTCATGATCTTCTGAAGTCTTTCGAGACTTCAAAGGTACCTCAACCAAGAGTCTTCTTGGAAACTTAGACATTGTTTCTAAAGTTTTTGATGTCCAGTAATTTGAACCTCTCAACTTAGCTTAGCTTAGAAACCTTACAAGGAAGACACTTTTTCTAACTGCTCTGGCGACGGTGAAGAGAGTTAGTGAGATCCAGGCTATAAGCAAGCATGTTGGGTTTAAGAACTCTGATGCTGTTTGTTCTTTAAGCCCTATGTTCTTAGCAAAGAAACGAAAACCCTTCCAACCCTTGGCCCAAGACTTTGAAATCAAGGGTTTGACAGAGATCGTGGGTAGTGAGCCAGAGAGAGTCCTGTGCCCTGTCAGGGCTCTCAAATTCTATTTGACAGAACGAAGGACTGTAGAGGACATTCGGGCAACTTGTGGTGCTCTGTTAAGAAGCCTGATCTTCCCATGTCAAAGAACGCGCTTTCTTTCTTCTTGAGAGACACCATTAAGGAAGCTCATTCCACATGTAGTGATAGTGACATGAAGCTTTTAAAAGTGAATGCCCACGAGGTGAGGGCTATTCGACCTCGATAGCTTTCACAGAAAATATGGCACTCAGTGACATTTTGAGTGCCACATATTGGCGGAGCAACTCGGTGTTCGCTTCACACTACCTGCGGGAGGTGAAAGCGACATACAACATTGCTGCGTCGCTTGGACCATACGTCGCTGCAGACACTGTTTTGGGGCAGGAGGTAGCACTCATCCTTTCCTTTAGTGGTTAGGTGAGCTTTTAATTGTGTGTGACTTTTTGGTTGTGGGGTTGACCGCCCGAGGCGGATCTCCCTTCTTTAGTTCTAGTTTAGTGGAATACCTTTGGTAGACTAGGCCAGGTGGTTTTTTACTTCGTTGCCCTCATTGTATGGTCAATGGTCTAGTCACATCGTGGTCACGCCCCCGTTGACAGATCATCTTGAGTGCACCAGCTTATAGGTCTCTACCTCGCTGGCAACTCTAGTAGCACAAGCAAGCTTACGTGGGCAGTAACCACGAAGCCAGCTATGCTAACAGGTAAGGAACCAAGATATCAAATTATCTGCATGTATATGTTTTCCTAAAATTCTATTCTGTCTCTTCCCACCAGGTGGGATTCAGCTATATATATATCTGTCAGGTAAGTTTCATGAACAAAATGATATTGTAATGATACAATAAAGTTTGTTCATACTTACCTGGCAGATATATATAATTTAAGTACCCACCCACCTCCCCTCAGGAGACAGTGGAAATAAATTATGAATAGAAAATGGGAATGGTTCCTGATACCCGCCTCCCAGCGGCGGGAATGGGTACTAACCACCTGACTCCCACTACGTGTGTCGTAAGTTTTTTAATTTCTGTCGGACTTCGGAAATACAGCTATATATATATCTGCCAGGTAAGTATGAACAAACTTTATTGTATCATAACAATATCATTTTTGGTAGAAGAAGATGAAGCGTGCACTTGGATAATTGTTTAAATAAATAGTAAAACATCAATATTTTACATATTTATGATGATTAATTTGAAAATATTCGTTATTGAAAAAGTAACTCGATTCTGACTCAATTTAAGTAATTATTTTTTGGAATTAGAACGTCTGGTTTAAGTCCTGTTTATTATGACCAGTCACGACATCTTGGCTTTCGTACCTATTGTAAAATAATTGCTTTACCTAAAGAACTTTCTTGCAGAACCGTTTTAACCAGTTTATTTAAATGCAGATTATCAGCTATTCATGTAATTTTTATAATCGTAATGCGCATATATACATATCTTTATTATTTACTTTTTGGATATATGAAGATGTTTTACTGCCGGATTATCGCCGTAGTGTGACGCAATCGTTTTCGGTTGATACGCTTCTGTTTTCGCACCATAAGAAATTATAAGGCCGAATTTGCAATGACCAGAAAGTCGTTAAAAGAGGAAAGTTAGCATTGATGGGGCATATGTTTTGATTGAGAAAAATACAAATTTATTCAATAGCTAGCTTGTAAAAAATACTTGATTACAAAAAACTTGATTGACCTAAGCAGCATACCTACTATGGGTTTCAGCGACAGTGCAAGCACGTTTTGGGCAATACCTATTTGTTCTGTAACGAACACTCGTATCAGAAGAGGAATTTTTACTGTAGTGCTTACGTCCCAGGGTGCCTAATTTATAAGGGTATCGTGAATCACTAATTGTAAAGAATAACGAAATAACGACACTTGTCCTTGTACCAAGAGACAAAAACTCCATTATGCAGAAATGGATACGAACACGCGTAAAAAGCTCCACCTACCCTCTCCCCCCCCCTCCACCGCCATCCCTTTTTTCTTCTTGTTCCTCGCCTTCCCTTTCTCTCTCTCTATCTCTCTCCTCTCTCTCTCTCTCTCTCTCTCTCTCTCTCTCTGTTGCCAATTGTTATGTTTTCGTGGAAATTGGTGAAATCAGTCTATGTATTGAAAGTATATATACATAAATATTAAAGCAATTTTATCATTATTGCATTACTATGACAACTAGAATTCATTTAAACCGTTTATAATAAGGCATCGGCGTATGTGTGGAGCTCCACTAATGTGGCAACAATGATTTTGCCATTCTTAGCATGCAAACATTAAGGGTTACATTTATTTCTGGCATACAGTTATTAAAGAAATTCAAAAATACTAATATAGACTTAAATCATGAAAAGTGCTAGCAAAAACAAAAAGCAAAAAAAAAAAAGGTAATCCACTTATCCATAGTCGTTCCTCTATGGTTTTCAGGCAGCCAGATGTACGGCAAGGTTAGAAACATTGGTTTGTTCATGCCACTTACCTGACAGATATATATATAGCTGTATTTTCTGAAGTCCGACAGAATTTCAAAACTCGCGGCACACGCAGTGGGCGGCCAGGTGGTAGTACCCATTCCCGCCGCTGGGAGGCGGATATCAGGAACCATTCCCATTTTCTATTCATATTTTTTTTCTGTCGCCGGTCGGTAAACTACTGATTACAGACCTCTGCCTAGGATTTTTGGAGGATTTGACTCGCATTTAAGTATCTGATTGACTTTTGGTATTGATTTTTGGATTGTTTGGATTGGCATACGCGATAGTGGACCGTTTTTTTACTTTGGATTGGCTTTTCTGTAAACGTGATGTCTGGATCAAGTGCAGTGAGTTTCAGAGTGTGTGTGAGGAGTGATTGTAAGGTGAGGCTACCGAAATCATCGGTAGACCCCCACACAGTATGTATGAGTTGTAGGGGGCATGTTTGTTTGGTGGATGATCGGTGCAATGAATGTGATGGATTGACCGATGATGGATGGAAGGTGTATGATTCCTATCGGCGTAAATTGGAACGCGATACGATCAGGAGGTCTTACCTCCAGGAGTGGTTCTACAAAGGTAAGGGTATAATATTTCTCTGCCATAACACCTGTAGATTTTGCATCTCCTAAACCTGTGTTGTTGCCTTCGGGCCCTGAATCTGTGTCTGGAGAAGGTAATGCCCTTTCTCTAATTTTGGAGTCTCTGCGTACTCTGGAGACCAAAGTGAAAGCCTTGGAAACTGGCTCTGTGCAAGTGTGTGATCGTGCCCCTAGTGTTGTGGAGGGGGCGTCAGATCGGCCCCATAATGCCTCTAGGCCTAGACCGCTATCGGACTCCCAGGAATCAGGGAGGGGATATGTCGAAAGCCGCAAGAGGGTTACGGGGGCTCCCCACCGATCTGGCGTCCCTTCGACAGGCCTTGTTGCAAAGTTCCAGGCTGTCAAGGAGCGCGCACAGGCGCGCATCCTTAAGGACTGCTTTTTCGTCCTCCCCGCGCGCAAGGGGTGGAGCGCTCGGAGAGACTCTCATCCGCTGAAAAGGACGTTTCGTGTTGAGGACGCTTCACGTCCTGCATCGCCAGTTTCTTTGCGCTCTTCTCCGGATGCGTATGACGCTTTTTTTCCCGCCTCAGAAGAGAGGTAGGATCTCATCCGCAGGACGCTGAGTTGCGCTACAGTCGCGCTCTGAGAAGCAGGTAGCTGTACCTGTGAGAAGGAAGGAGGCGTCCCCCTCGCCCCTCCTGTCATTCTCGCAGGATCAGCCCTGCTCCCTCTTTTCGTTCTTCTCCAACGAAGAACATTCTTTTGTCCCTTCAGGACCAGTTGTCAGTGCTTATGGCTCAGAGGACTCGCCCAGCAGCAGTCGAGCGTAAGCGGAGGAAGGACCTAAGGCTGCCCGTCAAGAGGACGAAGCAGTCTCCTTCTCCCTCTCCTCGTTCGTCTCTTTCGCCGATTGCGTCTCCTTTGGCGATTCGCCGATCTCGTTCCCTCTCAACGTCATGGGCAGGCTGCTTGCCGTGATTCTCGAGAGGACGCTCAGGACGCTTTTGAGTATGCTCAGGACGCTTTTGAGGACGCTCGGCAGGACGCTTCGGAGGACGCCGAGCAAGAAGACGACGTGCACCAGGACGCTCGGAAGGACGCTCGTCGTGACGTGTCTCCTTTTAAAGAGAGAACAGCCAGCAAGTCTACCTTTTCGTTGAAGAAGCATAAGGACACTTCTCTTGGAAGTAAGCGGGCGCCCTCGGTCGTCGTTAATGACGCTCATCGCCGTCAGGACGCTCTGCCTCCTTCGAGCTGTAAGGTTCGCAGCAAGGAAGACAGCCTAGATAAGGCTTCTGCTATTAAGCAATGGGGGTCTTTGATTAAGTCAAGACCCCAAAGAAAGACGTATGCTCTCTCCGGAGGGGCGGTCTCCTCTTCCGATTAGGGAAGAAGGAGAATTGAGTAGTCCTGCTGACTCTGTTGAAGAGGAACCTTCTGCTGCCTCTTCAATCTCGGACTATAAAGTTCTTGTGCGGCTGTTGCGCTCGTCCTTCGGGGACAAGTTTTCAGCCTGCAGCTCCCAAGTCTCCTCCTTCGCAGTTTTCATCTTCGAAGTACATGTAAGACCCTGGAGTTTGTCGAAATGAAGACTTTGCTCTCCACTAAGCGTGCCTTCAAGAAACTCCAAGACTGGATGGAACGAAGGAAGGATCAGGGCAAGTCAACTTTCGCCCTTCCTCCCTCTAGACTCAGCGGTAAAGGAGGTATTTGGTATGAAACCAAAGGAGACGTGGGTGTGAGAATCCCTTCTTCAGCACAAGGGGATTTCTCCAGCTTGGTGGACTCTCAGAGGAGGTCCCTGCTTGTTATCCAACTACTAAAGTGACCTGGACCCCTACGGAGTAATGGACCATCATTTGAAGGGGCTGCTACGGACTCTTGAAGTCTTCAACTTCTTGAACTGGTGCTTGGGAGTTCTAGATCTGCAATCTAGAAGCCCAGAGTCTCTCAGTTTTGGGGGAGCTGTCCAGCGTGCTATTGTGCATGGACAAGGCCTTTCAGGGATGGTTTCAGGAGACTTGTCTCTCATTTTGGGACTGCCTTCCTGAAGAAGAGAGCTTTGCTGTGTAACTTCACAGCTAGATCTGTTACTTCAGCTCAGAAAGCGGAGCTGCTCTTTTTCTCCTCTTCACGAGCCATCTCTTCCCCCAGGACTTTGGTTAAGGGGCCTGCAGCAAGCAGTTTGCAAGAAAAAGCAACGCAGGACCTCTTAGCCCAGTCCTCGAGACGTCCGGCAGTTCCTTCCTTACTTCTTCGTCTTTTGTGCGACTGCCGAAGAAGGTTAAACCCTTTCGTGGGGCTCCTCCCTCGAGAGCAGCTCCTCGAGGGAGAGGGCTTGCAAGAGGAAGAGCTTCCTTCAACCCAAGCCCATCCAAGTGAAACGCATGTCCTTCAGACACCAGTCGGAGCCAGACTGAAGTCCTTTGCGGGAGCATGGAGAGAGAGAGAGATACGGACCCTTGGTCCCTCAAGATCGTGGAGCAGGGGTACAAGATCCCCTTTTTAGATCCTCCTCCTCTTTCCATGACTCCCAGAGACCTTTCTCCATCTTATCAGGGAGAAAAGAGACGGTTGTTGTTCGATCTTTTACAACAGATGATCGAGAAAAGAGCGGTGGAACAAGTCGCGGACCTGGGGTCTCCAGGTTTTTACAACAGGATTTTCCTAGTACCAAAGCAGCCGTCGGGTTGGCGTCCAGTCCTAGATGTAAGCAGGCTCAATCTTTTCGTGGAAAAGACCAAATTCACGATGGAGACGCCTCAGTCTGTTCTGGGAGCCTTGAGACCGGGCGACTGGATGGTGTCCTTTAGACCTGCAGGATGCGTACTTTCACATCCCGATCCACCCTCTTTCAAGAAAGTACCTAAGATTCGTCTTAGGCATCAAAGTGTGCAGTTCAGAGCCCTTTGTTTCGGCCTGACCACGGCTCCAATGGTGTTCACCGTAGTCATGAAAATGTGGCGAGGTGGCTACACTCTTCAGGGATAAGATTTTTCCCTTTACCCTCGACAACTGGCTTATCAGAGCGTCGTCGAGAGAAAAGTGTCTGAAGGACTTGCAGTTCACGTAGCCCTAGCGAAGTCCCTGGGACTTCTTGTCAACCTTGAAAAGTCGCATCTGACCCCGACACAGTCCATCGTGTATCTGGGGATTCAGATGGATTCAGTGGCTTTTCGAGCGTTTCCGTCCCAGGAACGTCAGCGGCTAGGATTAGAGAAGATCTCAGCCTTCTTGGGGAAAGAAACTTGCTCGGCGAGGGAATGGATGAGTCTGCTGGGCACCATTTCCTCGCTGGTTTGTTTCCTTGGGAAGACTGCACCTCAGGCCTCTCCAGTTTTTCCTTGCGGATGAATGGAAGGCCAAGGACGATCTCAATGCGATCTTGAGAATCTCGGAGTCAACAAAGAGCGGACCATCTAAGATGGTGGTTCGATCCGCAGAAGCTACAAGAGGGCTTGTCCCTAAGTCTTCTGAGCCCCGACCTAGTGTTGTTCTCAGACGCTTCCATCGCTGGGTGGGGAGCAACACTAGGAGGGGAGGAAGTGTCAGGCTCCTGGAGAGGGGAACAGGCAGCCTGGCACATCAATGTCAAAGAACTAGCAGCGATCTTTCTGTCTCTGCAGTTCTTCGAAGGGAGATTGACGAACAAAATCGTTCAAGTCAATTCGGACAATACCACAGCCCTCGCGTATTTGAAGAGCCCAACTTTCTTGGCAAAGAATGAAAATCCTTCTAACCCTTGGCCGAAAAGCTTCGAGATCAAGGGTATGTCAAGTCTGGTGGGCCAAGAACCAGAGAGAGCCCTGTGCCCTGTCAGAGCTCTCAAGTTCTATGTGCATAGAACAAAAGAAGTAAATAGGGTCCCTCAGGTAATCTCTGGTGCTCTGTGAAGAGACCAGAATTACCTTTATCTAAGAATGCTGTTGCTTTCTTTTTGAGGGACGTCATTAAAGAGGCTCATTCATCTTGCCAGAAGACTGATTGAGCCTCTTACGAGTGAAAGCTCACGAAGTTAGAGCTGTCGCTACTCTCTTGCCTTCCAAAAGAACATGTCAATCAAGGACATTCTTGATGGGCACCTGGAGGAGCAACTCTGTCTTCGCCTCACTTACCTGAGGGATGTAAAGAGACGATTTATGACGACTGTAATTCTCTTGGGCCATACGTTTCTGCAGACACAGTCTTGGGGGCTGGAGGTAGCTCTTTCCCTATCCCTTAGTTAGGTTTAGGTTAGTTTTTAATTGTTGTGTTTTTGGTTTGTGGTGAGTCTTGTGTGAAGATCTCCCATCTATTAGTTTACTGTTCAGGGGGTCTTTGGATAGTTGGTCAGGTGGTGGTCAGTTGCTTCGTTGCCCTCATATGTATGGCTCGATGGTCTTGTCACGTTGAGGTCACGTCCCCGTTGACAGATCATCCAGAGCGCACCAGTACTACAGGTCTCCACCTGGCTGGCAACTCTGATTAAGCAAAAGCAGGCTTAAGTGACAGTAATCACAGAGTCTACTTTGCTAACAGGTGAGGAACCAAGATATACATCATCTACTTAATTTAAGTTTCCTACATCCTATTCTGTCCTCTTCCCACCATCCGAAGGTGGGATTCAGCTATATATATACAGTAGAGCCTCAGTTCTCGACGATAATTCGTTCCAGAAGGAGCGTCGAAATTCGATTATTTCGAGAACTGAATCAAGTTTTTCCCATAAGAAATAACTGAAAATGGATTAATCCGTTCTTGACCATCAGTTTTTACCTAACCTAACCTTGCCTTTTTATACAATACATTACATGTAAATTACAACTAAATAAGTTAAAAGTTAAATAAATATCATGTTAAACGTATATTTATAATTTTAAATGTGTAATATACAGTATAAAAAAAAAGGGGAAAAAAAAACTACCCTGTGTCCACTGATTGTTGACCAAGCTCCATAGGCTACCTAGGTAAATAGTAAGTAGAACGTAGTGTAGTGGGTAGGCATAAAACGTGTTGCTAACATAATAAAAGCATTGAAAGCAAGTCTAATTATTACAGTAAATTAATAAACTATTAAAATTAAACCCAATCTATATTTATCAAAAAACTTGCAAAAATTTGCCTACAGTTAAGTCGGCATTTAAGGATGTAAACAAACCATAGCGCAGCCCTGGTGGTTTATATCGGGACTATGTAGTAAAGAAACCATATCTCGCTATAAGCCTAGAAACATTTACATTCGATATTAATTTATGGTAAATCTTTTACGGAGTCGACTGCAATACTGTATACAAAATCGCTTGAAAATTATCTTTCAGTAAATGTAATGTTTATGATACTAACGATTTTGTTTCATAAATGTTCCTTATAAAAAAAGTGCGTCTTTTACGGCAAATTGTCCAATATCAGGGCTGGTTTCAAGCTTATTGGACTTTGACAATTATTATGGGTACTGCATGGTACATATATAACGTACACATAAGTAAAGAATCTTCTTAATGTCTTTAATTACTATACCATTCCGTACCAGCATCTCTTGAGTTTAATATCAAGCTAACCTCATTTTTTTTTTTTTTTTTTTTTTACGAGGACGCTTATACGAAGCATACAGATTGCGTTCGTTACCGCGCACGCGTTGCATATGTAAACTGTGTCACTACCAGACCTCATACGTAAACATTGACGTCTTTTTACAGTAGACATAAAAGAATCTTCTTAATTTCTATAATTATTCTATACCATAGCAGCTTCTCTGATTAAGCTAAGGCTAACCTCCTCTTTACCAGCAAGCTTAACAAAGATTAAGATTGCGTTCGCTACCGAACGGCACACGTTACGTATGTGACAGTGGTTTCACTACCAAATCTCATACGAAACAATGACGTATTTTTACAGTAGACATAAAAGAATCTACTTAATTTCTATAATTAATGTATACCGTAGCGGATTCTGAGTTTAACCTAAGGCTAACCTCTTCTTTACCGGCACGCTTAAAAAGCTTAGATTGCGTTGCTACCGAACCGACATGTTACGTATGTAACTGGTTTTCACTACCAAATCTTACACGTAAACATTAACGTATTACAGTACGACATAAAAGATTCTTCTTAATTTCTTGATTACTACGCACTTAATATGGCATAGTAGCTTCTCTGATATAAACTATGACTAACTTCTTCTTTACCGGAAAGCTTAAAAAAGGTTAAAGATTGCATTCGCTACCGAACCGCACATGTAACCTACGTACGTAACATTGCCTTCACTCCAAACCTAACACTTAAATACGTATTGCATTTGCTACTACTGAAACGCGCGTCTCAAGTGTGAGCATGGTTTTTAGAATATGTGTACGTTGATACCAACCGAAAAAGCAAACGAAATGTGCGCAAGGTGTACAAGACACGACACATGTTTTGAATGTTTGTAAACATTAGTTGCGACTTTAAACAATGCTGAGTCACTGAGTGGCGTCACCAATGTTACCACCGTTTTGCTAAATTATGCTAGTCGGTCCAAGCAAGATTTTATGCCAAATATGGTGCAATTTTGTGCCAGAATTATGCTATTAATCTATCATTATCTCATTTCTCTAATACATTTGAGCTACAACAAGATGTAATGGAAATTTAAAACATTTATATATTTGGTGAAATGATAAAAAGTGACGAACAGACAATATTATAACTAATAATTTGATGATGTTAGGAAACTCGTAATAAAACACCATTTTTCTTTAATAGATCACATACACAATCACTAGTACACTATTTGATATGCAATCACTATTATACTATTTGACAAATGTGTGAATATCACACATACAAATGTAAGAAAAACAACAAGTTTTACTTATTTTTACTTATTACTGCATCATTATCTTTGCCACTCAGAACCATTTTTCTTTAACAGGTCATAAACAATTAATAAATACTTGAAAATGTGTGAAAATTACTTCAAATATACATTTTGTTATTTACTGATATTTCCTGAAAAATTAAAACTAAAAAAAAAAGGTAACAAACAAACCAGTCTCTACTCAAGAAGAAAACATACGTACTTATTACTTGATCATTATCATGCCACTGAAACACTTTTTCTTTAATAGATCACATACACAATGAATAAATACTTATGAAAATTGTGGTAAAATCACTTCAGACATAATTAAAATTTTGATTACTGAAAATAAAACTTAAAAAACGGAAAAAAAGTAATTCTTTACTCATGAAGAAAAAACATTATTAACACTTTACTGATTGTTTGTCATGCCACTGTGGGTATTTATTTATATTCACAAAATTTAACATTCCTTAGTTGGGTTCAAACTTAGCAATTAATTCTCATTTGTTAGTGCTGCTTTTGAGGCAATTTCACTTGAAGATATATTCACTATAGCTGTGTATGAAATTGAGGAATTTTCTGCCATTTTGATTTAAAATTTAGTGAAAATACATTCTAAAATTGTACTAGAACCCTAAGTGTGAAAGAAATTATGCTAAGCTCCAATTCTTGGGTCAAATTATGCTAAAAAACATGAAATTTAATGCTACATTTGGTAGCACTGGATGACGCCAACTAGCGGCAGCTGGCGGAAACAGTTTTGTTTACAAACATCATATGGTCGGGGTCGGAAACTGGTTTTTTGTTGAAAACAGATACAAAGTTTATTGGAAATTTAGTGGCGAAAATCCGATTATGTCGAGTTCTAATACGGTCGTGAACCGGGTCTCTACTGTATATCTGTCAGGTAAGTGGCATGAACAAAATGTTATTGTTATAATACAATTAAGTTTGTTCATACTTACCTGGCAGATATATATAATTAGAGTGCCCACCCTCCTCCCCTCAGGAGACAGTGCATTAATAAAATATGAATAGAAAAATGGGAATGGTTCCTGATATCCGCCTCCCAGCGGCGGGAATGGGTACTACCACTGGCCGCCCACTGCGTGTGCCGCGAGTTTTTTGAAATTCTGTCGGACTTCAGAAAATACAGCTTATATATATATCTGCCAGGTAAGTATGAACAAACTTAATTGTATTATAACAATAACATATTGTATCTACTTTAGAAATATCTGTAATTTTTGGGGGTAATTTGGTTGCAAAAAAGGGATTTTGACGAAGGAAAAATCTATTTCTGGGTGATTGGCTCGTGTCGCCCTATGAAAGTAATCCTTAATATCATCTTTCTAGGTAAAATATCCTAAAATTACCAGAGAAAAAACAAATTAAGAAAATTGTCAGTAGGACTGACTCGCTCACTCTTAAAAAGAAGTGTCGGTATGAAATAGGGGCGAGTGTGGAACACTACCACGAGCCAAACACCAATTAGAACTTCCTATCAGAATCCCCATAAGAGAGAGCTGATACCAACGGGCGATGCAGCCTCTACTACTACTACTAGAGGACGCCACGGACAGCAGCGCCCCTAGCGGTCATCCTTAATTAAAACATAATTAAAACATAATTACATCTTGTCCTGCAAGGGGGGAAAACAAACCATAAAAGGGATGGGGTTTCATAGGGCGACACGAGCCAATCACCCAGAAATAGATTTTTCCTTCTTGTCAAAATAATCCCTTTTCTGGGCTCAGCTCGTGTCGGCCTATGAATAAGAGTACCAGAGAAACAGACAAGATGGAAAAGGAAAAATGAAAAACATGTTAAAATGATGGATATAATATAAAGTAAATCAAATACAGCATACAAAATAAGTACTTAAACTAACTATGGTAAACAATAACAGAATGTTAGTAAACTTAAAGTACTTAAAAGGTAGTAACAATAACCTAATATGCATGTAAAATAAAGAAATTATTTGAATTTACTTATTTAGAACATAAAAGTACAATTATATACATACATGTGTCCTACCCTAGCATAAAAATAAGGGTAGGTACACTCAAATCCATCATCAATACAGATAATACAATTAATTCAAATATATACAAACTCATTGTGACTGAAGTTATCACAAGTCTTAATGGAAAATTTATACAAACATATTGTGGCCTAACCTAGCATAAAAATAAGGATAGGACCACTGGAGTACATATCAGTACAAATGTGGCTGTCCCTAGCAAAAAAATAAGGGACAGACCACTATAACACACAACGGCTAAGGCTATGATGATGAGTAGCCTGGTGATAGGTTGAGGCATGTTGGTTGAAGTAGGTAGAAAGGAGACCTGGTTAATACTACAAATACTAAGCAGTATCAGGGGAAACTATGTTTCCCGCTGCTACTGCTGAAAACTTTAAAGATTCCAAGGACTTTAAATAATGCCGTTTAAAGACTGTCGGTGATTTCCATCCAGTATACTTCCTAAGATCCTCAATCAGTTCATATGCTGGAATAGTTAATAGAGGTGGCTACTCCCCTGATATCATGTGCTTTTGGGAATGACTCAGGGTTGGTTGGCTTGTTTAATGAAAGTAAAAGGATTTGTTGCCTAATACCTTTAACTGACAAAGTACCACCTTTTTCTCTCATGAAGAGAGCACCCGAGGATCTAGAAGAAGTACGAGATAGAAAGGCTCTAAGGGTTGAAACTGGGCAGAGAGAAGGATCCTGTGGAAGTGGGATAACCTTCCAAGGAGCCCACCTTGCAAGAGGATCTTCATTTTTAGCTAAAAAGCTACGATCCGGAGCAAGTAGAACTTCTCCTGATGGGAGGAATTCCACATGGCCCGCATCTCTGGATAGAGCCGACAGTTCTGAAATTCTTGCTCCTGAGGCTAGGCTTAATAAGAATAGAGTTTTTCCTCAGGAGCATTATGAATGTACAAGATGAGTTTGTCAGTATCTGAAGCTAGTTTGAGAACATCATTTAAGAACCATGAAACTGTAGTAGCCTCTGAGAAGGTCTAAGTCTAGCACAGGCTTTAGGGATAGATGTGAAATAAGATTCAGTTAAATCTATCTGAAAACCTACTTGAAAGATTTTCTTCAAAGCCGACTTGTGAGTGGTAATCGTGCTAGCTGTAAACCTTTTTCAAATAAAGATCTGAAAAAGGATATGCCAAATTAACTGTCATGGTTGTAGTGTTCGATTCTCTCAAGAAAGATGCTAATTCTTAACAGCTGAGTCATATTGTCTGATGGTTGACTCCCTCTTATCTGATTCCAGGAAGAGAATATTCTGTGGATCATGTTAGCAGTCTTCTTTAGCCTGCAAACTTCATGAAGTCCATAAAAGTTAGGGTCTGGAGAGTTCCTGAGGAAGCGGAACATCAGATTCCTCATTTGTAACTGATTTTGTGATAGTTTGGGATTGGGGATCCGTTGAGGTCGGAGACCCAATTCCAAGAGAAGTGGATACCAGTTGCTCTTGGGCCATCCGGTGCAATCAGAGCTACTATCCCTTTGAAAGACCTTAGTTTGTCTAGGACTTTCAAGAGAGATTCACTGGAGGAAAACATAAATTTTCCTCCATTGATTCCAATCCAACGACAGGGCGTCCGTGGCATAAGCCAGGGTTCCAGGTTTGGGGGGGGCCACATAGCAAGGGGGCAGCTTGTGGTTCGCTTGTGAGGCGAAGAGGGTCCACTTGGAGACCTGGGACTCTCTGGCTTACCCACTGGAATGACCCGACGTCTAGAGACCACTCTGATTCCAGAGGGACTGACCGGGACAGGGCGTCCGCTATCACATTTCTTACTCCTGCCAGATGAGTGGCAGACAGATGCCATTTGTGTTTGCTTGCTAATGCAAAGATGGCTATCATGACATGGTTCACATGCTTGGATTTGGACCCTCCTCTGTTGATGCAATGAACTACTACTGCACTGTCCAAAACTAGCCTTAGATGAGACTTTTTCGGGGGAAGCAGTCTCTTCAGAGTAAGAAATACTGCCATTGCTTCCAACACGTTTATGTGGAGCTGGCGAAATTGAACTGACCAAGTCCCCTGAACCTGTTTGAACTGAGAGTATCCCCCCCAACCGGACAGGGATGCGTCCGTGTGAATGGTTAACATCGGGAGGGGATATTGAAGGGGTACTTTCTTGGCTAGGTTTCTGTACTCTTGACCAAGGGCCGTAGTTGGTTGCGGAGGATCTGTGGGATCACTGACAACTTGTCTCGATATTTGGAGTTTTGCTTTTGACCGCCAAATTCGATTTATATCTTTCAACCTTGCTTTCAGAGGATATCTGTTACTGAAGCAAACTGAAGAGACCCTAGGATTCTCTCCTGGTTTCTTCTTGATGTTTGTTTGCACTTGAGAAATTGCCTGACAGATTTTGCTATTTCCTTCCGTTTGGCTACTGGAATTGATAGATTGTGGGAGGACAAATCCCATTGGATTCCCAGCCACTGAAAACGAGATTCCGGAACAAGTCTGGATTTCGTTTTGTTTATCTGGAACGCCCAGATGTTCCAGAAAGTGAACTACCTTTTTGGTAGCTTTGAGACATTCCTCGACTGTTGGTGCCCAGATTAACCAATCGTCGAGGTATGCCGCTACCATGATTCCCTGAGCTCTCAATTGTTGTACAACCACTTCTGCTATCTTTGTGAATACCTGGGGGCTACATTCAGACCGAAGGGCATCACTTTGAATGAGAATGTCTGACTTCCTAGCCTGAATCCTAGGAATGGGCGAAGTGCCTGGCTATAGGGATATGATAGTATGCGTCTGTAAGATCGATGGAGCATGTGACGGCTCCACGCGGCAGTAAGGTCCTTACTTGCGAGAGGGTAAGCATCTTGAACTTGTCGCAGCGAATGAAAGAGTTTAGCTTTGACAAGTCTAAGATTACCCTTCTTTTTGTTGAGTTTCCTTTCTTTGGAACGCTGAATAAGCGACCTTGAAATTTTAGATGCTTGACTCTCGCAATAGCTCCTTTCTGAAGGAGTTCTTCCGCGTAATCTATCAATTCCTTTGACGGTACCTGATGGAATGATTTGATTGGAGGAGGATCTTGGATCCAGCTCCAGCCTAATCCTTTGGACACTATGCTCTGTGCCCAACTGCTGAACCCCCACCTGTGGCGGAAGAGGAACAGCCTCCCTCCTACCTGAAGAGCCTCATTGCTGATGGGCGGGTTGGCCACCACGCCCTCCTCTGAACTGCTTACTCCGTTGCGCCCCTTCCTGCGCCACGGTGACGAAAGTAACCTCTCGCCTACCTCTCGATTGAGAGTAGCCTTGAGCCGTCAAAAGCAGGGTTAAAGGCAGGCGAGATGGCATAGGAGGTCGAAGGTTGGGATTGCTGGGGCACCAGGAGGTAAGGCTGAGTTTGTTTAGATGTAGCAGGTTGTCCTTGTTGGGTGACTGGGACCGCCTGCACAAACTGCTGCTGAGGCTGGAGTTTTTTATATGGCTGGAACCTCCTACCAGCCTTCTTTGGTTTCTTGCCAGCAGCGGTGGGAACGGATTCCTGTTTCCTCTTAGAGGAAATGCCCCACCTAGCTCTAGGCCTCTGGTTTGAGTCTAGCAGCTTCGTGATGAACTCGTTCACTGCTGACTCCGGGAAGAGATCCGCTCCCCACATGCTGGCAGTCAAGAGTCTATTAGGCTCGTGCCTGATAGTACACTCTTGAAGAACATGTTTTCCGACAGTTCTTCCTGGCTTGGAAGAAGTCAAAAGCGTCTAGAAGAACCGTGTGGAATTGTGCTTTCGCTAAGATCTTGAATAGCGGTTCGTTCGCATAAGACAGCGCAGCCATTTCCGTGACTATGATAGAGTTAAGGGACCTGCCAAACCTAGTTCGCGCATCGAACTCTGCCTGGATTAGGAGTCCGGAGCCTAGGCAACTTCTCACCGAACTGGTCCATAGCGCAGTCCGGCTTGAGTTTACCCTGCGTGAAAAGTAGCTGGCAGGTTTTCCCATAACTCTCCGAAGGCGGGAAAGAGTGGAGAAGTGGACTCCGACTCTCTCAACTGTGGAACGGGCTCATCCTTGAGGACTGCCTGAAGAGCCTTCTCCACCAATTTCGTAGCGAACGGAAGAGAGACCTCCTCTTCCGTGGCGAAAATAGTGAAGGGGCTCTTATAGGCCTGGAGTTTAGTGTTAGTACACTCCATCCTCAAGGCAGTGAACCCATTCCCGTTGGGCGTGGTCTCTACTGTAGAGGACAGACTCCTTCGAGATCTTGTCCTCCCTTGTCAGAGCCGTTGGCGTCAGCCTAGCATAACCCGATGAAAGGCTGTGACAGGCCCGGCCCAGGAATAGAACTCGAAGTCCTCAATCCTTCGAGTGCCAAACTCCGGGATGGAAATCATGCCGTCCTTAAAGGGAGCGTAGGCCGCTACTCTCCATGGATTCTCCATAGAGAAGGATGGCAGAGAGTCGTAAGACGGGAGTTGTAGAATCCCCGTGCTAGAAGCAGGGGATACTGGGGGAGGAGCCTGGGATAGCCCAATCATCCGATCCTCAGTCTCTCTTACTCTATTCGAGAGCTCTTGGACGGTTTGTCCAGTTTGAGACAGAGTGCTCGACAATTGTGCGAACATCGCTCAAAGCGGGTTCCCCAAGCTGTATTTGGGGACCCAAACCCCCATCACTCTACCTGCTCCATCATTCCTGGTGAGACAGGCGAAGGAACCTAACACAGGAGCTGGTACTTGCTACCCCTGCCGGCATAGCCGGAGAGGGGACAGCGGAGGCGGGAGAAGGCAACGACTCGGAGGTAGCGCGAGCTTTCTCCTTCGAAGCCTTGCCTCTGGAGCTCTTCGACTGGGAAGAGCTTGGCTTAGCCTTTACCGCGTCGGCGTAAGAAGTCGATGACTTCCTCGCCGAAGAAGACGAAGACGACTTCCTAGAAGTCGACTTAGACAGAGTCTTCGGTTCTCTCTTTCCCTTCTCCTTGGGAGGTACAGAGAGAGCGGGATTGCGGCTAGGGATCTCGGATCCCGGAAAGCCTTGGAAAGAGGCGGAAGAAGAAGGGACAGGAGAAGATCCAGGAGCGCCCAAGGAAAGACCTTGGGCGCCCGACAAACCTACCTCAACCAACAAATCCTCACTCACTACCGCCATCGGCTCGAGATTCAGGTCCAGGCCGGCGACGTCCGGAACTGGCTCCTGGGCTGCTACGAGCCCCAACGACTGCTGAAGATCCTGCTGGATGGCGGCTATTACGGGGGCGGCGGACAAGGGGTCGACGTAGCCCGTCGACTTGCCCGCAGGGAAGATCTGGATGGCCAGCTTTTTATCCAACATGTAGGGCTGGCCCTTGGCGGCGTTCTTTCCAAAGCCGCCCACCCACGCTTTCAGAGTGGCGAGGGCGACTTCCCTCACACCGCTAGCCTGAAAGAAAGGCTGAATTAGCTACCAGTTGCGGACAGGGTTAACAAACTTACGAACTAAAAGTGTTAGTAAATTGATACAACCTTATAATGGTCTTACCCCATCAACCAGCTGACCGACCAGGTCGTAGCAAATGGTGCAGGCCTCGGGATGCCAAACGATGGACTCGTTGAACAGGGTGGCACAAGGGGCGTGAGACCTGCACTCATCATGTCCGCAGGGGTCATGCAGCGTCGCGTTGCAAGCGAGGACCTGACAGTTGGTAGCCTGTAAGTGGAAATGTACATTAGTACAGAGTAAACACTTACAGCCTAACATATGCTCCGCTGGTGCCGGAGCGATAAGGTTAGATAAAACCAGAGCCCTGCTAAAATACGTGTGGTAACCATGTTGGAAGAGACTATGGTCCCCGCCATGGCGGAGGCACAAGAATCAACCAACTAGGAGTGGTGGTAAAGGAAACCACAACGGATAATGGCGGGGATGGTTGATTAACATAATTATAAAACACAATTCATTGTAAAATATCTTAAATTAGGGTATATATCCTTAACATAGAACAGTAACAACATCAATGCAACTTCTCTCCACCCGTCTACTAGAAGAGTGCGTAGGTAAGGGTAAGCTCCCTTCCGGTAGCGAGGGAGAGATATAAGGATATAGTAGGCAAGCAAACGACCATCCATAGTACCCACCCTACCCGCTAGCGGAGCCAATAACCTATAACCGAAGGGGCCCCGGCTGCGACGGAAGGCTCCTTTCGTATCGTAAGGGAGGTGGCTGAGTAATGGGTTATGGGGGGAAGGAGGTCCGGTGAAACACGGTCGGGAGTCGAGGGAAAGGGGGAAGGGATGGCCTACTCCGTTCCCACCATCACCAACTACCCGCTTATGGAGACCCGGTACCTCTATAGTGGTCGCCCTAAAACCCCCCGCTGGTGGAACCCCCCGGTACCCTCCGGAATGTGAGAGAAGGCTATGAGGTGTTTTATGACAACCAAGGGGTCCCCCAGCTCCTCCCTACATCAGAGAGGGAGGGACGGGGCAGGGGTGAGGTGCTATGGAACACGTGACTACTAGTGGCCTAGGCCGCGATCACCAACAACCTGTGTAGGGCCACGTGAACCAACCAAACTGTACCAATACATGGAACAAGCACCTAGGCTTAGCCTAACACCCCTAAATAATAATAATAATAAACACATCGAAAGGTGGAAGAGACACTTTTAGGAAAAGAGAAAGAAGCCCAGGAGGAGGCAACTATTCCAAGAAACAGTAGCCTACTCGGAGCCAGCGATAGCCGATGTAGAGCAAGAGCCGGGATGCTGGGCCAGAATAAAATAATGATAGCCCTAATACCAAGCTAAGAGAATGGTAAGAGGGCTAACTAGCTAAAACTCGATGTAAAACAATGAACGTGATAAAGTAAGCCCATAAGTATAAGAAGTCCCAGTATGGAGGACCGGGAATTCTTACGAGGCAGCATGCCGCCACGCGACAACCGGGGAACCGTATATGACCTATAAAAAGGAAAATACTGGTACCCGGAAGATAAAACTATGATAAAATATTACTTATGAGTTACTTAACTTAGCCGTGGCAATTGCTGAACGCTCCATCGTAGAAAACGAGATAAATCACAAATAATAACAGCACGAGAGAAAACTGCGTCAAGACGCTGGTGCTAAAAATTAAGGATGACCGCTAGGGGCGCTGCTGTCCGTGGCGTCCTCTAGTAGTAGTAGTAGAGGCTGCATCGCCCGTTGGTATCAGCTCTCTCTTATGGGGATTCTGATAGGAAGTTCTAATTGGTGTTTGGCTCGTGGTAGTGTTCCACACTCGCCCTATTTCATACCGACACTTCTTTTAAGAGTGACGAGTCAGTCCTACTGACAATTTTCTTAATTTGTTTTTTCTCTGGTAATTTTAGGATATTTTACCTAGAAAGATGATATTAAGGATTACTTTCATAGGCCGACACGAGCTGAGCCCAGAAAAGGGATAATATACTGAATTAAAGAAATTATTAAAATTTTTAAATAACAAAGTAAAGTTGAACTAAATAACGAGTAAAGTAAACAATTTAGGGAATAAAACTTTGCAGTTTTGTCGTCTGCTGTTCGTAACTGTGTTTGTGGAGTGAGCGCTTAGGAACCAGGAACAGCAACGTGGTTCAAGTGCAATGTGGAGTGAATTAAGACCAAAATGTGTATAATAACAATCAAATAAGCACTGTGGAGTTTCAGTTGTGATGGCAGTAAGGATAAAACCACCGATTACAAGGTAAAAATGAATTCAGTTCAAACCATGACCCCGGGAATAACAAGTTTCATACTTTCACTAATATAGGCAACAAAATGTTGTTTTATTGTGCTGATTACAACTGCAATCTTGAGTAAGATCAATAAATGTTACATATATACGCTAACATTGTTCAAATGAGTGCTGGGAAGGCTGGGAAAGATGGTGGCCATCCGTGACTAGACCGGCCAGCCACACGGTAGCCGCCATATTGGATTTCAAAACTGCCTTGAAAACATATTTTACGAAGAGCGTCACATGCTTATTTTAGTTCGTATGGGGCTTTCATATATCACATTATGTTGACGAAACTTCAATCTTTTGAATGGTATGCTTGGAGTTTTAATTGTATTCTTGTTTCACCATTTAAATATCAAGTGAATAAGACCCGTCCACCATGATAAGGGTTGGTAGTCGCTGGTGTTTCCCCCTATTTTCTCCAAAGTTAGAAATTAAGGCCATATTTTAAGTTGTTCCGACACGTAATACAAACCCTCGGTCCTTTACATATGGAATATAGGGTAAACAATCACGGACGATCCACCATCATCACGCTGGCCGGGTCTTATTCACTCGATATTTAATTGGTGAAACAAGAATACAATTACAACTCAAAGTATACCATTCAAAAGATTGAAGTTTCGTCAACATAATGTGATATGTGAAGCCCCATACAACTAAAATAAGCATGTGACGCTCTTGTAGAATATGTTTTTTTAAGGCAATTTTGAAATCCAATATGGCGGCGATCGTGTGGCTGGCCGGTCCAGTCACGGATGGCCACCATCTTTCCCAGCCTTCCCAGCACTCATTTGAACAATATTTATTGATCTTACTCAAGATTGCAGTTGTAATCAGCACAATAAAACAACATTTTGTTGCCTATATTAGTGAAAGTATGAAACTTGTTATTCCCGGGGTCATGGTTTGAACTGAATTCATTTTTACCTTGTAATCGGTGGTTTTTTATCCTTACTGCCATCACAACTGAAACTCCACAGTGCTTATTGATTGTTATATACACATTTGGTCTTAATTCACTCCACATTGCACTTGAACCACGTTGCTGTTCCTGGTTCCTAAGCGCTCACTCCACAAACACAGTTATGAGCAGCAGACGACGACACTGCAAAGCTTTATTCCCTTAATTGTTTACT
Source organism: Macrobrachium nipponense (assembly GCF_015104395.2). NCBI lineage: Eukaryota > Metazoa > Arthropoda > Malacostraca > Decapoda > Palaemonidae > Macrobrachium > Macrobrachium nipponense. The sequence continues at coordinate 34,252,974 of NC_087215.1, forward strand.
TTACTCATTATTTAGTTCAACTAAATTACCCCGAAAAATTACAGATATTTCTAAAGTAGATACAATCCAATGTTTCTAACCTTGTCGTACATCTGCCTGCCGAAAACCATCGCGAGCAGACGGCGATTTGTGGATTATATATATACATATATATTTTTTTTTGCTAGCACGTTTTTTATTGACTTAAGTCTATATTAGTATTTTGATTTTTTTGATAACTGTATGCCAGAAATAAATGTAACCTTTAATGTTTGCATGCTAAGAATGGCAAAATCATCGTTGCCACATTAGTGGAGCTTCACACATACGCCGATGCATTATCATAAACTGTTTCCATGAATTCTAGTTGTCTTAGTAATGCTATAATGATAAAATTGCTTTAATATTTATGTATATATACTTTCAATACATAGGCTAATTTCACCAAGTTCCACGTTTTGTGTAAGTCTTATACCCAGTTTGGAGGGTGAACACATACCAATTGGCAACAGAGAGAGAGAAAGGAAGGTGAAGGAAGGAAGAAGGACAGGGGTGGCGTTGGAGGTGGGGGGGGAGAGGGTAGGTGGAGCTTTTTACGCGTGATCGTATCCATTTCTGGATAATGGAGTTTTTGTCTCTTGGTACAAGGACAAGTGTCGTTATTCTTTACGATTAGTGATTCACGATACCCTTATAAATTACGGCACTGGGTGTAACACACCATAGCAAAATCACGTTCTGATACGAGTGTTCGTTGCAGAAATATTGCCAAAAAACGTGCTTGCACTGTCTCTGAAACCCATAGTAGGTATGCTGCTTAGTTGTCAATCAAGTTTTTGTTCCGATACGAATACAAACCATCGGTCCTTTACAATAGGAATGTAACTTGATGCAGCTGGAACCGGTCGTAAGCTTCGAACAAGGGAGTTAACTGCTTGTCCGACAATCAGCGCACCGCGCGACTGGTCAGTGAAGAACCACTTTCAAACATCTAACTCACCTGGTAGTTTTATATATATAGCTTACGTCCACAACGTCACGGCAGAATTTCAAAACTCACGGCAATCACCGATTGGGTAGTCATGTGCACCACCTGTGCGCCCTCTACCCAGGTACGTAGAACCATTCCAACTATTCCTCAGATCTTCCCTGCCGCCGCTATCGGTGACATCGTTGGAACTTCGCTCACTTAGCCCGTGTTTTTTGCAGTTGATTTGGTGAAGTACACTTTGGCTTTGGCTTTCGCTTTCGCTTGATTTGGATTTTTTATTTGGATTTTTCTTGACTTATTTGGATATTGTTGGTTTTCACCCTTGCTTGTTTGATCTCTCTTTTGATAATTCCCAACATGACTGACTCTGCATCGAGTGTGAGAATGTGTGTGAAAGGTTGCAAGACTCGGCTTGCTAAATCTTCTATAACTCTCATTCTATTTGTACCAAATGTAGAGGTAAAGTTTGTGAGTTGGGTGATAGGTGTAATGAATGTGTGGACTTGCCTGAAACTGAATGGATTGAGTACAGTATTACCGCTATGTGCGGAAATTAGAGAAGGATAAAGAATAAGGAGAACGGAAAATAGTACCTATGTCCTCGCTCCTATAAGGATAGTCAGGGTATAGGAACGAGTTCTCTAGCTATCAATGAACCTTTTGATCCTTCGCATGTAGTAGCAGTACCAGATCCAACTACGGAAACAGGTAAGAGTCCAACATTGAAGGACATGATGACAACCATTCAAGCCCTTGGACAATGGGTAGAATCCCTTGCAGAGGATAGGGAGAAATTGTGGTCTGATGTGAGAGATCTGAAAGTGGCTAGTGATATAAAAAGTGCAAGTGCAGTGGAGGGTGCGCCTGCACGGATCTGTCGTGCTCCTAGTCCTAGACCGCTTCCAAGCTCACCAACCCCTGTGAGAAGGAATGTCGACCGACGAAAGGAGGCGAGAGGTTTTAGCTCCCGAGCGGCCGTCCCCTCGAGCGTACCTGTAGACGAATCCCAGGACGCTCACCCTCGCCATTGGAAAGGCAAGGTTAAAGTGTTTTCTTCGTCGTCTGACGACGCAGTACCCAGACGGGGCTGGCGTCAGACTGCGAAATCTAGACCCATGAAAAGACAACATCCAGTAGAGCAGGACGCCAAGCGTCAAGAACTGCCAGGATGTAGTCATTGGAGCAGCCCGTAGCGCTTCCCTTCCAGCTCCGATATTTGCTCTCCTACCAAGCCAAGACGCAAGATGTCGCACAGGTGGCCGTCATCTTTGGTAGGAGGCAAGGAAATATCGAAGCGGGGGAGGCCTTCAGTGCCGCCAGCAACTCCGGAACGTTTCTCTTTCGACTCCGATGCTTGCTCTCCTACCAAACTAGGACGCAAGATGTCGCACAGGCAGCCGTCATCTTTGGTAGGAGGAAAGGAAGTATCGGACGGAGGGAGGCCTTCGGTGCGTGCTGCTACTCCTGATCGCTTCCATTTTGTCTCCGATGCTTGCTCCCCTACCAAGCTAAGACGCAAGATGTCGCACAGGCGGCCGTCGTCTTTGGTAGGAGGACAGGAAGTATCGGACGAGTGGATGCCTTCAGTTCATGCTCCAGCTCCTCCTGCGGATTGGCGTTCGTCTTCAGGACGTTCGTCTTTCGCCGAAAATGATGAAGAGAGAGAGATTGAAGTTGCAGCTTCCCCAGTCTGTCCCCAGCAGCAAGAAGCTCTGCAGTTTTCCTTACTGCAAGATTTGCAACAAAAGCTCTCTTCTTTAATGCAGGCTTATCAGCCTACTACAAACAAAGAGGACGCCAAGCGAAGCATTCGTCATAAGCTTGGACGAAAAGCTGGACGCCAGGATGACATGCCTCTAAAAGCTGGACGTCAGGAAGACGACACGCGTCAATATTCTCAACAACATGACGCCGAGTGTCAAGAGCCTGGACGCCAGACGTCGACACCAGGACGCCAAGCGTCAAGATTCTGGACGCCAGGCGTCAAGTTGCTGGACGCCGAGCGTCGAAAGGCTGGACGCCAGGACGCTGAGCGTCGAGAGGCTGGATGCCAGGACGCTGAGCGTCGAGAGGCTGGACGCCAGGACACTGAGCGTCGAGAGGCTGGACGCCAGGACGCCAGGCGTCAAGATGCTGGATGCCAAGACTCCAGGTATCAAGAAGCTAGACGCCAGAACACCGAGCGTCGAAAGGCTGGACGCCAGGACTCCGAGCGTCAAGAAGCTGGACGCCAGGACGCCAGACATCAAGAGGCTGGACGCCAAGATGCCGAACGTCAAATACTTGATCAACATGACGCCGAATGTCAAGAAGTTCGACACCATGAGGCCGAGCGTCATGATTCTCGACGCCAGGACACTTGCATGCGACAAGAATTTTCTTCGAAAACACTGACGAAACATGACATAGCGACGTCAGTTATGGGTCGATCGGAAGAGGGGAGTGATGACTCCCCCTTCTCGTTTTGGTCCAATGGAAGACTTGTCCGACGAAGAAAACCAAAGAGAGACTAATGAAAGTTTTCACGGAACTTTTTCTGGAAAACTTTTTTCCAGCTGCCCCTCGTTCCCCACCTTCAGAGTTCACTCTAGGGAAGACATCTAAGAAGTCTGACTTCACAAAGATGGTGTTGTCACATTCTTCGAAGAGAGCATTGAAGATCATGAAGGAATGGATGGACACGAAGAGAGACCAAGGAAAGGCAGCTTTCTCATTTCCTCCGGCCAGATTTCTCTTCTCATGGGGACTTCTCCAGTCTTGTGGACGCTTCTCGTCGGACGGCCATGGGAAAGACGAAGGTTTTTTAGTCTTCCTCTGAGATGGACCACCTCCTCAAAGGAATTTTTAGAGCCTTCGAGGTGTTTAATTTCCTAGACTGGACTCTGGGATCGTTGGGGAAGAAATTAGAAGCCTCCAAGTCTACCGACACGGAAGAACTAGTTCATCTGATGTCGTGTATAGACAAAGCTCTTCGAGACGGATCTAACGAACTAGCTGCTCTTTTCTCGGCAGGAATCTTGAAGAAAAGGGCTCAATTGTGTTCTTTCCTTTCGAATGGGGTCACACCCATTCAGAAAGCGGAATTACTTTTTGCCCCCCTTTCCACTCATCTTTTCCCTCAAGAATTGGTAAAGGAAGTCTCTTCTGCCTTAACTCAAAAGGCTACTAAAGATCTTATGACAAAGGCAGCAAGGAAAGTCTTACCATCAAGTTTCAGTGCTCAGAAACTCAAAGAATCTAAACCTCTACCTCGAGTTTCTCGGCCCTTTCGAGGTAGATCCCTCAGTAGAGGGAGCACAAGACCGGTGTCAAGAGGTTCTAAGAAAAGAGGCTTCAGACAAGGGCAAAACAAAGTCTGACAACAATCCTCTTCAGACAGCAGTAGGAGCCAGACTTTCCAACTTCTGGCAAGCATGGGAGGAAAGAGGAGCAGATCCCTGGTCGATTCAGCTTCTCAAGGTGGGATACAAAATCCCTTTCTACAAAAAATCCCCCTTAGCAGAAAGACTGATCGATCTGTCAGCGAGATACAGAGAGGAAACCAAGATCCAAGCAATATAGCAAGAGGTTTCTATGTTGCTTCAGAAGGAAGCAATAGAAAGAGTTTGGAATCTGGAGTCTCCAGGGTTTTACATATTCCTGGTTCCCAAGAGTTCGGGGGGATGGAGACCAATACTGGACGTGAGTGCCCTGAACGTTTTCGTGAAGAAAACAAAATTCACGATGGAGACAACGAAATCAGTTCTAGCCGCAGTCAGACAAGACGACTGGATGGTTTCGTTAGATCTTCAGGATGCTTACTTTCACGTCCCTATCCACCCGAACTCCAAGAAGTACCTTTGGTTCGTTTACAAGGAAGAAACGTACCAATTTCGAGCTCTTTGCTTCAGCTTAAACACCACCCCTCAAATATTCACGAGGCTGATGAGCAACGTAGCAGGAATGCTACAAAAAAATCATATCAGGGCCTCGCTGTATCTGGATGACTGGCTTCTCAGAGCCCACTCCTACACCCGCTGTCTGGAGAACCTTCACAAGACGATTCGGTTATCGGAAGACCTAGGCCTTCTGATAAACCGTCAAAAATCTCAACTGATCCCATCCAAAGAAATCTTGTATCTGGGTATGAGGATTCAGAGTCAGGTTTTTCGGGCTTATCCGTCCGAATTGAGAACGAGACAAGCCTTGGAAAAGTTGCAAAACTTCCTAAGGAAACAGATGTGCTCCACGAGGGAATGGATGAGTCTGCTGGGGACCCTTTCCTCGCTAGAACAGTTTGTCTCCTTAGGAAGACTGAACCTTCACCCTCTTCAATTCCACCTCAATCAGCATTGGGACAAGAGGAAGACACTAGAGACAAAGTGTACAGTGGTCCCCCCGTATTCACAGGGGATGCGTACCAGACCCCACCCCCGCGAATAGTTAGAATCCGCGAATGTTTGGAACCCCCCTCTAAAAATGCTCATAAACTCCTATCCTGAACATGCAAACACCAAAGTATCCTTAAAAAGACCATCCTTCATCAAATATACATAAAATATCCTATTATGGTTTATATTAATCTTTGAAATATTATTAATACTGTTTTAAAGTAAATCTTACATTTTATTTTGTTCATGCCACTTACCTGACAGATATATATATAGCTGTATTTTCTGAAGTCCGACAGAATTTCAAAACTCGCAGTGGGCGGCCAGCAGGTGGTAGTACCCATTCCCGCCGCTGGGAGGCGGATATCAGGAACCATTCCCATTTTCTATTCATATTTTTTTCTGTCGCCGGTCGGTAAACTACTGTTTACAGACCTCCGCCTAGGATTTTTTGGATTTGACTCGCATTTAAGTATCTGATTGACTTTTGGTATTGATTTTGGATTGTTGGATTGGCATACGCGATAGTGGACCGTTTTTTTACTTTGGATTGGCTTTTCTGTAAACGTGATGTCTGGATCAAGTGCAGTGAGTTTCAGAGTGTGTGTGAGGAGTGATTGTAAGGTGAGGCTACCGAAATCATCGGTAGACCCCCACACAGTATGTATGAGTTGTAGGGGGCATATTTGTTTGGTGGATGATCGGTGCAATGAATGTGATGGATTGACCGATGATGATTGGAGGGTGTATGATTCCTATCGGCATAAATTGGAACGCGATACGATCAGGAGGTCTTCCTCCAGGAGTGGTTCTACCAAAGGTAAGGGTGATAATATTTCTCCTGCAATAACACCTGTAGATTTTGCATCTCCTAAACCTGTGTTGCCTTTGGGCCCTGAATCTGTGTCTGGAGAAGGTAATGCCCTCTCTCTTATTTTGGAGTCTCTACGTACTCTAGAGACCAAAGTGAAAGCCTTGGAAACTGGCTCTGTGCAAGTGTGTGATCGTGCCCTAGTGTTGTGGAGGGGGCGTCAGATCGGCCCCATAATGCCTCTAGGCCTAGACCGCTATCAGACTCAGGAATCAGGGAGGGGGTATGTCGAAAGCCGCAAGAGGGTTACGGGGGCTCCCCACCGATCTGGCGTCCTTTCGGCAGGCCTTGTTGCAAAGTCCCAGGCTGTCAAGGAGCGCGCACAGGCGCGTATCCTTAAGGACTGCTTTTCGTCCTCCGAAGCGTCCTCCCCGCGCAAGGGGTGGAGCGCTCAGAGAGACTCTCGTCCGCTGAAAAGGACGTTTCGTGTTGACGCTTCACGTCCTGTATCGCCGCTTTCTTCGGACGCTTATGATGCTTTTCCGCCTCAGAAGAGAGGTAAAATCTCATCCGACGAGGACGCTGAGTTGTGCACACAGGCGTGTATCCCTGAGAAGCAGGTAGCTGTACCTGTGAGAAGGAAGGAGGCGTCCCCTCGCCCCTCGTCTTCTCGCAGGATCAGCCCTGCTCCCCTCTGTTCGTTTCCTCTCCAACCGAAGAACATTCCTTTTTGTCCCTTCAAGGACCAGTTGTCAGTGCTTATGGCTCAGAGGACTCGCCCAGCAGCAGTCGAGCCTAAGCGGAGGAAGGACCTTAGGCTGCCTGTCAAGAGGACGAAGCAGTCTCCTTCTCCCTCTCCTCGCTCGTCTCTTTCGCCGATTGCGTCTCCTTCGGCGATTCGCCGATCTCGTTCGCCCAATAAGAAGACGGGTCGTCAGGACGCTTACGTTCCCTCTCGACGTCATGGGCAGGCTGCTTGCCGTGATTCTCGGGAGGACGCTCAGGACGCTTTTGAGTGCGCTCAGGACGCTTTCGAAGACGCTCGGCAGGACGCTTTTCTGGACGCTTCGGGGGACTCCGGCCAAGAAGAAGACGTACACCAGGACGCTGGGTTGCGCGCACAGGCGCGTATACCTGAGAAAAAGTCTACCTTTTCGTTGAGGAAACGTAAGGACGCTTCTCTTGCAAGTGAGGCTGCCTCGGGCGTCGCTAAGGACCTCATCCTTGCCGTCAGGACGCTCTGCCTCCTTCGAGTGGTAACGCCACAAAGAGACAAGCCTAGTATAAGGCTTCTACCAGTAAACATCGGGGGTCTTTGATTAAGGCAAGACCCGATAGACGTACGCCCTCTCCGGAGAGGCGGTCTCCTCTTCCGATTAGGGAAGAAGGAGAGTTGAGTAGTCCTGCTGACTCTGTTGAAGAGGAACCTTCTGCTGCCTCTTCAATCTCGGACTATAAAGTTCTTGTGCGGCTGTTGCGTTCGTCCTTCGAGGACAAGTTCCAGCCTGCAGCTCCAAAGTCTCCTCCTTCGCAGTTTTCATCCTCTAAGACTTGTAAGACCCCAGAGTTTGTCGAAATGAAGACTTCGCTCTCCACTAAGCGGGCATTCAAGAAACTCCAAGACTGGATGGAACGAAGGAAGGATCAAGGCAAGACAACTTTCGCCCTTCCTCCCGCTAGACTCAGCGGTAAAGGAGGTATGTGGTATAAAACCAAAGAAGACGTGGGTGTGAGAATCCCTTCTTCAGCTCAAGGGGATTTCTCCAGCTTGGTGGATTCTCAGAGGAGGTCCCTTTTATCCACTGCTAAAGTGACCTGGACCCCTACGGAGACGGACCATCATTTGAAGGGGCTGCTGCGGACTCTTGAAGTCTTCAACTTCCTAGACTGGTGCTTGGGAGTTCTAGATCTGCAATCTAGAAGCCCAGAGTCTCTCAGTCTGGGGGAGCTGTCCAGCGTGCTATCATGCATGGACAAGGCTGTCAGGGATGGTTCAGAGGAGCTGGTCTCTCATTTTGGGACGGCCTTCTTGAAGAAGAGAGCTTTGCTGTGCAATTTCACGGCTAGATCAGTTACTCCAGCTCAGAAAGCGGAGCTGCTCTTTTCTCCTCTTACGAACCATCTCTTCCCCCAGACTTTGGTTAAGGACCTGGCAAGCAGTTTGCAAGAAAAGGCAATGCAGGACCTCTTAGCCCAGTCCTCGAGACGTCCAGCAGTTCCTTCCACTTCTTCGGCTTTTGTACGACCGCCGAAGAAGGTTAAGCCCTTTCGTGGGGCTACTCCCTCGAGAGCAGCTCCTCGAGGGAGAGGGCTTGCAAGAGGAAGAGCTTCTTTCAAACCAAAGCCATCCAAGTGAGACGCATGTTCTTCAGACACCAGTCGGAGCCAGACTGAAGTTCTTTGCAGGAACATGGAGAGAGAGAGACACGGACCCTTGGTCCCTCAAGATCGTGGAGCAGGGGTACAAGATCCCCTTTTTAGATCTTCCTCCTCTTTCTACGACTCCCAGAGACCTTTCTCCATCCTATCAGGGAGAAAAGAAACAAGTTTTATTCGATCTTCTACAACAAATGATCGAAAAAAGAGCGGTGGAACAAGTCGCGGACCTGGGGTCTCCAGGCTTTTACAACAGGATTTTCCTAGTACCAAAGAAGTCGTCAGGTTGGCGTCCAGTCCTAGATGTAAACAGGCTCAATCTTTTCGTGGAAAAGACCAAATTCACGATGGAGACGCCTCATTCTGTTCTGGGAGCCTTGAGACCGGGCGACTGGATGGTGTCCTTAGACCTGCAGGACGCGTACTTTCGCATCCCAATCCACCCTCTTTCAAGAAAGTACCTAAGATTCGTCTTGGGCAAAAAAGTGTGGCAGTTCAGAGCTCTTTGTTTCGGCCTGACCATGGCTCCAATGGTGTTAAACAAAGACGTGTGTTGAGACCTTTGGAGGTTGTGGGGACGTCCTCTGGTCGACTTATTCGCGACGTCGAGGACCAAGAGGCTTCCTCTGTATTGCTCCCCGGTCCTAGATCCAGAAGCAATCGCTGTGGACGCGTTGCTATGGAATTGGACGGGCCTAGATCTGTATGCCTTCCCGCCATTCAAGATCATGGGGGAAGTCATGAGGAAGTTTGCGGCTTCAGAAGGGACGAGGTTGACCCTTATTGCCCCGATGTGGCCAGCGAGAGAATGGTTCACAGAGGTCATGTCTTTCCTTGTAGACTTTCCAAGGACGTTGCCCTGGAGGAAAGATCTACTCAAACAGCCTCACTTCGAAAGGTATCACCAAAACCTCTCCGCTCTGGGTCTGACTGTGTTTAGACTATCGAAAAGTTGGCCAGAGCGAGAGGTTTTTCGAAAGCAGCTGCGAGAGCAATCGCAAATGCAAGACGTGCATCTACAAGAGCTGTATACCAATCGAAGTGGCTTCCTTCAGGGCATGGTGTAAAAAGGAGGGAGTTTCCTCTTCCACGACCTCTGTGAACCAGATAGCCGATTTTCTGCTCTTTCTCAGGAATGTGCAGAAATTAGCAGTCCCTACCATCAAGGGATATAAGAGCATGTGTCAGCGGTTTTTAGGCACAGAGGCCTGGACCTTTCTGACAACAAAGACATTCATGATCTCTTAAAATCTTTTGAGACTTCGAAGATTCCCCAAACGAGACCGCCTTCATGGAACCTTGACGTGGTTCTTAGGTTCTTAATGTCGAGTCCTTTGAACCTCTTCAAGCAGCGTCTCTTCGAAACTTGACAAGGAAGGCTCTTTTCCTAACTTCTCTAGCGACGGCTAAGAGAGTTAGTGAAATACAAGCTTTTAGTAATCTAGTGGGATTCAAAGGAGACAACGCTGTCTGCTCTTTGAGCCCAACTTTCTTGGCAAAGAATGAAAATCCTTCTAACCCTTGGCTGAAAAGCTTCGAGATCAAGGGTATGTCAAGTCTGGTGGGCCAAGAACCAGAGAGAGCCCTGTGCCCTGTCAGGGCTCAAGTTCTATGTGCATAGAACAAAAGAGGTAAGAGGTCCCTCAGGTAATCTCTGGTGCTCTGTGAAGAGACCAGAGTTACCTTTATCTAAGAATGCTGTTGCTTTCTTTCTGAGGGACGTCATTAAAGAGGCTCATTCATCTTGCCAGAAGACTGATTTGAGCCTCTTACGAGTGAAAGCTCACGAAGTTAGAGCTGTCGCTACCTCTCTGCCTTCCAAAAGAATATGTCAATCAAGGACATTCTTGATGGCACCTTTTGGAGGAGCAACTCTGTCTTCGCCTCACATTACCTGAGGGATGTGAGAACGATTTATGACGACTGTAATTCTCTTGGGCCATAGACGTTTTCTGCAGACACAGTCTTGGGGGCTGGAGGTAGCTCTTTCCCTTTCCCTTAGTTAGGTTGGGGGGGGTTTAGGTTAGTTTTTATTGTTGTGTTTTTAGGTTGTGGTGAGTCTTGTGTGAAGATCTCCCATCCCTTAGTTTAGTATTCAAGGGGTCTTTGGATAGTTGGTCAGGTGGTGGTCAGTTGCTTCATTGCCCTCATATGTATGGCTCGATGGTCTTGTCACGTTGAGGTCACGTCCCCGTTGACAGATCATCCAGAGCGCACCAGTACTACAGGTCTTCACCTGGCTGGCAACTCTGATTAAGCAAAAGCAGGCTTAAGTGACAGTAATCACAGAGTCTACTTTGCTAACAGGTAAGGAACCAAGATATACATCATCTACTTAATTCAAGTTTCCTATAAATCCTATTCTGTCTCTTCCCACCATCCGAAGGTGGGATTCAGCTATATATATATCTGTCAGGTAAGTGGCATGAACAAAATGTTATGGTTATAATACAATTAAGTTTGTCATACTTACCTGGCAGATATATATAATTAAAGTGCCCACCCTCCTCCCCTCAGGAGACAGTGGCATTAATAAATATGAATAGAAAATGGGAATGGTTCCTGATATCCGCCTCCCAGCGGCGGGAATGGGTACTACCACCTGCCGCCCACTGCGTGTTCCGCGAGTTTTGAAATTCTGTCGGACTTCAGAAAATACAGCTATATATATATCTGCCAGGTAAGTATGAACAAACTTAATGTATTATAACAATAACATGTTTATACATAAATACATACTATGTACGTACTGCATGACTTAGTTACGTATGTGAAAATAATTCAGTCCCCCCATAAGTATTGTCATGCACGTTTTCTTTCATACTGTTACTATTTGAGACATCCATTTTCTTTTTACAAAGGAAGCAATTGTATGTGAAATCACAAATACCAAATGTCTACTTAAAGTATTATCCTACATCAAATATACCATTGAATTGGTATTATTAATATCATTTTAAAGTCATCTGAAACATTTTACCATTAGAAATTTATAAACAGCCAATAGCACAGAGAGAGAGAGAGAGAGAGAGAGAGAGAGAGAGAGAGAGAGAGAGAGAGAGAGAATAACTCCTTACGGTTTTCAATAGATTGAAATGAACGTCTGTATGGCAACTTTTTTCCCCTCACATAAATACATATATTGCAATACACCCCCTGAACACCTGAACTAGCCTGGTCACTTACCAGCCCGAACCATCATTTATTAAAAATTTAAAAATTTACCAAATCTTTGGTTAAAATAAACGATCAGTGTTGCCAATCTCCTGGCAAACTCGTTACCTATTACCAGCCCACCGCTAGTAGCCCTGCCCTCACGGGCCGGTCACACCTGCCCTCTCACGTCAATCACTTATCGTTCGCGTGGAGTACAGATGTATCCACAGCGAACTCCTTTTTGGTCTTGCCCGGCTTCATTTGCACCTTTGATTTGATTGAATTTGGTGACGATTACGCATCCTTTGGATTACGGTTGGATTGCTCTTAATACCTTGTCATTAGACATTGATTCTGCAAAGGAAGAAACAACACAGGCTACGACAACGACTACTGCATCCTCGGCCACGACATCACAGAAAACGACGAGCGGGAGTTCAACAACGTATCGTCTTTGCCAACAATGCAAGAAAAGGATGAGACCCTATGACACGATAGTCATTCCTTATGCGTAAATTGTAGGCCTGTTCAATATAATGTAAGACCAGATGTTTGGAATGTCAGGAGTGGTCTTTTGGACCAGATGTTATGGGTATCTCAAACATAGGAAAGGTCTCGTATTAAGAAGTAACTGTAGGCAGGAAGAGACTAACGTAGATCAAGATAAAGACTTAGAGACAAAGTGCTCTTTAAGAGACTTGAGAGTACGCTGACATCGAGTATGACATCTCTGTTACCGATTTTATGTCAAGATTATGTGAGGATAGATCGAGCAATAGGGATACTGAAATTACTAATCGTCTGTTCCAGCTCCCTGCCCTGTCCGAAATCAGAATCAGCCCTAACCGTGCTGGGGGTTATGGGGATCCGCAAGCCCACGGGCAGGATCCGCGTCCCCCCTGGCGCGGAGCAGGCATGTTGGCAGCAGATTCCCCTTCCCTCGATGACATCTCTTGTTACCGATTTTAGGTCAAGATTATGTGAGGATAGATCGAGCAATAGGGATACTGAAATTACTAATCGTTCTTTCCAGCTCCCTGCCTGTTCCAGAATCAGCCCTAACCGGTGCTGGGGGTTATGGGGATCCGCAAGCCCACAGCAGGATCCGCCGTCCCCCCTGGCGCGGAGCAGGCAGTGTTGGCAGCATATTCCCTTCCTCGATGTGTATTTCTCAGGATGATAAAACTAAGGTCAGATATAGACAGTAGGATAATAGCTACATAGTGTTTAGTTTAGGAAGAGAGTGCCAGGCTTCTTCGGGTCGGTTTTCTATTAAAAGAAGTAGTTTTTAGAGGCACAGTGTCCTTAGAGCATCTTTAGGCTTTTTCCTGCTTCGAGTTCCTTGCATCAGAAGCTTTTAGGCCAGGGGTTGGTCTTTCAGATATGCTCCTTTCGTCTTTAAGGTTACTTTCCCTCTACGTATACGATACGATAATTGTTAATATCAACTAATTCTCCGTTCAATGCATATTGACTTACGATATTCAGTATGAAGAGAAATCGAATAAAATTAAATACGGTTAGCCTAGTGTTCACGATGATATATCGTATGCATATTCAGTAGCCTAGCCTACCTAAAGTATTCGCTGTACAACTATCGGTAGTTATTTTTATTTTGGCTAACGCTGTAGGCTTAAGGCATTCTTGACTTCGGATAATTCAATACAGGTGTAATTGAAAAACGAAGAGAATCCGATCTAGGATATTAATATGAATATAATCGAACAGAATGAAGATCGGATTCTGTCCGACTAAAGCATTATAATTGTATTATGTGTATCATCATATGGCGTAGTATAAACACTAACTCGGCAGTCATTCACGCTGGAATCAGCGGATGACGAATACGGGTTTGCGTCGCCGTATCCATCTCATTCCTCTCCCTGATTGCCTAAAATGAGTAACGTAACAACACTCTCACTTATGCCAACGTTTGTACAAACGTCTTAAAGGAGACGTGTCTTCAACTATGTTGACATTAATATAGTCAATGAGGTATCTATCTTGGGGCATATATCAGTATGTCAGATATAACAGGAATTTGTATGTATGACGTCTTCATACGTTTAACAGACTATTGCCGTCAGTATTTACATTGAGCTTATGTCAATTACAGTTACAAATTATTACCAGTCGTATTATCAAATTACAATAACTGAAATTTAATATTAGGCCTAATAAAGTTAATTTAATTACCTTTAAATATTATTTTATTACTTTTCAATTAAATTATAATTACACTAGCTTGTCGTCAAACAGCACTATTGTAAGGAGGTGTGATTTAGACAGACAAGGATGCCGGCTAGTCTATTTTTTTTTTTTCTCCTTGGCTTCAGATTCAACCATATCACTTGGTCTCGGCTAATGTTTTTTGTCCTTAGTTAGCATATTAATGAATATCTGGATACTTAACTTATGTAACGAAGTCATACTGTTCGTCTTACGATGTAATTTAAGACCAAAATTTGACTGATACGTCTCATCGGAAGCTAGTTTTTCCCTCGGGTTAGATGGCGTTAAATTTAGGATTCCGTTCGTTTTTCACTCGTTTTCATAGGTATTACGAACCTTACACTTTATATACGTTATAAATTCTTTGTCGGTGTGAAAACAACAGTAAATGAGCTCTTCATGCTATTAGTTTCTTTTACCACGGCTGCGTTGGAATTCATACATAAGCTCGGGACTTCTGTCCAGTTGCTGATGAACGTAATTTTGCCTTATTAGCTTCAGCTGCATTTATAACATGAATACAGTAATTACCGTCCCACGCGGATGAATACAATAACGGATGTTGCTATCGGATTCGATTACTGTCACACGCTGATCAATACAATAAAGTGATGTTGTTATAGGAGTCGATCGCATTAGCAACAAGTTCTCGTTCGGTTTTGTTCATAGCTGTACGGAGTTATACGAGTATTATCGTTAAGATAATAACCCTTTTAACTTGCTGCAATTTGCGGCAGGTGGAGATATTAGACCGATCGTAATTTCTCTCTCTCTCTCTCTCTCTCTCTCTCTTTTCCCTGATTTTATCTCTCTCTCTCTTTTCCTGATTTTATATTCTCTCTTTATCCTAGACGATTGTGTTTTTCTCTCTCTCTCTCTCTCTCTCTCTCTCTCTCTCTCTCGCCTCTCTCTCTCTCTCTCTCTCTCTCTCTTTCTTTTCCCTGATTTTATCTCTCTCTCTTTTCCCTGATTTTATATTCTCTCTTTATCCTAGACGATTGTGTTTCTCTCTCTCTCTCTCTCTCTCTCTCTCTCACTTTTCTGATTTCATATTCTCTCCATATTCTCTCATCCTATTTTCCACGCTCTCCTAACACTGGACTCATTGTGCAACAGAGGTTTTTCTTCCTTTCACACCTTTTCAAACTTTCTCAATTTCCCTTCAGCGCTGACTGACCTCATAGGTCCCAATACTCGGCCTTTGGCCTAAATTCTATTTTTAAACCCAACAATCTTGCTGTCTGAGTTAGTATTAGAGTAGGGAGCGAATATTCGGAATATGTAGGAAAGTATTCATCATATGATATCACAAGAGGATTTTAAGTATTAGGAAAGATAGGAAAGAACATGTCTGGGTCTATCTGAGGGTATTCTTCCAAGTGCCAACCAGGCAGAGTACAGACAGGCAGGTACAACACTACAAGAAGTGGACATCACTACGATCGACGACACCGTTGTCTCCTCCGTACATGAGAGGTCCGAGGAGCCACATGGGAGGTCTTCAGATTTCCTACCATACATGAGAGGCCGAGAGCCACATGGGAGGTCTTCAGATTCCCTCCATACATGAGAGGCCGAGAGCCACATGGGAGGTCTTCAGTTTTTCCTCTACTCAGGTGAGGCACATAGCCAGCTGAGAGGAAACAGGTTTGTATCCCTTCCGCACTCAATGAGTTTTGACCTTAGGGTACAGGTGCAGGAGTTTTTCCCTCCACATATGGCAGGCCTAGAAGGCCCCACAACATGGGAGATTAGCTTGGACGAGTGACAAATGACTTGAGACTGACTCGCGTACTCAATTATATTGACTGACAACTAGTACAGTGGAGGGCCGGGCAGATTTGATTCCCCACCTCCAAATTAATGTTGTTAATCGGGCTAGTTCAGGTGTTCAGGGGTGTATTGCATATGAAGTTTTTATTGTAAAACTAATATTGTAATACTACCTGAACACCTGAATGATTCCCACCCTCCTCCCCACTCATACAGAGTTATTGAGTTATGATTGACGTGAGAGGGCAGGTGTGACCGGCCCGTGAGGCAGGGCTACTAGCGGTGGGCTGGTAACTAGGTAACGAGGGTGTTTGCCAGGAGATTGGCAACACTGATCGTTTATTTTAACCAAAGATTTGGTAAATTTTTAATAAATGATGGTTCGGGCTGGTAAGTGACCAGGGCTAGTTCAGGTGTTCAGGTAGGTATTACAATATTAGTTTTACATAAAAACTTCATATTTCTCCAGAGAAGAGAAGAAATAGAGGACTGTGCAATTATGTTGTCTGTCTATGAATTCTTTTGCTGAGAATGAGAGAGATAAAAGGAAGAAATAGAAACAACCAAATGTATGACAGTATCTTGTGGAGAGAGAGAGAAAGATGAGAGAGAGAGAGTGTTGTCCCTTACAGTATTTAAAAGAGAGAAATGGAATGATTATTGTATTTAAAATACTCAGATATGAATTTTTTGTTTTACTTACAGTTATAGTATTATTGGAATATTAATGATAAACTTATTACATACATGTCCATGAAAATGATCTCATTCAGTAAGAGATGAGAGAGAGAGAGGAGGATGAGAGAGAGCGAGAGAGGAGAGAGAACATAAAACCATAAATTCGTGACCAATTGTATGGCATTGTTACTTTCCCAGCTCCGAGCGTCACTGGAGTTATGAGGTAGGGAAATTGATACAGAAAAAGACGAAGGGAAGAATTTTCATTTGAAATTAGTTATCGTATTATTACTACTTCTATTATTATTATTATTATTTGAAAATAAAATAAACACGTGCATTTACCATAAAAATTCTCTCATCTCAGTAAGAAAGAGGAGTTATCCTTACAAGTGAAATGGAAAGGTAATTTTTATCTCTTTAAAATACTACCATTATGAATTTTGTAATTAGTTTTATTATTATTATTATTATTATTATTATTATTATTATTATTATTATTAAATAACTGAAATTATCAATAAACATTTTACATACTAGTACCATAAAAATTCTTTCATCTCGGTAAGAGAGAGAGAGAGAGAGAGAGAGAGAGAGAGAGAGAGAGAGAGAGAGAGAGAGAGAGAGAGAGTGTTTATCTCTCTGTTCTCTCAAAAAATACTTATAACACTTCCAGCGAAAGAGAGGGAGGGAGTTACCACTATGACACATTATTATTTTGTGTGGCAAAAAAGAGAGAGAGAGAGAGAGAGAGAGAGTTAGCCTTAATTAAAAGTGACATGGATAGATTAGTATTGTATTTCTTTAAAATACTATCACATAATATGAATTTTGTAACTACAGTTATTATCATCATTATTATTATTATTATTAAAAAAGAAACCCACAAATTTAATTTGTAACTTGTTTACTTGTAAATCTAAATGTAAATACTTACAAGTAAACAAGTTGCAAATTAAATTTGTGGGTTTCTTTTTCAATTATTATTATTATTATTATTATTATTATTATTATTATTATTATTATTATTATTAATATTGATATTATTATTATTATTATTATTATTATTATTATTATTTGAAAGTATTAAAAACATATAGTACAAAAACTATAAAAAATCTCGAGTCTCAGTAAATGAGAGAGAGAGAGAGAGAGAGAGAGAGAGAGAGAGAGAGAGAGAGAGAGAGAGAGAGAGAGAGAGAGGGTGAGGGAAATTTCATGAGCACTTGATGGCAACAGCACAACAGCTCCTTCCCCCTCCTGTCACTTAACTTGATACGTATGACAGTTTTAGTACCTGGAGTTAGAGAAAGAAGACTGGGATTTCCTTCATTCTTCCATGATTTTTTAAATTTATAAGCTAAAATCTTAATAATTCACTATGGTATTTTCTTTAATGAATTGATATTATTGCTGTATAAATTAATATTAATATTTGAAAATAGTAAATCATTTATTTAACATACAAAAAAACATACATCTTTGTAGTAGAGAGAGAGAGAGAGAGAGAGAGAAGAGAGAGAGAGAGAGAGAGAGAATTATTATTTTTATGTGATATCATTTAAACTTATTAAACTTACTAATACAGTATTAATCAAAATTAATATTTGAAAATTAGTAAATCATTTTTGTATCATAAAAATGTATTAAGTCATGAAAATAAACATCAAAATACACTAATTAGTGATTATTTTCGTTGGAAAATTCCGCCAATGGGCGAGTCCGTCCGCGAATAATTTCTAGATAGGTTCCAAAGAAAAGTCCGCGAATGTGTGAGTCCGCGAATCCGGAGAACGCGAATACGGGGGGACCACTGTATTCCCGTTTCGGACTCCATGAAAGACTATCTACGGTGGTGGAACGACCCCGTCAAGCTCCAGGAAGGCCTTTCCCTAAAACAGAGAAACCCAGACCTAGTGTTGTTTTCCGACGCCTCGGACTCGGGATGGGGAGCAACATTGGGAAAGCTGGAGGTCTCGGGCTCCTGGAACAGAAAACAGGAGAACTTTCATATCAATCAGAAAGAACTGACTGCAGTTTTTCTGGCTCTCAAGGAGTTCAGAAGTGCAGTGCACAACAAAGTGGTGCAGGTCAACTCCGACAACATGACGGCGTTGGCCTACATCAACAAACAAGGCAGAACCCACTCCGAGTCCCTTTACAAGACGTCAAGAGAGCTTCTTCTCTGGACGAAACAGAAAAGCGTGACATTATTGATGCGCTGCATTCAAGGGGAGAAGAATGTAAGGGCAGACATCCTGAGCAGGAAACATCAAGTCTTGGCGACAGAGTGGACTCTCCATCAGGAAGTCTGCAAGAACCTGTGGCGAACCTGGGGTCGCCCATGCATAGACCTCTTCGCCACAGCACAAACGAAGAGGATGGGGACTTACTGCTCTCCAATCTCAGATCCCGAGGCAATCCACATAGATGTGTTCCTCATGAATTGGGATCATCTAGATGTGTACGCCTTCCCGCCATTCAAAGTGGTACACAAACGGATGCAAAAGTTCGTGTCTCACGAAGGCACCAGGATGACTGTAGTGGTTCCCTTCTTGCCGACAAGAGAATGGTTCACAGAGGTACTGGAATGGATGGTGGACACCCCCAGAAGTCTTCCTTTAAGAGTAGATCTACTCAAACAACCCCACTTGGAAAGGTATCACCAAAACCTCCAAGCTCTTCAATTAACTGCCTTCAGACTATTGAAAAACTCACAAGAGCTAGAGGATTTTCGAAGGAGGCAGCTAGAGCCATCGCAAGA
The DNA here is from genome assembly GCF_015104395.2 of Macrobrachium nipponense. Taxonomy (NCBI): domain Eukaryota; kingdom Metazoa; phylum Arthropoda; class Malacostraca; order Decapoda; family Palaemonidae; genus Macrobrachium; species Macrobrachium nipponense. The sequence continues at coordinate 34,272,104 of NC_087215.1, forward strand.
GCAAGGAGGTCTTCCACCATTAAGGTATACCAATCCAAGTGGGAGACTTTTAGAGGATGGTGCAGGGACAACTCCGTTTCTTCTTCCAGTACCTCTGTGACTCAGCAGATTTTCTGCTATACCTTAAGAAGAGGCGTAACTTTTCAGCTTCTACCATTAAGGGTTATAGAAGCATGCTAGCAGCGGTCTTCAGGCATAGGAACCTGAATCTATCGGATAATAAGGATCTACAAGACCTTCTTAGATCCTTCGAGACGACTAAAGAGAAACTACAATCTTCACCAGCTTGGAATTTGGATGTAGTTCTGAAGTTTCTCATGAGTGATAGGTTCGAACCTTTACAGGAAACATCATTTAAGGACCTCACCATGAAAACTCTCTCCTTGATAAGTCTAGCAACAGCAAAAAGAGTCAGTGAAATCCATGCTTTTAGCAAAGCTGTAGGTTTCAGACAGGGCAAGGCTATCTGCTCTCTACAGCTAGGATTCCTGGCAAAGAACTAACGCCCTTCTCAGCCCTGCCCCAAATCGTTCGAGATTCCAAACCTGTTGGATCTCACAGGTGAGGAAGCAGAAAGAGTTCTTTATCTCGTAAGGGCCTTGAGGCATTACCTGGAAAGAACAGAAAAATTACGTGGCAATTCAGAGGGGCTTTGGTGCTCTGTCAAAAAGCCCTCTCTGCAAATGTCAAAGAATGCGTTATCCTTTTTTATAAGGCAATTAATTAGGGAAGTGCATTCAGCAATTAATGAAGCAGATCTCAAGCTACTAAAAGTTAAAACTCACGAGGTTAGGGCCGTAGCAACCTCGGTAGCTTTTAAACCAAATAGATCCCTTCAGAATATCCTGGACGCAACCTTCTGGAGAAGCAAGTCAGTATTTGCGTCGCACTATCTTACACAAGTGCAGACTTTGTATGAAGACTGCTACACACTGGTCCGTTTGTAGCAGCTCATTCAGTAATAGGAGAAGGGACTACTCCTTAAAAAACCACATATCCAATACTCTGTTCTTACCTTGGGACTATTGAAATTTTTGTGGTTGTTAGTGGAGACTGGATGCAGTCTTCCACAATCTTGATCCTTAGTCAGGTGGTCAACTTGTTCCTTGGTAGCGCCGGAACAAGGGTATTGTAGGGAGTCTAGTCCACATAGAGGTTTGACGATTGACAGTCTCCAGAGGTCTTCAGCCCCCTGGTGGATCGCTGGATCTCATAAGGAAAGCAGACATAATGAGGCAGGATATCATTGAAGTCAGCTTCCTTAACAGGTACGAACCCGTAAGTTTGTTTTTTATGAATAGGACTTACCTGGCAGTTATATATATATAGCTATAGTCTCTATCGGTCTGGCAGATTTTTCAAAACAAAACTCGCGGCAACCGCCGAGTGGTAGGTGTTCGGTTAGGTGGTTAACAACCCTTACAGGGTGGTACTTGGAATCATTCCCATTTTCTATTCCTCAGATCATCTCTGCCGGTTGGACTGACAACATCGTTGCTAGTCCGCCGTCGGGTTTTCGCTTGCTTCCCTGTGTCGATGTATTTCTGCTGATAATTGGTGACGTATTCTGTGGATTGGCAATCGCTTTTGTGTGCTTGTTTTTTGGATTATTATTTTGATTGTTCTTTGATTACAATGTCTCAGAAACATTTTCGAGTGTGTGTGAATGAGGTGTAGGTGAGATTGCCGAAAGCTTCAGTTGATCCTCACACTGTTTGTTTGGGGTGTAGGGGATTTGAATGTGCTTTAGATAAAAGATGTAAGGAATGTGAGGTTTTGGATGAGAAGCAATGGTTGGAAATGAAACACTACGTGCGTAGATTGGAGTTAGATAAAGTAAGGAGGGCTTCTAAATCTAAATCTAGGTCTGGGAGTGATGCTAGTATAGACCTTTCTGATCCCTCAACCCCTGTAGTAGTAGAACCTGCTCCTGAGGTAGTAGCTCCTGCTCCTGAGACAGGACCTGTAGCTACGTTGGATGACCCTCAGTACGTCAGGATGGCGGCTGAGATGAAGGACCTTATGGATCTTCTTGCAGCCTTGAAGGAAGGTAAGAGTGCAGGTGAAATGAGTGATAGTGCTTGTGAAAGTGCAGTGGAGGTGGCGACTGATCGATCCTGTCATGCCCCTAGGTCTAGACCTCTACCAAGCTCCCAGGACCAAGGAGAGGCGTCGACGACCGTAAGGGGGTGAGAGGAACTGATCCTCGGTCAGCCGTCGCCTCAAGCAGTCCTGTTGCGTCTTCCCAGGCTGCTTATGACCGCCACGGAAAAGGCATGTCGGAAGTGGTAGTGTCTTCTCCAAGCCCCTCTCCAAGACGCAGATGGCAGTATGAGGAGTCGAGGCCGATCAAGAGAAGTTGGAGGCAGCAAGCTGACCAGACTCGTTATCGCTCGCCCCTTTCAAGTAGATGGAGTAGCCCGGAACCGTTTCCTTCCGACGACGACTGGGACGCCTCTCCTGCGAAAAGGGCGAAACCTAGAGAGGATAATTCTCTGCAGGACGCATGGAGGGAAGAGAGATCTCCTCTCCCTTCAGCTTACGGAGAACTTTCAAGAGAGCCTTCTCCTGCTTCCAGCATGACTCGACACCCGTCCCCTTCGGAACCGCAAGACCCAGCAGCGGTAGCGAGATCTTTCATGACTGTCATGCAAGAACAGCTGACTTCGCTAGTGAAAGCCTTAGCCGCCCTCCCCCCAGTCGGGCAGACGTAAGGATGACAATCTGCCAGTGAAGAGATCAAGGGAGGAAGCTTCTGCAGAGGTTTCTGCAGTGCGTAAGAAGGAACGGAGTTCCTCTCCCTTTCAGGATTATAAACAGCACCGTTCGCGCGATGTAAGGAGGTTACGGCACTCTTCTCCCGCAGAGCCTTCCCTCTCTCGGCACCGTGAAGTTTCTGGCTCCGTTCAGTCTGCTTCTCCCGACTCTCGACGCCACGATAAGTCAAGCTCTCGTCGCCTCGCCTCTCCATCCTCTAGATGTAAGGAATTTTCTTCCTCTCGCCGAGATACGGACTTTTTCGCTCGATACAACGACACCTTCAGGTCTCCGCACCGGGTAAACATCAGCTCTCGTTCCCGACAGACCTTCGCTCGACAGGACGATTCTAAAGTTGGACGACAGGACGCATACAGCGCTCGCGGACAGGACGCATCCAGACCTCGACGCCAGACGCATCCAGCTCTCGGCGGCAGGACACATCCAGTTCTTGACGCCAGGACGCATCCAGCCCGTGGCGTCAGGACACATGCGTCTCTCGGCGAAAGAACGCTCCCAGTGATCTACGACAGGACACATCCAGCTCTCGATGGAAGGACGCATCCAGCTCCCGACATCGAGACGCATCTAGCACTCGATACAAGGACGCGGCAAGTGATCGACCTCAGGATTTACCCGTCTCTCGGCGCCAGGACGCATTTGCCTCCCGATGTCAGGACGCTTCCATTTCACGATGCCAGGATACATCCGACAATCGGAAATTTCATACAATCAACTTACCTGTCAGATATATACATAGCTAAGACTCCGTCGTCCCCGACAGAAATTCAAATTTCGCGCCACTCGCTACAGGTAGGTCAGGTGATCTACCGGCCTGCCCTGGGTGGCAGGACTAGGAACCATTCCCGTTTTCTATCATATATTTTCTGTCGCCGGTGGTGTCAACATCGTTGCTACTACCTCCTGACTGGAATTCGCTTTTCAAGACAATTGATAATCTTTTTTGGACTTTTTGGTGACGTACCTGGATCGTTGTTTTGGCATTCGCTACCGTGGACTGGATTTGGACTTGCTTTTGATTTTTCTTCAAGAATGTCTGATTCAAGTGGTTGTGTGAGAGTGTGTGTGAATGTAGGCTGCAAGGTGAGGATACGAAGTGGCTTCGGTTGATCCTCACACTGTATGCCGCAAATGTAGAGGTTTTGATTGTTCTATTTCTAACACCTGTCATGAATGTGAGAGGTTGAATATTGAGGAATGGAAGTCTCTAACTTCTTACTTGAAGAAGTTAGAGAGGGATAGAGTCAGAAGGGCTGCATCTAAGGGTGCGGGTAGTACAAGGCCTATTGAGCCTTTTAATGATTCTAACTCTTCATTAAACTATGCATTTGTTCTAATTCTGTATCAGGGCCCTCACTTGCTTTACATTCAGATTCGGCCTCGGAAATCGCTGATCTGAAAGCTACACTTCATAGGATGAAATCCAAAATGGCTGCCATGAAAGGTAAGGATTGTGAAAGTGATTATTTTAGTGAAGTGAGTGCCCCAGTGTTGTGGAGGGGGCGTCTGACCGTCTCTGCGACGCTCCCAGGCCTAGACCTCTTTCAAGCTCCCAAGCCCAGAGGAGAAGAAAAGTCGAAAGCCGTACGGAGGTTGTGGAGAATTCCCCCCAGTCAGGCGTCCCTTCAGCAGGCTCTGTAGTTAGACAGACTGCTCAGGATCGCTATAGGAAAAGCGTCCTCAGAGAGTGCTTCTCTTTGTCTGCCTCTCCCTCTCCTAAACGAGGGTGGAAGGATTCGGACCTTTCCAGGCCTCTGAAAAGGCACTGGAAAGAACCTGTGTTGGATTCAAGCCCCGAACGTTTTTCTGAAGAAGCGCCTCCCTCGATCAAGAAGGCTAAGAGGGTTTTGACGTCCCCTGGCTTTGACAAAACTCCTTCGAGGTCTCCATCTCCCGTTGAAGAAGACGCCGGAGAAGCTCTCAAGAGGATTATTTTGGCTGTACAAGAACAGTTATCTGCCTTGGTAGGAGTCCTTTCGAAAGATCCTCCTCGCAGAAAAGACGTGAGGCTTCCTGTCAAGAAGTCTATCGTCTTCCTTCTCCCGCCAGGAGTGAGGCTCGTGTGGGACGTGAGGTGTATTATAGGCGTGAGATGTCTTCCGATAGAGAGTCATACGCCGAATACGAAGCGCCAGACAAGCGTGAGACGCCAGCCAAGCGCGAGTTTTCTACCAGACGAGAAGCGTCTTATAGGATTGAAGCGCCAGATATGCGCGAACAACTTTATAGGCGCGAGGATTTAGCCAGACATGATACGTCTGCTAAGACAGCAGCGTCAGCCAAGCGCGAGGCGCCAGCCAAGCGCGAGAATGCAGCCAGACGCGAGGATTCAACCAGGCGCAAGGCGCCAGAAAAGCTTCATCCAAACAAGAATATAGCGCCAGAGAGGCGCGAGGCATCAGCCAGGCGCGAGGCGCCAGCCAGGCGCGAGGCGCGCCAGCCAGGCGCGAGGCATCAGCCAGGCGCGAGGCGCCAGCCAGGCGCGAGGAGCCAGCCAAGCGCGAAGCGTCAGCCAAGCGCGAGGCGCCAGCCAGGCGCGAGGCGCCAACCAAGCGCGAGGTAGTCTTACAGGCGCGAGACGTTTGCTTTTATTAATAAGGCTCCGTACACGCTCTTAGCCCTCTCCTATTAGGAGTTTGTCTCCCGCAGAGAGAGAAATTGGGCAGGAAGACCCAAATCTGAAATTGAATTCTCCTTCTGATCTTTTCGTGGAAGAGGACTCAGAAGACGAGACTCACGGCAGAGAAGGGCTGTCTAACTATAAAGTTTTGACAGCTCTCCTTCTTCAGGAATACGGAGATGCCTTGACCCCTGCCGCTCCTCCTTCTCCTCGCTCACTTTTTTCATGCTCCAAGACGCCAAAGTCATCGGCTTTTCTGAAGATGAGGCCGACGATTTCTATGAAGAGAGCTCTTCAGTCTCTGGATAGCTGGATGCTAACCAAAAAGGAGTTAGTTAGAACGGTGTTCTGCATGCCTCCCGCTAGACTTACGGGCAAGAGAGGTATTTGGTACCAGACGGGGGAGAATATGGGGCTCACTCTCCCAGCTTCGGCTGAAGCTGACTTTTCCAGTCTGGTAGATGCATCCAGGAGACACAGCCTTCTAATGCAAGAATACTTAGGGTCTTTCGGAGTTGGATCATCTACTCAAGGGACTTTTTCATTTTCATACAATCAACTTACCTGTCAGATATATACATAGCTAAGACTCCGTCGTCCCCGACAGAAATTCAAATTTCGCGGCACACGCTGCAGGTAGGTCAGGTGATCTACCGTCCTGCCCTGGGTGGCAGGATTAGGAACCATTCCCGTTTTCTATTCATATTTTTTTTCTGTCGCTTGGAATGTAAACAACGTTTGCAGTTCCTCCTGACTTGATTTTTGGATTTCATCGCCATTGTCGCCATCGATCTTCTGGGCTATCTTTTGCAGGGAAGTACTGGATCTTTGGTTCGGCATACGCATATTAATTTGTTTTAATAACTTTGGTTTCGGAAAATTTCGAAGAATTGTTTACGTGTAACTACCGAACTTTTCGGTAGACACTCACATAGTTTGCAAGAAGGAAAATTTTAATATTTATTCATAATAACGTGTAGTAAATGTTAGAATTGATTGAGCTAACTTCCTTCTTGAGGAAGTAAGGAATAGAATAGTTACGCTTCCTTTAGAAGTTTTTATAGCTCTCGTACTAACGAGCAGTTAGAGCATTAACATTACTAGTAGTGTTGTATCCTCATCTCCTTCTTACTTCACAGAATCTTCAAATTCATATTGCAATTTGAAGACAAAGGAATGTAGCTCAAAATACGAGCTATTGAAAGGTAAGAAGTGATTTTAGTGTTAGTGCAGTGGAGGGTGCGTTCTGATCGGCTCTGTTTCGCTCCCAGGCCTAGACCTCTTCCAAGCTCACATACCCAGAGGAGAAGGAAAGTCGAAAGCCTTACAGAGGTTATGGAGAATCCCCACCGATCAGGCGTCCCTCGGCAGGAGCTGTAGAACGTCCCAGACTGCCAAAGTTCGCCATTGGAAAGGCGTCCTAATTAGTAGAGGGTGCGTCCGATCGGCTCTGTCTCGCTCTCAGGCCTAGACCTCTTCCAAACTCACAAGCCCAGAGGAAAAGGAAAGTTGAAAGCCTTACGGAGGTTATGGAGAATCCCCATCGATCGGCGTTCCCCCCTCGGCAGGATCTGTAAAACGTCCCAGACTGCCAGGGATAGCCATTGGAAAGGCATCCTTTAAAAGTGCGTCTCTTCTTCCGTTTCTTCATCTTACATCCGAAAGACGAGAATGAACATGTTTTGGAGTTTCGGACGATCTGGCTCGTCTCTGAAAACTAAGAGAACTCAGACTCACTGAGCGAGCGTCTGAGAGCCAGCCAGCAAGCTAGCGAACGTTCCAACAACAGCAGCGAGCCGCGTTCCAACAGACTAGCGCAAGCCGCGTTCCAACAGACTAGCGCAAGCCTCGTTCATACAGATAAATGCGAGCCGCGTTCCAGAACTTTTTTCTTGGCGCAAGGCGCCTTCAAAGAGAAAACAGACAGCTAGACTGAGGAGCCTTATAGTAGAGTGGCAATCAGAAGGATGCTTCCATTGAACGTTTACTGGCAAGAGGCTCGTATAACAAGACTAGAGGCGCTCGGATCTATCAGGGCGCACGGGACCTTCCACGCAAGCGGAACGTTCAGGAGCGAGTCTCCTTCTAGCGTGCGGAACATTCCAGCGCGCGGAACTATCCAGACGCCAGGCGCTAGGCGCAAGGATCCAGACGCCAGGCGTCAGAAGATTCCAAAATCTTCATTTGAGAGAGAGGTCAGTCGCGAGACTCCTCTTTGAGTTTTTTAACTTGAGCAACTTTCCCCTGGCAAATGTGCAAGATGTCGCACAGGCGGCCGTTGCTTTTGTCAGAAGGATTCTGATACTAAGAGAAGCCCCTTTTCATTATTCAGAAGACTCCTGTGTTAGGCAGTTCCTCTCAATGCGGACTCTCTCCTTCATTCATGCTCTTCCTCGTTTTGAGGAGGCAACGAGCTTTGGGAGTTTTTCTTAATTAATAAGAATCTCATCGACGTTTGGGTATGATGGCGGATAGGAAATATTCTACTTCCTTCCGTAAACCCTAGTGATGAACAGGAATTCTGTCTCTTCCGCGATTTATGAGGAAATCACGAAGATTTAAAAGAGTTCCTGGATCAACTTCCTTCCTTAAGGATATATAATATATACTCTTTCTATCGTTCTATTAACGAAAAGAACGAAGATAGTAGAAGGTAGTAGAGTATCTGCTGTATGAGAATACGATACGGTCAAATCATAAACACATACCGTGTTCTTACTTCTTTTCTGTGGGCAACCTCAATTACCAGTATCCTTCTAGACTTTCCTAGGAAGGACTACGCCTTGAAAGGGATTGTTAAAGACAACACCTACGTTAGCTTCTAGAATTTCTCGAAGGTCTTGTTTTCGCTTAAATATGCTTTAATAAGAACTTCCTGAAGTTCGATAAAAATTCCTTTATTAAATGGAGTAGCTGGCAACTCTGGAAGAGTAAGGCCAGACGGCTAACGGGGACTGCTTTCGCTGAGAGCCTGAGACCAACGCAGTACGCCCAGTTACTGTCCAGTACCATGTAGGTGTCAGTCATGAGCGGTCCGGTGTATCTCTCTCCTCCTGCGGGATGGAATAACTATCCGTATCTCTCCCCTACAATCGCGGTCTTACCTCGGATTGAGGTGATAGTTAAGCTAACATAAATAAAAAATATTGTATGCCTTTTGCTAAGAAGCTTTCAATAAGAGAGATAGTACAATCTTTCAATGCTGTTTACCGTAGGTAACATTATTAAAGGATTCTATCGCAGCAGAACATTATATTATATAATGCTCTCAGGCTTACGAAAGCATAGCTTATTAGAGTACCTGCTCGGAGGAAGATTGGATGACGGATGGGAAACATTCTCTTTGGGGCAGAACTTGTTTCCCTGAAGGGACTATACTAGTATATAAAGCTTTTCCTACTAAGAACGAATAAACATGTAAAGGATGTCGGGTACCATAAAGGCACAGGTGTTCTGGCACATAACATAAAAAGAATTAGAAGGAAGCGCCAGCCTGGCGGCAATGCGCCAGAAGTGCCAACCTGGCGCAATGCTCCAGAAGTGCCAGCCTGGCGCAAAATTTGCGCCAGAAGCGCCCAGCCTGGCGCAAATTTGCGCCAGAAGCGCCAGCCTGGCGCAGCAGTGAGCCAAGAGCACCATCCAAGATTTTCTTGTTTTAGCGAGTTATTAACCTAAGAGTCCAGTAGCCTCTCGGGACACCAGGCTCGGTAACGGCAAGATTCGTTCCTGATTTCGTTACCCATTTATCATTAGGCCAATTCCACGACTCTCTCATATCGCAAAGAGCATCGAGAATCTCTTTTTTCGCTCCTATTCGCGTTAACAACGATAATAACTGTTAACATGTTTAACATTTATTGGAAAGAGTTGTGAGAACCTGCGGAAAGTCTTCTTCATAGATCTCTCAGTAAGGTAGAAGACGAACAGGCTTCCTATAGACTGCTTCCTTTTCCTCGAACCAAGAGAGGTAGCAATATACGCCATTTTTATTTTTTTTTAGAAAGGGGAATAAACTTAAGTCTTTTTTTCCCCTAAATATAAATTATTTGCAGAATTTAAGATAAAGGGCATCAAAGAAAGAGAAGATAATATTTTATGCCTCATTTTGGCCTTAGAGAGGTTGGATTCACAGAGGTCACGTTCTTCTCACAGCATGTTTTTGGAAGTCTTTTCCAAGACAGTCTGATATTCTATCAGCATCTATTATAATGGACCTTAACAACCTCTCCACTCTGAGTCTGTCCGCGTGCAGACTGACCAGAAGTGGACATGAATGAGAGGATTTTTCAAGGTAAATGACAATAGTCATGGACAAGATATAGAATTGCTGCAGATTGTGCTAGAGGGAATGAGGAAACTGTCCTCTTCCGATACCTCTGTGAACCACATAGCGGTTTTTTCTTCCCTTTCAGAGGGAAGAATCACCTTTGTATATATCTGTTATCAAAGAACGCAGTAAAAGGCTATACTCTGTCTCTATAAAGGGATTGGAGATAGCAGAGGATTAAGATCTTCGGGATCTTATACGATACCTCAATATGACAAGAGTAGGATATCATGTACTTCTAATGGCATCTTTTTTGTGGCCACAGATTCTATGTCCCGACAAGATGGAACTGCTCCTCATCAAACTTCTTTGAGAAATTTTTATGAGGGAATTCTTTGTTTTCTCTTGGTCCCAAACGATCAAGAAGACAAGTGAATTTTTTTTGAGCATTGGAATCTCGCATCAGATTCTATGGAGATTAGGCAATGGGTTCTTGCCAGCATAGTATGTCTGGCAAAAGAACTAAAACCCCCTATTCCTGATTCAATGTTTTCAGATAGAGGTTTCGTTGTCCAGGCAGGGTACTTACGTTTTCATCTTACAGTAGAAATTGGTTAAAACGTTTGCCTACAGAGTCTTTGGAATGCGATGACGGCTCGAAATGCTTCCCAGAAGGTGTTCAGAGGGATATAATAAGGAGCTAGAAATCAGGAGTACTCCCAATTTCAGCTCGGAGTCTCCTTCGACTTCCAAGCTTCTTCCCTTCCTTCGGACAAGGATAGGGAAGATTCCGCAACGAGAAGCCCCTTCAACAGGTAAGAAGAGATCTCGTGAGCAAGGGAAGTACTCAAGAAGGATCCTCCTTGGAGGAAGACTTATCTCTCATACTGTTAGATATCCTATCGTATACTGGATGTAGCTGACTACAATCACCTCCCCTTGCCGGAGAGGCCAAAGCTCAAAGTGGAAGAATTTCTTCCACCCTTCTCCAGTCTTGTGATTTACTATTGTGGATGTTCAGGACTTTCGGACAATGTAGCGCCAACCTGGAGCCTTATGCTAAAACAGGCGTAAAAAACGCCAGAGGCAGACAGCCCCAAGAACACTGTCATTGTCTGATGAGGAGAAAGACCGGGCCTACAACCTGACACAGATGCGCTAGATGCGAACATATAAGACAGATGAGAGTGTCTGATGTGGACATTGCCAGACATCCTCGAGACTCTACCAAGCTCGAAGCTCTGGCAAGTGAGGAGGAGCCAACCAGGCGCGAGGCGCCAGGCAGCGAGGCGCCAGGCAGGAGCGAGGCGCCAGGCAGGCGCGAGGTACCAGCCAGCCGCGAAGCTCCAGGCAGGCGCAAGGCACCAGCCAGGCGCGAGGTGCCAGGCAGGCACAAAACGCCAACCTGGCGCGAGGCGCCAGCCAGGCGCAAGCCAGGCTCTAGGCGCGAATCTCCAGCTAAGGCGCGAGGCGTCAACCAGATGCGAGGCGCCAGTCAAGCGAAAGGTACCAGACAAGCGCTAGGCGCCAACCAAGAGCGAAGCACCAGCCAGGCGCGAGGTTCCTGCCAGGCTTCAGGCTTCAGTCGGGAGAGATCCATTTCAAGAAAGCCCTGGTCTTCTTTGAAACATGGAGATTCTCCTAAGCACTTCATAAGTGACTTGATTCCTTCAAACAGCTGAGAATTAAAAGCGTCAGGAAGTGCGCGCTTTTGCAAATTCTTGTTCTTTACATAACAATATGTCATATAAGAACATTAGCTGTGTTGTACGGTAGAGGCAACTCTGTGTTGACTTCTCATTACAAACAGGATGTCAAGTTAACCTACGAGAGATCCTTTCTCTTTTGGTTTATACGTTTCTGCGGATACGTTACTGGGATAAGGAGCCGACACTGATCCTTAACTTTGAGTTAAAGTTTTTTAACTTAGTGAAATTATTGGGGTTTTTGAAAGGAGTGTGGGGATAACTCTTTTCAATTTGAGCGCGAACCCTCGTGTTAGGATCAGGTGATCGGGATCGGTGTTGCGCTCCTTCATAAGGTGTATTGTCATAGAAGTGGTCCAGTACCCATTGACAAAGTCCTTTCAGGCTCTGCCGAGTAAGCGGTTCATACCCCATCGGCAGACCCACAAGAACTCTTAGCCATAGATCACATATCTCGCTAAAGTCTTGAGGTGATGCAGACTACCGGGCAACAGCCACGAAGTCTACCACCTATCAGATAGGAACCAAGGTTATTTATACCTACAACATATGTTGTTTACCTGTCTATTCCATGTTAGCTGTCTCTTACCCTCCACCAAAGGGTGTCAATCAGCTATGTATATATCTGACAGGTAAGTTGATTGTATGAAAATGATATTGTTATAATCAATAAAGTTTCATACATACTTACCTGGCAGATATATACGATTAATGGCCCCACCCAGCCTCCCCGCAGGGGAGACAGGTGGAAGAGAAAAAATAGAATAGAAAACGTGAATGGTTCCTATCCTGCCACCCATGGCAGGACGGTAGATCACCTGACCTACCTGCAGCGTGTGCCGCGAAATTTGAATTTCTGTCGGGGACGACGGAGTCTTAGCTATGTATATATCTGCCAGGTAAGTATGTATGAAACTTTATTGTATTATAACAATATCATATTTTGGAAGTCTTCAACTTCCTGGATTGGTCCCTTGGGGTGATGTCCAAGAAGGCCCATGCCTCGGAAGGACTCGATCCTGACGTACTCCTTTCGATCTTGTCGTGCATTGACAAGGCGGTACAGGACGGATCAGGGGAAGTCTCTTCTTTATTTGGAGCCGGTCTCTTGAAGAAGAGATCTGTTTTTAGCGCTTTTCTGACGAAAGCAGTTTCTCCTTCACAAAGGGCAGCATTGTTATTCGCTCCCAGGTCTGACTTTCTGTTCCCTTCGCAGTTAGTGAGGGACATTTCCCGTTCACTGACGGAGAAAGCGACACAGGATCTTCTCCTTCAATCGTCTAGGAAAAAGAGACCAGTGACGGTGGCAGAGAAGAAAGGTGTTAATACGCCTCTGCAGCCCTTTCGAGGAGGTCCTCCCTCTAGAGCTCCCTCTAAAAGGAAAGCGACTGAGAAGAAAGGTAGAGCTTCTTTCCTTCCCTTTAAAAGGGGAAAGTGAAGCTGCATTCCTCCAAACACCAGTAGATGCCAGGCTCCGGGAATTTGCGGAAGCCTGGACTCTCATCGATACAGACGCTTGGTCAATGTCTGTTCTACAGAAAGGATACCTCATTCCTTTCTTGGACAATTCTCCCCTGACGTCAACTCCGAGGGAATTGTCCGCCAATTACAAGGACCCTGTGTTGAAAGATACTCTTCAACGAATGGTGGATCAAATGTGGGACAAGAGAGCAATAGAGCTAGTGCTGGATCAAAGCTCCCCGGGGTTTTACAATCGCCTTTTCTTGGTTGCGAAAGCCTCGGGGGGCTGGAGACCAGTTCTAGATGTCAGCGCTCTGAACAAGTTTGTTCGGAAACAGAAGTTCTTCATGGAGACTTCTGCATCAGTCATTGCGGCTCTTCGCCAAGGAGATTGGATGGTGTCTCTGGATCTCCAAGATGCCTATTTTCACGTCCCGATTCATCCTTCATCGAAGAAGTACCTCTGTTTCATGACAGGGGAAAGGATCTTCCAATTCAGAGCCTTGTGTTTCGGCCTCTCCACGGCTCCTCAGGTCTTCACGAGCCTGATGAAAAATGTGGCGAGATGGCTTCACCTGAAAGGTATCAGTATCTCTCTGTACCTGGACGACTGGCTCATCAGAGCAAAGTCAGAGAGACAGTGTTTGGAGGACCTTGCTTTGACACTAAACCTGATAAAGACCTTAGGATTGCTCGTGAACCTCGAGAAGTCCCATCTGATCCCCAGCCAGAACTTGGTCTATCTGGGGATTCAGATGGATTCTCGGGGTTTTCGAGTATTTCCTTCTCAAGAGAGACTAACGAGAGGCTTAGAGAAAGTCTCTCTCTTCTTAGGAAAGAACGTACTTCGGTCGAGGAATGGTTAAGCCTATTAGGGACCCTTTCCTCGCTCGAACAGTTCTTTCCTCTAGGAAGACTTCATCTCCGTCCTCTTCAGTTCTTCCTCAGAAGATCGTGGAACATGAAGACAGGACTTCTTTCGGACAGTTTTCCCATTCCAGTTTGGATGAAACGCCACTTAGAATGGTGGTTGCCCCCACTGAAGGAAAACAAGGGTACTTCCCTAGAGACTCAGAACCCGAACCTTGTATTGTTTTCCGACGCGTCGGAAAAAGGTTGGGGAGCAACATTGGGAAAGAGGAGGTGTCAGGCACCTGCAAGGAGCTGTTTGCCGTACACCTGGCCCTAAAGAGCTTCGAGCCTTTAGTGAGGAACAAGATAGTCCAAGTGAATGCAGACAACACAACCGCCCTTGCCTACATTCGAAAGCAAGGAGGGACACACTCGTATGTCCTATACGAGCTCGCAAGAGACCTTCTTTTATGGACATCCCAGAGGAACATCTCCCTTTTGACGAGGTTTGTGCAAGGAGTAAGGAACGTGAGAGCAGACAGGCTGAGCAGGAGGAACCAGGTCCTTCACACCGAATGGACCCTCCACTCAGGTTTGTTGTTGGATCTCTGGTCTCTTTCGGGACTCCTCATGTCGATCTCTTTGCCACGTTCCTCTCAAAAAGACTGGAAGTCTTCTGCTCAGTAGTAGAAGACCCCAGAGCTCTAACAGTAGACGCCTTCCTTCTAGATTGGTCTCATGTAGACGTTTACGCATTTCCCCCATTCAAGATTCTGGGGCAAGTGCTCAGGAAGTTTGTGACATCAAAGGGGACGAAAATGACCCTGATAGCCCCCTTTTGGCCAGCTCAAGAGTGGTTCACGGAGGTGCTGGAGTGGATGGTAGACTTCCCCAGATCCCTCCCACAAAGGATGGATCTTCTCAGACAACCAAACTTCGAGAGGTTTCATCAAAACCTCCCCGCTCTCGCTCTGACTGCCTTTCGACTATCGAAAGACTTGTCAGAGCGAAAGACTTTTCTCGCAAGACGGCAAGCTCGATCGCTAGAGCCCGAAGAACTTCCACTATCAGAGTTTACCAGTCGAAGTGGGAAGTATTTAGAAGGTGGTGCAAGTCGAAGAAGTTGTCCTCCTCCAGTACCTCTGTAACAGAAATCGCTGATTTTCTGTTATATTTGAGAGAGGACTCTCGTCTCTCCGTAGCCACTATAAAGGGCTATAGGAGTATGCTTTCGGCCGTCTTTAGAAATAGAGGTCTAGATCTGGCAAATAATAGAGATCTACACGATCTGATTAGATCTTTTGAGACCATTAAGTCTACGATTACATCTCCCCCTAACTGGAATCTCGACGTGGTCCTGAAATTCTTGTCCTCGGCAAGATTTGAACCTCTGCATTTGGCCTCGTTTCGTGACCTAACGAGAAAATGTTTGTTTCTTTTGTCACTGGCGACGGCTAAGAGTTAGTGAACTGCACGCCCTTAGTGATAAAGTGGGATTTAATCTAGATTCAGCCATCTGTTCATTCAAAGATTTATTTTTGGCGAAGAATGAAAATCCTTCGAATCCCTGGCCGAGAAACTTCGAAGTTAAAGGCTTATCGGGTCTCGTCGGCAGGGAAATTGAGAGGTCTCTTTGTCCAGTAAGGGTTCTAAAGTTTTACATGCAGAGAAAGAAACAGTTGGGAGGTTCTAGACAAGGTCTCTGGTGCTCGGTGAAGTATCCATCAAGACCTATGTCCAAGAATGCTTTAGCCTTTTTTGTCAGGAACGTCATTACCGACGCTCATAAGGCTTGCACGGATGACTCTTTGAAACTCCTGAGAGTGAGAGCTCATGAGGTGAGAGCAGTAGCTACGTCTCTCTCTTTTCAGAGAAATATGTCGCTAAAGAATATCTTGGAAGCGACATATTGGAGGTGTAATTCAGTGTTTGCTTCTCACTATTTAAAGGACGTTCGTGTGACCTACGAAAAATGTTTTTCTTTAGGTCCTTTCGTGTCTGCGGGCACAATCCTGGGTACAGGAGCTAACACCAATCCTTTAAATGATGCATAAGTCTAATAGATATGTTCTAGACTTTCTGCTGAGCAAGTGCAGATGTCGCACTGGCGGCCAGTCACTTTCGTTCAGTAAGGAACTCTTGTGATATCTTTTATTAGATGAGTATCATAAATTTTTTTTTTTTTTTGAAAATTAATGTGTGCGTGTGCAATTGGATTAGAGTTATGGTTGTTGTGAAGAGTTTGGGGATAACTCGGAGCAATTTTTTAATACTAACATGGTGGTTAGGATCAGGTGGTCGGGATTGGTTGTGTGCTCCTTCATAAGGTGTGTTGTCATATAAGTGGATCAGCACCCATTGACAAAGTCCTTTCAGGCTCTGCCGAGTAAGTGGATAAGACCCCTTCGGCAGACCCACAAGAACTCTTGGCCATAGATCACATATCTCGCTAAAGTTTCTTGAGGTGATGCAGACTCCTAGGCTACAGCCACAAAGTCTACCACCTATCAGGTAGGAACCAAGGTTTTTTTTTTATACCTTCAACATATGTTGTTTACCTGTCTATTCCAGAAGTAGCTGTCTCTTACCCTCCACCGAAGGGTGCCAATCAGCTATGTATATATCTGACAGGTAAGTTGATTGTATGAAAATGATATTGTTATAATACAATAAAGTTTCATACATATGTACTTACCTGGCAGATATATACGATTAGGGCCCACCCAGCCTCCCCGCAAGGAGACAGGTGGAAGAGAAAATATATGATAGAAAACGGGAATGGTTCCTAGTCCTGCCACCCAGGGCAGGCCGGTAGATCACCTGACCTACCTGTAGCGAGTGGCGCGAAATTTGAATTTCTGTCGGGGACGACGGAGTCTTAGCTATGTATATATCTGCCAGGTAAGTATGTATGAAACTTTATTGTATTATAACAATATCATTTTTCCCCTGGCAGGTGCGCATCAGGAAGAGATTGATGAATGTGCACACAGCAATTTAGATCAACAAGGAACTTCCGACTTAGTTCCTTCAACCCAAAGGGATAAGGAGTTAGAAGGAAATCTGGACTTGGAAGAAATATTGGAAGATGAAGATAAACCTGCTAATGCGGCGGCGGATTATAAGGTTCTCTCTCGCTCCCTCCTTGAGCTGTATGGAGAGGAGTTTAAACTGGCTGCGCCCCATTCTCCTCAGTCGCAGTTTATTAGGAAAAAATCGCAGAAGCAATCAGCCTTCATCAAGATGAAGCTGTCGATTTCAGCAAAGAAGGCGATGACAAGGATTGAAGACTGGCTGAAAGAACGAAGGCAAGCAGTGAAGACCACCTTCTCTTTTCCTCCAGCTAAGCTTGCGTCTAAGGCGGGAATGTGGTACGAAACTGGAGAAGCTCTTGACCTGGGAGTACCTGCCTCCTCCCAGGGGAACTTCTCCGGGATTGTAGATTCTTCCAGGAGACATGCCCTCAATTCCGCTAAGGTGATGTGGTCCATGATGGAACTAGACCACCTCATCAAAGGAATATTTCAGTCTTTTGAAGTATTCAGCTTCTTGGACTGGGCTCTTGGTGATCTGGCCAGGAAAGCAGAACCCATACAAGCCACAGGAATGGAGGACTTAACCAGTATTATGGCCTGTATGGATAAAGCTCTTAGGGATGGACCAAACGAGATGGCTTCCCTGTTTACTGCTGGGGTTTTGAAGAAGAGGGCTCTGCTATGCTCCTTCGCGACAAAGGGTTACGATCGCACAGAAGGCAGAACTCCTTTACGCCCCTCTCTCGGAACATCTGTTTCCTCAGTCGCTGGTTAGGGATATTACTCATTCCCTAACGCAGAAGGCCACTCAAGATCTTCTGACTCGCTCTGTAAGGAAGGGTCTACCGGTGAGTCAATCATCTGCAAAGAAGGAGGAGAAGAAGGTTATGCAGCCCTTTAGAGGTAGAGCTCCGACCAGGACGGACTTCAGAGGAAGAAGACAAGAGACAGGCGGTAGAGCGAACAGGAGAACGTTTAGACCCCGCACTAGAAAGTGAAACACAAGTCCTCCAGACAACAGTAGGAGCAAGGCTGTCATACTTTTGGCAGGCCTGGAAAAAAAGGGGGCCGGACGCCTGGTCCCTCTCAGTCATCAGGGAGGGTTACAAGATCCCTTTCTTGAAAAAGCCGCCACTTTCGAGAACCCCAAGAGCCTTAGTGGCTCAATACTCGAACGCTGTAAAACAAGAGGCGCTCCTAGATCTAGTAGACCAAGTGCTGGAAAAGGGAGCCATAGAACCTGTACTGGAACTAGAATCCCCAGGGTTCTACAATCGCCTGTTTCTAGTACCCAAGACCTCGGGTGGATGGAGACCCGTTCTAGATGTCAGTGCACTGAACGTCTTTGTAGAGAAGACCAAGTTTCCTATGGAGACGACTCAGTCGGTGGTGGCAGCAGTCCGTCCAGGGGACTGGATGGTGTCTCTGGACTTACAAGACGCCTACTTTCATATCCCCATCCACCCGACTTCAAGGAAATTCCTAAGATTCGTAGTTCAGAACAGGTGTTTCCGGTTCAGAGCCCTTTGTTTCGGCCTCAGCACGGCCCCTCAAGTCTTCACCAGAGTAATGTCAAACGTGGGTGGATGGCTTCATCAAGAAGGGATAAGAGTATCCCTATACCTGGACGGCTGGTTGATAAGGTCGCAATCGAAGAGCAAGTGTCTGGAGGACTTGCGCAAGACGTTTCTGATGACCCAGGAGCTGAGTGATCATCAACAAGGAAAAGTCCCAGATCGAGCCGAGTCAGACGATTCTTTATTTGGGGATAGTTCTGGACTCGGCTCTTTTTCGGGTTTTTCCCTCCCAAGAGAGGCAAAGTGCCTCGAGAAAGTGCAACAATTCCTTGGGAGAGAGAAGTGCTTGGCGAGGGATTCGATGAGTTTGCTGGGCACCCTCTCCTCGCTCGAGCAGTTTGTCTCCCTGGGAAGGTTGCAGCACTTCCTTTCAAGAGTCTGGGACAGGAAGAATCAGGAGGACTCCTTTTCCTTTCCCATTCCAGAAGACATCAAAGAACATCTGAGTTGGTGGCTGGATCCTGCGAAGTTGGGGGAAGGAATCTCCTTGTGCAAGAAGAACCCAGACCTAGTGTTATTCTCAGACACTTCGGAGTCAGGTTGGGGAGCAACACTGGGGAGCAGGGAGGTCTCGGGCTCTTGGAATGCGCAACAGAAAGAATGGCACATCAACAGGAAAGAGTTGATGGCCGTTCTATTAGGGTTGAAAGCCTTCAGAGATGCTGTCTCGGGGAGAGTAGTAGAGGGCAACTCGGACAACACCACGGCCCTGGCTTACATAAAAAAGCAAGGAGGAACTCATTCTCTGTCTCTGTACGCGAGAGCAAGATTAGCTCCTTCTGTGGGCAAAGGAGAATGGAGTAAATCTTTTAACAAGATTTGTGCAGGGACAGAAGAATGTAAGAGCAGACATGCTCAGCAGGAAATTGCAAGTTCTTCCCACAGAATGGACCCTCAATCTTCAATTTGTTCATGAAACTTACCTGTCAGATATATATATATGGCTGTATTTTCTGAAGTCCGACAGAATTTCAAAACTTCCGGCACACGCAGTGGTCAGCCAGGTGGTTAGTACCCATTCCCGCCGCTGGGAAGCGGGTATCAGGAACCATTCCCATTTTCTATTCATATTTTTTTCTGTCGCCAGTACTGTAAACACCTGTTTTCAGTACCTCCGTCTTAGGATTTTGAAACTTCATTGCCGCTAAGTATCCTATTTGTCTTTTGATTTATTTACTTGGATTTGTGGCTAGGCATACGCTATCATAAATTGATTTGAATTTGATTCATTTTTGCATAAGATATTTGAATCTAGTTAGGCTAGTT
This sequence comes from Macrobrachium nipponense, assembly GCF_015104395.2. NCBI lineage: Eukaryota > Metazoa > Arthropoda > Malacostraca > Decapoda > Palaemonidae > Macrobrachium > Macrobrachium nipponense. Next base: position 34,291,666 of record NC_087215.1, read on the forward strand.
TCAGAGGGTGTTGTCTGCAAAGATAGGGTGTGGCTACCGAAAGCTTCAGTAGATCCGCACTTGGTATGCACGAGGGGTACGGGCCTTTCTTCTTTGTTGAGATTTGTCATGTAAGGAGTGTGAGACTTTGTCTAATTCCGTAAGGAAGACGTATGATTCGTATGTACGCAATTAATCAGTAAACAAAAGTCAGGGTAGTGAACCTGCTAACCTTCCTGTAGACTTTATTTTGCCTAACCCTGTAATATGGCCTACGGGCTATGAGCTTTACGTTATAGATTGCATCTGTATCTTGGAATCTAAAGTGCTCGCTCTCCAATCATTGTTGTGAAGTGTAGTGCCCCTAGTGTTGTGGAGGGGGCGTCAGATCGGCCCCATTTCACCTCTAGGCCTGGACCTCTGTCGGACTCCCAGGAACACAGGGAGTGGGCAAGTCGAAAGCCAAAGGAGGGTTACGGGGACTCCCCACCGATCTGGCGTTCCTTCGGCAGACCTGAGGATACTCCCAGGCTGCCAAAGTGCGTGCACGTGCACGAATCCTGAAGGATTGCTTCTCGTCCTCCGAAGCGTCCTCCCCGCGCAGGGGTTCGAGCTTTCGGAAGGACTCGTGCCCTCCAAATAGAAGCTTTATAGAAGAGGACGCTTCACGTCCTCTCTCTCTCTCTCGTTATGCGTTGCAGTGAGAAGTAAGAAGGCGAACGTCGCCTGAACACGGGTATATCTTTCCACCGAGAAATAGGAAAAAGAAGTCATAGTAGCAGGACGCTTTTGAGTGTGGACGTCCGAGCTTTGTTACTGTGAGAATAAGAAGGCGTCCCCTCGCCCCTCGTATTCTCACACGATCAACCCTTCTCCTGAGACAGCTTCGTGCAGTCGGATTTCTCTCCGAGATGTCTCTCGCTCTTCCCTGAAGGCAGTTTCTCTCGCTTGTTTTGACGCCTGTCAGGAGCGTGACGCTTTTCTGCACGCTTCTTTCGACGCTCGGCTTGAATGGGACGCTTGGATGGATGCCAGGCGCGCGGGGGTGCACGCCAAGCGCGCGCCAGTGGACGCCAGGAGCGTGCCAGCGCACGCCAGGTGTGTCGCCTGGCTGAACGTTTCTGTTGAACTCTTCAAGCTCTTGTTTATGATTTGGGCCTAAAGGTTTTTTACCCCTACCTTCGGTGATCCCTTCTACCTCACCTGCAAAGAATGTGAAGTAAGCAGTGCTTCGGAGGAAGCTTAAAGTGAACAGGCAACTTCGTCTTCGAAACCCAGCAAGACCACGGGTTTCGTGAATTCAAGAGGTCTCTGTCAATTAATATTGCTTTTCGCAAAGTCCAGGATTGGATGGACTTAAGGAAAGCTCAAGGGAAGATCTCTTTTGCTCTACCGCAGTCAAGACTTTGCGGTAAGGCAACTAGGGGGTATGTAAAAGCTCGATGTCCTGCACGTCATGACGCTCGACAACGTTCAGTAGGATTCTTGCAAAGGCACTCATCAAGAGGACGCTCTTCAGGAAAGCGCAAGACAGGACTTCCTTTGCCATACTGCCAATAAATTTAAGCATTAGCACGCATTCGTTGTGATACGGGAGAGGAAGCTGGTTGGAGAATTCCTTCCTCTTCCCAGGATAATTTTGCAAGCCCTTTAGTCCATCTGAAAGGGCTTTTCAGATGATAGATTTTGTTAGTTCGGTACTACGCTGCCGAAGTTGAACATCGGGGTCCTACCTGCCGTAAGCCCAGTCTCTTAACAGGATTCTTGCCCCTTCCTCAATTGATACGGGAATCGGGAAAATTATATGCTCAACTTCCTGGATTACGTTTTGTCAATTCTGTGACTTTCCCCCATTGACAATATACTATCATTTTGTCAAGTAAGTTGGTATCCCCTCATTGGCAAAATAACTCTTTGTCCCGTAAATGGGTTAGTTCTCATTGACAAACATCTCAATAACTTTATATTGCGTAAGTGGATAAGCTCTTATTGACAAGATTCGGAAGAGCTCTCATTCATCAATCGCAGACTCGTACAAGAAATAGACTTGTAGACTACGTCAATGAACGCTTAAGTCCAATAACAAAAGAAGCTTGAGCTGTCCGCTGCGATTCTCTACGATTTGTTCATGAAACTTGCCTGTCAGATATATATGTAGCTATATTTCCGAATTCAGCTATAGATATATCTGCCAGGTAAGTATGAACAAACTTTATTGTAATATAATATCATATTTTGCTTTGCGTTATTTTACTACTGGTTGGTTCAAGTCATATACGCATGCTGTAGTTACCTCTACGGATGGCAACCGAGAGGTCTATTATTTTAAGGGCATTTAATCGGTACTCCCTGCAGCCTTCCAGGAGTTTCCGATTTATCTTTTACCGTTTTATGGTAGTGTTATGACGACACAAACGCAGCTCTATATATTTAGAGTTGTCTGTTTCGCTTAAATATACCAGCTTGAGAGTCTCTTTCTGCTAAAAAATAACAGACCTATTCCTTCGTAGAATAGAGTAGCTGGCAACCCAGGCATAAGTGTAAGAGACGACGAACGTAAGCTGCTGTCACTGTACTCCAACCGAGCTAGTACCAGCTAGTTTGCTGTCATGTGCTGTTGGTTACGTCTCTCTCTCGTGCGGGATTGACTGACTAACCGTATCTCTGCGCAGGCAGTTACGTCTCTCTCTCCTGCAGGATTGACTGACTAACTGTATCTCTGCCCTACAATCACGGACTTTAGCCTAAGATTGAGGGGATTTCTAACATGCATGAATAAACATTGCCTTCGTTTTGGGTAACTATGTTCGACAGAGATATCTCTTACTTCTTTCGGTGCTTGTTACCGCGACATTGCACTATTATATGCTCTCCTGCTTAGGCAAAGCGCAGCCTTATTAGGGAAGTAAGCATGCTCGGTGAGGGAATGGATGAGCCTGCTGGGGACCATTTCCTTCCTGAAGAAGTTTGTTTCCCTGAATAGATTGCAATTCAGACCTCTACAGTTTTTTCCTACCGGAAAACTGAAATATTATCCAAGATCTAGGAATGATTCTGAACATCTCTCAGTGCTTCAAGTATCACCTGAGGTGATAGCGAGAAGGTGCCAGGCATCTGGAGAGGGTTTCAGATGTCCTGGCACATAATCGGAAAGAATGGGAAGCAATTCGGTCGTCCCTCCAGTCCTCGAAGAATGAGTTTTTGGAACCAGTGGTCCAGATCAACTCGGACAATATCACAGCTCTCTCATATCTTAAGAAGTATCATCTCTCGGTCCCTGTTCGAGTTTACGAGAAAGAGCCTATTATGACAACAGGCATAGAACGTAACGATCCTCAAGAGGTTCGTTACAGGTTTGCACAAAGTCCGTACGAATCTTCTCGATCGACGGCAGCAACTACTGACTTCCGAGTGGAATCTTTGATTAGAAGTATGTTGAGAGTTGTGGAGACTTTAGGGACGTCCTTTCATACATCTCTTCGCTATGTTGAGGACGAAGAGGCGTCATCTACTCTGCTCCCTTATTCTCGATCCGGGAGCGGTAGCATTACACGCCATCCTATGGTATTGAACGGGGATGGATGTTTAGTCTCTTTTCCCCTTTTTTCAAACTCTTAGGAAATGTAATAAGATGATTTATGACGTCACAGGGAGCGACAATGACGCTGATCGCCCCATGTTGGCCTTCAAGATCCTGGATTCACAGAGGTCACGTCCTTCCTAGATCACTTTCCAAGGACCTTTTCCGAGAGAGTCGGCCTACTCTAACAGCCTCACTTCGAAAGGTACCTATAAACCTCTCCGCTCTGAGTCTGACTACGTTCAGACTATCGAGAGGTTGACAGGAATAAGAGGATTTTCAAGTCTAATGACAAGTGTCATTGCCAAGGTACCAATCGGAGTGGGCCGTTTCTGGAGATAGTGCAGGAAGAGTGGCTTTTCCTCCACCTCCACCTCTGTAAATTACATTACCGTCTTCCCTTTCCATCTGAAGAATGGGATAAGCTGGCAGTCACAACTATTAAAGAATACACAAATATGTTGTTGACGGCCTTTGGGCTCAGAGATTTGCATCTGTCAAACAACAAAGCCCTTCACGATCTTTGAGGTCTGGAATCTCGAAACTCACTCACCATCTACTTTTTGTCTCACCTGTTTTCTCAGAGTCAGACACTCGTGCGAGATCAGGCGACATCTAGTAGCCCTGAGTTTCTTGTTGACGAAGTCGGTTGCGTTGATACACCCCCGATGATCGTGTAACATGAGACCAGGTTGGACTGTCAGGCATTCATCCTTCGGAACTGAATAGCCTTTTTGCTCCGCGCTCCTTTCTCTTGGCACCAGAAGCTCGAGTCATGAGTTGCTCATGAGTTGATTCGCTGACGACGTTGGGTTGCGTTGATACACCCCCAAGGTTTGCTTAGCTTGAATCGCCCAGGCAGTCCAGACACTCATCCTTCAGCGAAGAATAGTGCCTTATAGTCTTCAGGTACAGCCTTCCTGTCCTTCCTGACTGGTCACCTGGTCGGTCACCTGACTTTAGTACAGACGGACTGACTGTGCATGTCCAGATCGAAGCTTTCAATATGGAACTTAGACGTAGTCTGAAGTTCTTGATGTCAAAGCATTTCGAACCTCTCCTTTCTGTTAACTTAATGCACGTAACCAGAAAGGCCTATTTTCTAACCACTCTAGATACGACAAAGAGGGTTAGTGAGGTTTTAAGCCATCGTCAGACGTTTTGGCTTTAAATCAAGGGATGGCACAAGTTATTGGGCAAGAGCCAGAGAGAGTCCTGTGCCCTGTCGGGTCTCTCAAGTTTTATCTACATAAAACTAAAGAAAGTCGAAGTCCTTCGGACAATCTGCAGTGTTCCGAAAAAGACCAGACTTGCCCATGTCAAAGAACACCCTGGCTTTATTGTTAAGGAGTTTTTTCAAAAAGGCTCTTTCATTGTGTTTGCACAAAGATTTGAAATCTTTTGATCTGAATGCTCACGAGGTGAGGGCGCGGCCTCGGAAGCATTTCAACAGAGCATGGCACTCAGTAACATCCTGAGTACCACGTTTTAGCGAAGCAACTCTGTGTTCGCTTCACACTCCCTGCGAGATGTGAAGACGGCATATGAGATCTGCTGCTCGCTAGGGCCATACGTGTCTGCAGACACAATCTTGGGGGCAAGAAGTACCACTCATCCTATCCTGTAGAAAATGGTTAGGAAGAGCTCTTAATTTAGTTGTTGAGTCGCCTCCAATGGCAGACTTCTTAACTCTTAAGCCTTAGTTAAAACACCTTAACTTTGGCTAGGTTGGTCAGGTGGTGATATATATATATATATCTTATCTATTATATATGATATATATAAATATCTATATATATATATATATATATATATATATATATATATACAATATAATAATATATATCTATATATATATATATATATATTTTATTTATTTTACTTATATATATATATGTTATATATATATATTATATATTATAATATATATAATTATTTATATATTAATATGTATTTATTTATTTATTTTTTCTTAGCCCTCATGGTATGGTCAATATTGTCTAGTCACATTGTGGTCACGCCCCCGTTGACAGATCATCTGGAGTGCACCAGCTATATAGGTCTCTACCTCGCTGGCAACTCTAGTAAAGCAGAAGCAGACATGGGTGACAGTAATCACGAAGTCAGCTATGCTAACAGGTGGAACCAAGATGTAAATCATCTGCATGCAATTTGTTTCCCAAAATCCTTCTATTCTGTCCCTTCCCACCTCCAACGGTGGGATTCAGCTATATATATATCTGACAGGTAAGTTTCATGAACAAAATGATATTGTTATGGTACAATAAAGTTTGTTCATACTTACCTGGCAGATATATAGTATAATCAAGTACCCACCCACCTCCCCTCATGGGACAGTGGGAATAAAAATATGAATAGAAAATGGGAATGGTTCCCGATACCCGCCTCCCAGCGGCGGGAATGGGTACTAACCACCTTGCCGACCACTGCGTGTGCCGGAAGTTTTTGAAATTCTGTCGGACTTCAGAAATTACAGCTATATGTATATCTGCCAGGTAAGTATGAACAAACTTTATTGTATCATAACAATATCATGTTTGCCAGGAACTGTAGAAATTATGGGGGATGCCTTCGATAGATCTCTTCGCCTCCAACCACAAGAGAATCCCCAACTACTGCTCCCTGGTCCCGGACAGGGAAGCAATAGCAGTAGACGCCTTCTTGATGGACTGGACGGGGATGGACACTTATGCGTTCCCTCCGTTCAAGATCATCAATCTTGTCATCAAGAAGTTCGCTCTTCTCGAGACAGGGAGAACGACCCTGATAGCTCCATTCTGGCCAGCAAGAGAGTGGTTCACAAAGGTAGTGGAGATGCTAGTGGACTTTCCAAGAAGCATTCCTCCAAGTCCAAAGCTTCTCAAACAGCCCCACTTCGAGAGGTATCATCAAAACCCCCTCGCTCTACAACTGACTGCATTCAGACTATCGAGAAGCTTGCCAGAGTGAGAGGCTTTTCAGCGCAGGCTGCGAGAGCGATCGCAAGAGCGAGGAGGGTATCTTCTCAGAGAGTCTACCAATCGAAGTGGGAGGTCTTTAGATCTTGGTGTAAACGACACAAAGTGTCCTCAACCTCTGTGAGTCAGATTGCTGATTTTCTCCTGTTCCTCAGGCAAGAATCTAAGCTGGCCATGTCCACCATAAAAGGATACAGAAGCATGCTTTTGGCCGTCTTTAGGCATAGAGGCATGGATTTATCTCAAGATACAGACTTGAAGGATCTCTTGAAGTCGTTTGAAACGACTAAGCACACAGTAAGACCTCCGGCTTGGAATTTGGATGTGGTTTTGAAGTTCTTATGCGGTAGGAAGTACGAACCCATCTCGCAAGCGACCCTTAGAGATTTGACTAAGAAAACTTTATTCCTGATGGCTCTCGTCACAGCAAAAAGGGTCGGCGAGATTCAGGTGATGGAGAAGCAGGTAGGCTTCAATCAAGACTGGGCAGTATGTTCATTAAGGCTCGACTTCCTCGCTAAGAATGAGAACCCATCCAAACCCTGGCCGAGGACGTTTGAGGTTCCTAACCTTACAAGTTTAGTGGGTCAAGAGGAGGAGAGACTCCTCTGCCCAGTGAGAGCCCTCAGGGCATATTTGGCACGTACTAAGAATTTAAGAGGACCTTCCAGTGCTTTATGGTGTTCTGTTAAGGATCCTCATAGGCCCCTCTCGAAGAATGCATTGTCATTCTTCTTGAGGGAGACCATAAGAGAAGCTCACCTCTTATGTGAGGAGAACTTCGGCATCTTAAAAGTGAAGGCCCACGAGGTGAGGGCTATTTCAACGTCATTGACATATCAGAAAAACATGTCAGTTAGACAAATAATGGACTTGACATTTTGGAGAAGCAAATCTGTATTCGCTTCTCATTACCTCAGAGAGGTAAGAGTCGATTACGAGAAGTGTTACATTTTGGGCCCATACGTAGCTACGTCTTTACTATGATATACCTTTATTTGGGGTTTGTGTTTTTATGGTTGTCTGAGGAATTGTCTGGTTGGAACAGCACCCTCAGTCTAGCTAGATAGGTTAGATATCTAGTCTGCAAGGTTAGGTGGTTGGGTTGAGTAAGGTTGCAGATAATTGAAAGGGAAATAGGTAGTGCAGAAGTCTAGTCACGTTTTTGGTCTCACCCCGTTTGACAGACTCTAGTGAGTTGTTTCAGCATAACAGGTCTCATCCTGGCTGGCGCTCCTAAGGGAAAGCGACTCAAGAGGCAGGAACCTTTGAAGTCAGCTACCTTAGCAGGTAAGGAATCAAGGTTATTACCTACAACTTTTAGTTGTTTCCCAACGATGTTGGCTGTCTTTCACCCACCTCCAAATGTGTGAATCAGCTATATATATGTAATGGGGGAATTCCCCCCCCCCATTATTCATTAGGTAAGCGTGTAGCACGAAACGGAAGGCAAACCCACACACAGCATTACACACAGCCTCTCTCTCTCTCTCTCTCTCTCTCTCTCTCTCTCTCTCTCTCTCTCTCTCTCCAAGGAATCTCTCTCTCTCTCTCTAGCACCGACACCTCTCTCTCTCTCCACCTCTTTCTCTCCATTCTAACAGGTAATGAAAATGAGAGAGTCGCATCATAACATTAACATTTATTAACAATGAATAAATAATGTATAATCAAGTAATCCAGTCTTACAGACTAACTCAAAAAACCCCGAATAGTACAATGTCTGATAGTAATCATTAGTCACCAAAAAGTCTACACCCATCTGGGAACTCTTTGTCCCTCTCCATTCCAGAATCGTCTGTTTCAAAGATACAGAACACATCCCGGTAAGTACACACACAAGACTAACAATCAATGACTAAATATTGGATATCATCATAAAAAATGTCAAACAGATAATAAGCCAGTCTTCGGCTAAAACACTTCAACACTCACCCAAGCAGCCGGAACACCACAAACACTATGTCACAAAAACTCCCCGGCGAACGCCACGGCATCTTGCCTTTCACTTGAAGACCCTCTGTCAAAATCCTCCCATAGGCTTGCGTATGAAACTATTAAAGGGAAGAGGCGCACACGCACATACGAACGCACAGTTCGCTAGCGCCTCGCAACACTAGTTGCATCCAGTTTCACAAAGGCACTTTGAGAAGAGTTAATAAACTCAGTACATTGACTTGTCGAACTAAGCATTTTTATCTCACGCCACCTATAGAATACTCATTGTCAGCTACTCTCGGGTCGCCACTCCTGAACTGTTCTCCACATTCCATAGGTCAAAGGGAACACATGGACAATATATTATCAATCAAAAACCCTAGGCCTTACATAGCTCGGCCACCCCATGCTAGCCCCTGCCTAGCAAAATTGCTTATAATACAAAACACACTGGCCGGCTCAAAATAAAATATACAAGTAAAAACTGCACGTCTCTGGCATTATAAAATAAAGTCTTATCACGCTTTATCTCCCAATAACACTAGAATTTTTCTCTCATTTTTTCTGCATTTCTTGAATATCCCTCTTTGCTTGTCTGCAACTAGCTGCTCCTGTAGCAGACTGTAGCAGCTGTAGGAAGACGGAATGCCTCCCTCATTGTAGAAGACTTCTCACGGCTTCTGCAGATCCCCAAAAAACACGCTGTAGAATTCTCTTGATCACCATCGTGGAAACTCTTGTAATCACCCTGGACAACACGACAGCAGTACTCTCTGCATGGCTGGTGGATGCTTGCTGGCGTCGGGAAATGACTTTTTTGGTGTGTGTTAGTATGTCAGTCAAGTCACTGGTCAATCTAAGAAAATTACCCAGACATACCACTTCTATCAAACAATGATCTCAAAAAGTCAGAAATACTAACTGAACGTCTCCCAATTAACTCCCTTTAATATGACTACTAAATCATAAGTCATCATCATAACTCTCAAAGAAAAAAAACATCAAGTTCTCCAACTCAATTCTCCAAACTCACACATCAGCACACACACAACTCAGAAATCACAGCAACTCCACGGACTTCTGCACTCACATTTCAAACTCGAATGTTCTCACAAGAAAAAAAAAAAAAAAAAAAAAATCGTAATGAGCCCAAGGAAAAAAAAGAATCACGTAACACACCCAGACCCAAAAAATGTTCTCTCAAGCTCTGATATTTGAACAACCCACAAAATCAGCAAAAATCTCCGATGTTTAACAGCAAAAACCCCTTTACTGCTCATACAATTAATTACAATGAGACTTAATGTCAAACTCCCATTTACGTAAATAGCAACTCCCGATAAATCACATCTCCCGATAAGTTAAATCTCCCGTCCAAAAAAGAAATGCTACTTAAAACTCAATCCCTCAACTACATCTCTCGTAGGAAAAGGAAGAAAAAATATAAAAAAAAGGATAATCACAAATAAGCCTCCCCAATCACAAAATACATAATGCATGTATAATATGCACAACACCCCGCATTTTTCCCCAAGAAATGCTCCATGTAAAGTTATGGAATTTGCCAGAAAGCTAACTCTTACACATGCACTTTCGTGAAATGCTATTGTCAACATTTCCAGATATTGCGAAAATTCTGATCTATCATCATCAGAGGAAAAAAGTCAGCACACGGCTCATCACATCGCTTGTCAGCAGAAAAATCGCCTGCGGACGTATGCTCAGACAGTAGCATAAAAAATTGTCTAGTCAGACACAAAAGTTTGGAAACTCATGATTCTCTAGAAAAAAAGGTCTAACAGACACATTTCACAAAATTAACTCCAGGATATGACTAATGTGTTCAAAAATTTGTCTCGAAGACTTATTCTCTCAACATTATATGCCTCCAAGAATAATACACTTGTGAACATAAAAAAATGCACACATCTCCATAGGACTCTTAATGCAATAATGCCACTCGCCTCTAAATAGTCACGAAATCAAAGAGAAAGAACCACAGAAATCTCCTCTTGGCTCAAAAAAAATTCCCTAACCACAAAAAAGGGTCACCCGCCCAAGATTAATTCCAACTCCACATATAATTATGAGACACCATATTAATAATAACACCACTCCAGATATAAAAATATTTCCTCCATTTGGTTAATAACCAACCCCCTATATTTCTCTCTTATTTCTCTAATAGCCACATGTCAGTAAAAAAAACACCACTCCAAGAATAGAGAATAATCACCTCTATTTCGGCAAATACAAAATATTTACCTCTATTTCCCCAATAACTCCATGTGGAACAAAACAAGGCTCCAAATAATATATCTCCAAAAAATGTGCACTCAAGGCAACTAACTCACACATCACAAATATTGCCCCATAATCTCCTCAAAAATGTGTCTCCATTTGCAACAAAGATGGCTGCAAAATAATTGAACTAAACATAGCTCATATCACATTGGCAAATATCAAAATGGCCAAAAATATATCTCCAATATATTATATCTCAAATTATAACTCCAAAATAATATATCTCAATTCTCCAGAGAATAACTCAATGTTAAAGTCAAAACTATAAAACTCTCTCCATTTAGCATAATTGCTAAAAAAGGGCAAAAACTCGGCAAATAAAAACTGTCTAGAAAATTCTAGAAAAAATCACCAATGTGCCACAAGTCATTATAACAGAACTCCAAATACAAAGTGTCTTACCAAAGACTTCTCCATATGCACTACGACATAAGTCACTAGAAAACTTAACCAAGTTTCCTATCTCTCACAAAGTTGTCACAAATATGACAAAGGTATTGTGCAAGAAAACTCACAATTTCTGGAACACAAATATCCAGAGAAAAAATGTAGTGCCATTACGTATGCATTCAAAACGTGCAAGAAATTCTCCCATACATTTCTCTAGCATCAAATAGCTAAAACACGAACACGTTCCCGAACAATGACTCTAAGTCACGAACTGAGATGATAATCACACTAACTGGAGAGAAAAAACAAATTCAAATTCACCCTTGGTAAAAAAAACTTGTGTCAGCGATGGCTAACTTCCAAAAAAGGAGAAAAGAAAAATCAACGGCCTTGTTAACTATCTCCCGTGACTCACTAGATGTCAAGCAATTATCTGCTGAACACATAAAAAAAAGGAAAAAAAAACTAAAATAATGTGTTGTTAGTTCCTCCCATATTCAAAAAAGATTTTACCACCCTTGATAGCATTAAAACGCCCACGTATTAGTATAAAAAAAAAATCAGTATCAGAAGTATCATTATCACAAAATCACCAAAAAAATTGCTATCACCAAAATCATCAGTATCAGTACAAAAAAAAAATATCACCAATGTTAATGCTTATCCATTCTCCAAGGAATTCAGCAAAAAATTCAGCAAAAGTTCAGCAAGTTTCACCACAATTCACCAAGATTCAGTCAGATTCATCAAGATTCAGCAAAACTCATCCCCGTGAATCACTGAAATATTCTCCAAAGTTACAAAAACTCAACAATTAATTAACACAAGACTTCTCCCATTAATTCATTGTAATAATTATCCATGAATAATTATCTGTAATAATTATAGAATAATCTCCCATGAAATATCTCAAATCTCTCATAAAACAATTTTCCCGTAATGATAATTATACTTAAGCAAACCTCCCGTGACACATCTCAAGTATAATAATTATTAATAATAACAATAATAATAACTCTCCATAGCAACAATTCTCTTGCAAAGATCTCAAGTAAGGGTGAATTCAAATAGCATACACTAGTATTGCTGAATCCTATGACATACAATTTCTCCAGCATACACCATTCACGGCACCGGGCAACACCATTCGGCACTTCAAAGTAATTTCTCCAACACAATAAAAAAAATAATCTGTGTATCCCCCTTATATTTGTGTCTTTCAAGGCACAAAGAAAACATATAACACATCCCGTGCATGTTAACTACTTTTCCCCGCATTCACGGAAAAGAAAAATCTCTTTTTATTTCCTTTTCTCTTCCTCCAAGAAAGAAAAAAATATCTCTTTTCTAAAAAAAAAGACTCTACGGGCATTTCACTTCAACTAATCAATCAGCTGATGTCTTAGCATCCAATGTCAAGGGCAAATCCATACCCCAACACAACGAAAAAAAAAGGAAAAGGGGGAGTTCACCCACACTGAGAAAAAAAAATTTCTCCCCCCCGTTAGAACAACCCCTCAGTCAAGCGGCAGAACAACCGGAGGCATGCCAGTAGTCCCCCATCTCCCCTTAAACAGTGTCTGAGGACCCCCTCCCAAGGTATACACTAGTACCCATCTCGCAATGCCCTCCCTCGAGGTATGCAGTACCCACAATGCAACGCGCCTCTCTGCGCGGTAAGCAGAAAGTGCTGAGCCCGTAAAATTGTGGCCGCTCTTGTCTCCAAGCCAAATATGCTTATCTAAGCACAGTTCATATGCAAAAAACACATCTCTATACACTTTTATGTGTTTAAAACAAAGACGAATACGTCTATTATAAACAGGCGTGAATAAAGAAAACACGTCACTTCTGCTACTATGGGCAAAGAAAAAATTTTTTGACCTCTTGAACCAATCCCATTACACTGAAATATTTAAACAAAAACCCTCCCCTTCAAAACAATAGTTTTAACACTCACCACTCCATAATGGGAACAAAAAGAACTCGAAATTCTCGTAAAATACGTAAATCTCGTCGGCACAATACAAACGCGATCGGCGAAAAGGCACCTGGCAACTCTCACTTACAAACCAAACTGAGTTGCTCTCACGACTCACGCCCTGAAGAATCTCGGTACGAGCAAATTTGATGAACCTAATAGAATTTCTTTCCTCATCCCCCCATCCCACGGACGGATATTTCTCTACCCCTTTTCACTTAGCAACTGAGATCCAACAATTTAACAATTTTCCACAATCCCACAAAGCTTTGTCGTTCGAAAACTATCGCTAAGCCACAACCCCTTTTATTTTCTAACTGGCCACCCATCTCTACATTGGCGTTCCTAGGCATAGAAAAGAAAAGAAAACTTTCATACCCCTTTACGCTGCCACCACTGTAATGGGGGGATTCCCCCCCCCATTATTCATTAGGTAAGCGTGTAGCACGAAACGGAAGGCAAACCCACACACAGCATTACACAGCTCTCTCTCTCTCTCTCTCTCTCTCTCTCTCTCTCTCTCTCTCTCTCTCTCTCTCTCTCTCTCTCTCCAAGGAATCTCTCTCTCTCTCTAGCACCGACACCTCTCTCTCTCTCCACCTCTTTCTCTCCATTCTAACAGGTAATGAAAATGAGAGAGTCGCATCATAACATTAACATTTATTAACAATGAATAAATAATGTATAATCAAGTAATCCAGTCTTACAGACTAACTCAAAAAACCCCGAATAGTACAATGTCTGATAGTAATCATTAGTCACCAAAAAGTCTACACTCATCTGGGAACTCTTTGTCCCTCTCCATTCCAGAATCGTCTGTTTCAAAGATACAGAACACATCCCGGTAAGTACACACACAAGACTAACAATCAATGACTAAATATTGGATATCATCATAAAAAATGTCAAACAGATAATAAGCCAGTCTTTGGCTAAAACACTTCAACACTCACCCAAGCAGCCGGAACACCACAAACACTATGTCACAAAAACTCCCCGGCGAACGCCACGGCATCTTGCCTTTCACTTGAAGACCCTCTGTCAAAATCCTCCCATAGGCTTGTGTATGAAACTATTAAAGGGAAGAGGCGCACACGCACATACAAACGCACAGTTCGCTAGCGCCTCGCAACACTAGTTGCATCCAGTTTCACAAAGGCACTTTGAGAAGAGTTAATAAACTCAGTACATTGACTTGTCGAACTAAGCATTTTTATCTCACGCCACCTATTGAATACCCATTGTCAGCTACTCTCGGGTCGCCGCTCCTGCACTGTTCTCCACATTCCATAGGTCAAAGGGAACACATGGACAATATATTATCAATCAAAAACCCTAGGCCTTATATATATATAACTGCCAGGTAAGTCCTATTCATAAAAATGAAGTATTTATGATAAAACAAAGTTTTATGAACACTTACCTGGCAGTTATATATATATTTTAAGACTCACCCGCCTCCCCTCAGGAGACAGGTCGGGCAAGAGATGATCTGAGGAATAGAAAATGGGAATGATTCCAAGTACCACCCTGTAAGGGTTGTTAACCACCTAACTGAACACCTACCACTCAGTGGTTGCCGCGAGTTTTGAAAAATCTGCTGGACCGATAGAGACTATAGCTATACATATATATATAACGGCCAGGTAAGTATTCATAAAACTTTGTTTTATCATAAATACTTCATTTGATTTAACTCTTATGTCAATTCCAACGATGATAGCTGTCTCTGACCCTCCACCAAAGGTGTCAATCAGCTATATATATAACTACCAAGTGAGTTAGATGTTTGAAAATGTTATTTTCATGATAAAATAAATTTTTGAACATACTCACCTGGTAGTTATATTTAATTTAATTCCCACCCTCCTCCCCTCTAGAGACTATGGGCATGGAAGATGTGAGGAATAGTTGGAACGGTTCTACGTACCTGGGTAGAGGGCGCACAGGTGGTGCACCTGACTACCCAGTCGGTGATTGCCGCGAGTTTTGAAATTCTGCCGTGACGTTGGGGACGTAAGCTATATATATAACTACCAGGTGAGTATGTTCAAAAATTTATTTTATCATGAAAATAACATTTTGCTTTCGGCCGCTGACGGAGACAGACGTGTTGTTCGCCTCTCTGCCCACATCGTTGTACGCTTTGTATCTTCTCAAACTTGGTTTGCTTTGTGTGTATGGTAAAATACTGTAAGTACGTGTGCTTTGTATTTTATTATTGACTTTTATAATGGATTCCCGTGAGCTGGAGACATCCCCACGCCCCCCCATCAGCCGCAGAGTTTGCCCTGGTGTGGAGGGCTGTAAGTGTGGGGCCTTCTGCTCTTTTCTAGAAGTGGATCCTCATGAATTGTGTGCTCGGTGCCGAGGGCGCGAATGCTCTCGGGCCGAGCCCGGTGATTTGTGTAATTCTTGGTCGGAGGAGCAGTGGGTGCTCTATGAGGGTAGGAGGAAGTGACGTAAGCCTGCCAGGGAGTCTTCGGACTCCGGTGACGCCCTTGGTTACAGACATGTCGTCTTCCTTCCTGCCGCCATCTCAGCTTCCACGTATGGCTCCTTCTCCTTCGGGGGGGTTTTCTCATTCCTTCTCTTCGCCCGATCCGTTGAGCGTAGAGGAGGGGGCGAGGTGGCTTGCCGCCCCCCCCCCCCCCCCACCCCCCCACTCCCCCCCGTGCGAGGGTGAACCCCTCCTACTAACCCGACCTTTGCCTCCTCAGGTGCTCCTGCTGCAGGCGACAACCTCGGCCAGGTATGGTTCCACCACCACCACCGTCTCGACCCCGGGGTATGCTGCGCCTCCTCACCTGGTGTATACCCAGCACATTACCACGGTAACACCCTCAGCTGCGGTGCAGGCCCCGATTGCTGGTTTCCCGAGGAGGGTCGTGCCCACCGCTGCCGGGGGGTTCGCCGCGGCTGCCTCAGCCCCCGACTTTCGGTGCCCCAAGAGTTCGCCCCTGGACCTTCCACCTGTACCCAGGATGTCATTGATTGCTGTTCCGCCTCCTGCTGTACCTGATTTTCTTGCCGTGCCTGCCGCTACTGTCGTGCCTGCCGTGCGTGGACCATCCCCTGCCGACGTCGTTCCTGCCTGTGGTGTTGCTGCCCCAGTCGCGGGTCCTTCCGGACAGGTGCAGCCGGGATGTGTTGCTTCGGCAATAGCCCGTCTCCGTCCTGGATGGAGGACCTGACGTCTGTCCTGAGGAAGCTGACGAAGAAGAAGAGGAAGAGGAGGAAGGTGTCGTCGTCGTCTTCGTCGTCGCTTGCTGCTGCCTCTTCCCCTTCGACTTCCAAGGCTTCTAAGCTGAGGAAGAAGAAGGCTGCCTCCTACCCCCCAAGAAGTCTCCTTTGGGAACTTCTAAGGGCCCGTCTCACTCCTGTGAGATGGATTGTTCTTCCGCTGGTCCTCCCACTCCTTCGGGAGTGGGGTCCGTCTCTCCTTCCGCAAGGAAGAAGAAGATGGGGAACAGAGGGGTACCGGCTAACACCGGTACTTCCTCACCTGGTGCTAGGGGTTCTGCCTGCTGCTACACCAGGTTCTGGCTCGGCCTCTCGTTCGCGAGAGGTGCCGAGTGTACGGTCGCCTGCAAGTGACCGTACAGCCAAGGCTCAGGCTTCCGAGTTCGCTCGGCGCCAGGACCGAGGCACGGAGCGGAAGACTGGCGAGAGTCACTCGGGTGACTCCCGCCAGGCCAGCGATCGCTCCCGTAGCAATCCGCAGGTAACCAGGGTTGACGCGACGGTCCTAGACCGGCCGCAGGCTGAGGCTAGGAAGAGGTCCCCTCGATCGCAGGAACCAGCCTCAGCTGGTTCCAGTGGTTCGACGCGCCGTGAGGACAGGCACCGCTCCCACCGCAACAGTGGTCTCTGCAGGTCCCCTGACCGCTGCTCCCATCGGGACCGGGCGGGTAGGGGGACCAGCAGCAGCTCCTCTGACGCATGGGACCGGAGCCGCCTTTCTCGGTACAGCCACTCTCCCCAGGAGAGCCGCCCGACCAGGCCTGCAGCCCCTCAAGCACACTGGTTCTACCGGTGAGCGAGGGGGGAGCGTCAAGTCTTCCTCTCCGATCCCTTCAACTTCCTCGGGTTACGCCGGGAAGAGCGAGGCGATCCGGAGTGATCGCTCCCTCACAGTCCCACCACAACGCCCTACGAACCAGGCACGGTCTTAGGACCGACAAGGTCGTATGCGCAAGTGGCAGGAGGTGACCAGGAGGGGTCTGTCGCTGTTCCTCCTTCCGAAGGAGGGGGGTCTCAAGAGGCGTTCTTGTTGGAGGGACTGGACGGTCCTACTCCACAAGACGCAGTCACTCCCGAGATCCAGAGGTCGTTTGCAGAGGTTATTGCACTGATTCGTCAGCACAACGACTTCGGGGAAGGATCGCCGCTCCCACCTTCTGAGCCCACGTCCCGGCTCGAGTCGTTCTGGGGTCTTAAGAAGGAACCCGAGACAACGGTGGGTCTGCCGCGATCAGCTCTGGCTGACTCGGTGCTGGGCCAGGTGGACTCGCTTGTCTCCGGACAGGAGGGTTCGCTGAAGTCTGGCAGGTCTTCCAAGCTACTTCCCCCGCCTCTACTGCGACAGAGGAGATTCTACGTGCCTTTAGAGGATCCTATGCCGCCCAAACAGGTTAACCCGGAGCTAGCTAAGCTAACTCCGGGGGTGTCTCTGCAGCAGCTCCTGTCGGAGAACTTGTGGTTCTCGCAGCAAGAGGCACTTGCACTGGAATCCACCGCCATGGCGGCATTCCAGGCAGTCTCCTGGTTAGACCTGTGGTCCCTCACAGTGTCTAAGGTCGCGGCCACCTCGGGAAGTATTATTCCCGAGGGTGACCCGGCTTTCGGGAGGCTGTGTCAGTCTGGAGGTAGAGCCATCTCCTACCCAGCCCACCAGACAGCAAACCTGTGGGCCAACCTGGTACTTCGGCGTAGGGACGCAGTCCTCACCCGAGTGACCAGGGCAGCTGGGCGTGAGGCAGCACTGGGTCTTCACAACGGACTGGTGCGGAGTTCCTCCTCTCTCTTCCCAGGAGAGATGGTGGACGCTGCGGTGGAACGAAGGCACACTGATGACAGTGACCGTCTAGTACACCAGGCAGTCTCGAAGGCGTCTGGGCAGCCTCGAACGACTGCGGCCAAGCCCAAGAGCTTGCGCTTCCTCTGTGGCCAAGACAATTGCATTGTTGAAGCCCAAAGGAAAAACTCTGCCTTCGACTTCTTCCAGGGGCGGTCGTCCTCAGCCCTCCTCCTTAGGGAGAGAAGCGTTTATCCGCCACTTCCCTAACAAGGGGGGAAGTGGATGCCAGCGAGAGACAAACCCAAGACTTTATATTTAGCTCTTGCGTAGGAACTAGTTCTTGCTTGCTATTTATAAGAGGCACGCTTGCCTCCCTCTTATGAATTTGATCCAGAGGTCTGACCACTGATCTTGCAGTGCACACTCCGATCAGTTGGACGGAGGCTAGGCTCCCTCCCTTTGCTCTTACGACCAGGGAGGGAACCCAGGTCGGGCGAACACCAGTCTGTTCACAAGACTCAGATTCCACCCACTAATAAGTGAGTCTTCCTTATGTAAAGGACCGAGGGTTTGTATAAAGTGTCGGAACAAATCACAATTTTGAATTAAATTGTATTTTTCCTAACTGTACAAACCTGAGGTCCTTCACACTTAGTCCCATCTCATGCCACCCCTCACTCTGTTCATGGGCCTAAAGCAAAGTGATATGTTTACCTCCAGTTGGGCGGGACTCCCGACCATTGGACAAGCAGTAACTACCGAACTACCTTGTTAGAAATCTTACGACCGGTCCAGCTGGCGCTGTAAGTAATCCCCTATGTAAAGGACCTCAGGTTTGTATAGTTAGGAAAAATACAATTTACTTCAAAATTGTGATATACAGGCAGTCCCTGGTTATCGACGGACTCAGTTACTGGCGATCCGGTTTTATGGCATTTGTCTAGCACCATAAAATAGGTGATTTATGGCGCCATAACAGGCCAAGTTCCGGTTATCGGCACCATAAGGTGCTTATGGTGATGGTGACTGGTTAACGGCTCCATAAGCGCCATCATGGCGCTATTAACCCTCTTACACCGACTGGACGTATTTTACGTCGACATTTTTTGTCTCCCGTGTGCCGACTGGACGTATTTTACGTCTACTTACAAAAGTTTTTTTTAAAATTCGCGGAAAAATACTTAGAGGCCTACCAGCCTAAAACTTTTGAATCAAGCGCCTTGGGGGATGCTGGGAGTTCACGGATCAAGGTGTTGTTTTGTTTACAATTGTTACGCAGGCGCGCAAGTGCGAATTTCTTTCTTGCTGCACTAAAAAGTATCTGTGACACATCTCGGAAATTATTTCGTCACTTTGACATAATTTTTGTACCATTGTAAATTAGCCGTTACATGAAGTATTATATATATGAAAATGTGCGCATTTTTATGTAGAATACAACAATAAAATACTCATGATTGTAGCTTTTATCAGTTTTGAGATATTTTCATATAAATCACGATAATTGCCAAAATTTCAACCTTCGGTCAACTTTGACTCTACAGAAATGGTCGAAAAACGCAATTGTAAGCTAAAACGCTTATATTCTAGTAATATTCAATCATTTACCTTAATTTTGCAACTAATTGGAAGTCTCTAGCACAATATTTCGATTTATGGTGAATTTATGAAAAAACTTTTTCCTTACGTCCGCGCGGTAACTCTTCCGAAAAAAATCATACATGCGATTGTGGTAATGTTTGCACCATTTTAAAATTAGCCGTTATATAAAGTTTTATATATGGAAATGTGCGCAATTTCATGCACAATACAACTAAAAACAACCCATGGTTGTAGCTTTTATCAGTTTTGAGATATTTTCATATAAATAACGATAAGTGCCAAAATTTCAACCTTCGGTCAACTTGACTCTACCGAAATTTGAAAAACGCAATTGTAAGCTAAAAAGCTTATATTCTAGTAATATTCAAACATTTAGCTTCATTTTGCAACAAATTGGAAGTCTCTAGCACAATATTTCAATTTATGGTGAATTTATGAAAAAAATAACATTTTCTTTACGTCCGCGCGGTAACTCTTCCGAAAAAATCATACGTGCGATTGTGGTAATGTTTGCACCATTTTAAATTAGCCGTTACATAAAGTTTTATATATGAAAATGTGCGCAATTTCATGTAAAATACAACAATAAATAATTGAAGGTTGTAGCTTTTCTCATTTTTGAAATATTTGCATATAAATCATGATAAATAGAAAAAAAACCACGTTTGGTCAACTTTGACTCTACTGAAATGGTCGAAAAACGCAATTGTAAGCTAAAACTCTTACAATCTAGTAATATTCAGTCATTTATCTTCATCTTGAAACAAATTCGAAGTCTCTAGCAAAATATTTAGATTTATGGTGAATTTAAAAAAAATTTTCCTTCCCTCCGCGCGCGGATTCTCCGCCACAAATCTCCGAAATACGTACATCCCATTCTCGGAATATTTGCTCCGTTTCATATTAGGCATTTCATAGAATTTTATATATGAAAATGTGCGCAATTTCATGTAGGATAAAACGAAAAATATTTGAAGGTTGTAGCTTTTCTTATTTCTGAAATAATTGCATATAAAAAATACATATATAAAAAAATTCGACATTCGGTCAACTTTAACTCGTCAGTAGTAGTATTCAATCATTTGTCTTCATTTTGAAAGAAATTGGAAGTCTCTAGGACAATATTTAGATTTATGGTGAATTTTTGAAAAAATATTTGTTTACATCCACGCGTTACGAATTCATGCATTATTTTGTGATAAATTTTTAATTTTCCTCTGTGTTTGCCTTTTAATCATTTTACAATGTGTTATATACCAAAATGATCGCAATTTAGTGTACATTACAACGAAAAAAAGTAACTTATTACCTTTAACCGTTTTGCGCACACGCGATTTGAATACAATTATATATGAAATTTCGTTTTTGCGCTATCATATATCGCATTATTTATATATGATAATGATATTATTTTTCATTTCTGATGATTGCATACTAAACTTCAGGCAATGACAAAAAAAGGAGTAAAAAATGAACTCTTAATCTTGAAAACTAAGCGCGCTGTGATTTTTTGAAAAAAAAATTTTTCCGCTTCCGCGCTCACTCCGAAACCCCTCCGGCACACGGGAGACAATTTTTTATTTACCGCTCCGGCGTAAGAGGATTAATCACCGGTTTTCAGTTAATGGCAGTTTTCGCTTATCGGGACACCCCTGGGAACGGAACCCCCCGCCAATAACGGGGTACTGCCTGTATATATATGAAGGCCTTCATGTTTGTATGTTAGGAAAGATACAAATGACTTTGTTAATCTGTAGTTTTTCCAAGGGATATATGTTTTAGAGTTCAAACAAGCTCTCTTATGGTACAAGAAATTTTTTTTTAATATCTGATTCTGTGTTTGTTGTGTGTTTGTTATTTGTGATGAATCTTACCTACCGTTAAAGTTAGCTATATATATCTCCACTCTGATTAGGCGAGTCGGCATTCAAACAAAAAATCGAATGGCTGGCCAGATAACTGTCTAGTTTACCTGTTCTCCACTAGGTGTGTTTCGAGTGTTTTAGCTCTTGCCAGAATTCTCCTTGCTGCCATTGCGGCTAGGTGATTGTTGGTATTCTATGAAGTTTGGCAGTTTTACACCTGTTTACGGTATTGTAATTTCATTTTCCTAGGATATCTTCCACCGAAAGCAAAACCAATAACATCAGGCTATGTAGGAATGATTTTGGTGTAACCAGGATATTGAAATTGGAAGTTGATCAACATTGGTTTGTACTTTCAAGGGTACAGAGTGTGATCTTGGAACTACTAGATGTGAAGAATGTAGAGAATTGCTCTGAGAAATGTATGCCTGAATATGCCAGATATAGGAAAGACGGGAAACTAATAGATTGCAAAAGCAATTAGTTAGGTCAGGACTTAAACCTGTCAGTTCTATCCTACTTAGTGTCCCTTCATCTGCAGCTACCCCTTACTCAAACCAGGCATTTTGGTAGTGCTAGTATTGACTTCCTTTGTAGCTCTGCCTTCTGCTCCCCATTCGGTTCAGGAGAAGCGTAACGAGAAGTTAAAACATAACATTAAACCTATTTTTAGTTCTAATACAAGTTGAACCGAGTTCATGACGGAAACATTCCGAATCCCTCCATAGTGTGTGCTCTTTTTCGCGTTCCCTGTTAGAAGTAAGGTGTTGGTGCCCTCGTCTGTACATAGCCCGAGCCTAGGACTGCCCTGTGACAGTTGGTAATGTCCGCTGCCAGGGAACCAGGTCGGTTTTCGGGACGAAGTGGTTCTATGCTGTCCAATACCTACTTTGCCCTTTTCCTGGTCTGAATGTTGTTTAAAGCGTTCGCCTAAGGACCGTTAAAGCGTTCGCGTAAGGTCTGTTTCGGTAAGTGTTAATCCTCGCTCCGTAGGCGCATTCTGCCGTCATCAACACCTAGTTTGAGGTGTTAGTATGGAGGAGTAATAATAGTAGTTTATATTTGACAACGTCTCCAAGGGTTGTGAGAGAGAGAGAGAGAGAGAGAGAGAGATTGGTGGAAGAATAAATGGGAGTGGTTAAACGGCGGTCGGAAGCGTGTGTCTGTTGTGGCACTCTGTTGTGTAGATTGGTGGCGGGAGTCTGTTACGAAAGTTGTAAGAAGTAAGGCATAAAGTTGGGTTATTTGATTGACTTTGGTGTTGTAAAGTTGTTGTGCATCTGTCTGTCTGGTTGTGGTGAAGTTGAAGAGGTTGGTATTGCATTTGGGTGTCTGAGTGGTGGTTGGGGCAGTGTTGGTGTTGGTGGGTTGTTGTGCTTGGGTAAGTCTTGTGGTTGTCATGTTGTTTTGAGCTGTTGGTGTTCTGCTCAGTGATTTGTTGAGGTTTTAGGTTGTTGTGGGGTTGTGGTTCTCGGCTGGTTGATTTGTGTTTGATTGTCGGCGGTGGTTGTGTCTCGGCTAGCCTATATCCAGTGGACAGCACAGCCTAGCCTGTAGTATCTGGAGTTGGGTAAGTACATGTGTCTGTGTTTTTTTGTTTGTTCTGTGTGTAGGTATGGTTCAATTGTCCTGCTGTATTCTGTAGTGTAAAGAGGAAAGTGTGGTTGAGTTTGGTAGCCAGATAGATTAAGTTTATGTGGGGGGGATTTGCCGCTTGCTTTTAAGCTTGTTATCCCGCCACATTAGCATGCGTAGGATTAATAATATATAATATAGATATAGACAATTTTATTGAGATGATAATGTGCCTGTGGTGAGTTTTACACATTAAGATATAATGTCGACTCAGTTGACTGTTTATCTCTCATGTTTTGGTTATTCTAAATTCTTGTCTGCTAGCATATTCCTCTTTCTTTGTAATGCTTGTGTTCGTTCTTTGCCTGCTTTCTCTTCAGCTATCGGTTTATCTCTTACTACTGCCACAATTAATGTCTCTTTCAAGTCTACACTGTCTGTAGTATATAAGGTTCTCTCAAAGTTAGATATTATTCTGGCCTCAGAGGTTTTTAACGATGTTTCATGTGTGAAGGCTTTCAAGTATGTACGTTCGCTTTCAGACGAGGCGGGAGAATCGTTGTAACTCCTCTCCCACTGCCTCCCAATCTTTCCCATGTTCTTGCACCTCATTTTCTTTCACTCAGTTGACTCATGTGGATGTTGTTGAGTCGTTGACTCGTGTGAACGTAGTTGACTCGTACGGACTTGGCCGAGTCCTGAGTCCCTTAAAACTTTCTTCCTTTCATTGAGTCATGGTGGATGCACTAAAGCACTCAGCTGCTCTCACCTCCTATTGACAAGTGTCGCTTTCTGTTGCCAATGGTTGCGAAGAAAGAGCAATCCTTTAAGCTCTTTTGTTTACCTCTTGTCGGCAGCTGTCTCCTCCTGTCGCCTGCTGGTGCCTGGCACAAGAAGAGTTTGAAATGGAGTTGGAGGAAGGAACTCATTCGGGCTGGTCGGCATCTGTTGCAACGTATGCATTGTGTCTGGCTTGTCTCAGCATATTTCAGCGCCCTCTAAATATTGGAGAAGAGAACCAACAGTTTCTCATATTAGAGAGCAATTCGTAACTTTTCTCCCTTTAGGTCTGCCTTGGCTTGTCGTCTTCTGTCTTAAAAAGTCGCAGAGAGCTGAAAGACTGACTCTTGCAATATACTCTTTTTGGCGCTTTAACCGTCTTTAGTGGGAATTTCGGTTTCTTTCTCTTTCCTGTGAGGAAACGAATTTGAGACTGACAGACGTGCTGATGGAGTTTCAGTCTAGCTTGTGAGTTGTTACCTTTTACTCAGTAGCTACGTTGTCTCGTCTTGGCGGCAGCTGTGAGTAGTAGGGGTGCGCCAACCCAGCGAGTTTGTGAAGCCAGTTTTCAGGGTTTGTCGCCAACGGGAGTTTAGCAAGAAAGACTAAGTAACTCATTTCTGATACTGCAGGGTAATGTCCTCATGTTTATACTCGCTTGGTTTGGAAGAAGTGAGAATGCTTTTACTTCCTGTCTGATTATGCAGCTCGGGTTAAGGCGATAGGGGAGTATCTATTGGCAGTCCTGTTTGCTGCTTTGAGTGAAATGAAACAACATATTGGTTTGATCATCCATTTTGTGGAAGGACAGTGTTTTAGCAATTGGGGATTCAGGAAGAACAACTGCCTACAAGGGCCTTGACATCCGTAAGTTTGGCACTTGGTGTGGATTTAAGGAACACTCATTTAGCTTCCTAGCATGTAGATGAACAGGGACATACGAATGATTACTGCTACTTTGTTGGCCCTCAGGCTTGAGCAGTGGATGTTTCCTTAAATTTTGCCTAATTCAGACTCATAGGCCTGCCCCTTGTATCTACTCTGAATTCTATTGAGCAATTTCATGTTCAAGAATTGCTTAGTCTCCTGTAGAGCCCTTGTAGCCTCAGGGCAAATGATTTTCAGAATTTCCAATGCTCTCGGTAGATGTCTCATTCTTCCGTTAAGAGGAAATCGACTCGACTACACAATTCCATACACTTCCATTAACTTAGGAATCTCCTTAACTGCTTGGAGATATTAGAATGTCCCCTCCCAATACTAATAAGATTTTTAAGTTATCATAGGATCTGTCCTTATTTTAAAACAGTTTTGGCCTGTGGTCAGAAGCAGTGGTCTGTGTATTGCTGAGGGTGCCATTCTAAAGGAATTTGTGGTTTCAGAAAACCTAGAATGTATTTGTGAAGGTTAAGCCTGGAAGAGGCAAAGTTAACCTTTTGTGTTGTGTTTTTTAGAAACTTATAACTTCTTTGTCAAGGAATACAAGGTCCTCTGTGACGTATTGAATAGGCTAGTGCATGAGAACGAGCTCCATATCTTCTACCTTTATTGAAGGTAAACATTCATAGTGTGAGCAGCAGTTGTAACTTCATTTAGTGTTAAGTCAATTTGTCGCTTCAGAATAGGATTGGTGTGGCACAGTAGAAGTACAATTTGATTTTTACCCGCTCACTACCTTAAGTATACAGAATCGTGTTTGAAAACAGTAAAGCCCTTAATCCACTACTAGTCTTTTCCTAATCCGAAAAAAAAGAGCAGTTCTTTGGGCTCTTTTGTTTAAATCCCGGGTTTTAATATTTTGGGGAGCGTAAAGGTACAAATTTGTATAGGAGTGTACTTTTATATCGTAAAGGTATTTATTTTAAGTGACTGTCGTTTTATAGGGCTTTTGGACCCAAGCACTGGGGTCCCTCATACCGCTTGTGCTTCATTCTGGCTGAATCGAAGGAGTTTTCTCCACATGGCTGCTCTTTGCTGCATATGTATGAGAGCCTTGCTCCCTGAATGGAATTCAACCTTAATGTGGGAGTCAGCTAACTTTAACAGTAGGTAAGATTCATCACAATATAAATTTTCATAACAAAATGTATTATTTGGATACTTACCTACTGTTAAAGTAGACCCACCCAGCCTCCCCACAACTTAGTGGGCTGTCAATGAGAATTCTGACTAGAGCTAAAACATTCGAAACACACCTGGTGGAGAATAGGTAAACTAGACAGTCATCCGGGCAGCCATTCGATTTTTAGTTTGAATGCTGACTCGCCTAATCGGGGCGGAGATATAGCTAACTATAACAGTAGGCAAGTATCCAAATATTAAATGCTATTATGAAAATTTATATTTACTTTGATTTTTCTTTATTTTATTTCAGAGTATCACAAACAGACGAAAATTTGATGAAATCATCAATGTAGTGGAATGGGAGTTTGAGAAGATTTTTACTGCATTTTTGTTATTTACATCATATTACAAAGAATTTTTTTACACTGAAGAAAAAAGATCTGATATTGAAAATATTTGACAGTAAATTGATAATTATAAATGTAAGATATGACCGTTTGCATTAATGACTGAATAGTATTGGTTTGCCTCTACGTAACATTGTTAATTAAAAAATAATTTGTGATGCTAAGGAGTGTAGTTGGTCATATGAAACATTTTGGTTTATAACCGATATGATTGTATTTTATGTCTGTGCCAGATTGATTCCTTAGTGGTGTGTGGAGTCTTGTTTTTCCCGGGAATAATTTGATTTGCAGTTGTATCATTGAAAGGAGGCTGTAAATGAGCTAGGATTATTTTGACCAGCAAAGGACCTGGCGGCAACCTACTATTCTGTGAGACATAGGTTTTGTGATTATACGAAAGAAAATTGTTGACTTCACTGCTTCCTCACATTCCAGCAATTTCACAATCAGAAGGTTTGGCAATAGTAGTTGGTTCATTTTAAGAGCTTTAATTGTATGAAACTGAATATTCATTGACATAAAACTGACTTTGTTTCAAAGCTGTATATTCAACATCCTTTGAGATGGAAGGTGAAAACTCAGGTTTGCCTTTAATCAAACAAGAAAATAACATTTTGGAAGATGGACATACCGAAATCACAGTTGATGGATCTTTATTTATAGATTCTTCCATAGAAGTGAAGGCAGAGCCAGAATATATGGATTGTAGTGAAACTGACGTAAAATATACATGCCAGGATATAAAGAGTGAAGAAGACCATCTAAGTTTTGACATAGAAAATGGAAAGATCTATATTGAAGAAGAAAATACAGATTCGGGTAGAAAAGACATATTTTCAGAGAGAAGCAACACAGCAGGCAAGCAACTAACTTGTGCTGAATGCCAAAGGACATTTTCACATAGGTGCAGTCTGAAATACCACATGAGAACTCATACAGGTGAGAAGCCATATACTTGCTCTATATGTCAAAGAAGTTTTTTTGATCAAAGTCATCTCAAAACACACATGAGAACTCATACAGGAGAGAAACCATATACTTGCTATGTATGTCAAAGAAGTTTTTCTCGTCGAGGTAATCTCAAAACACACATAAGAACTCATACAGGAGAGAAACCATATACTTGCTCTATTTGTCAAAAAAGTTTTTCTGATTTAAGTACTCTCACAAAACACATGAAAATTCATACAGGAGAGAAACCATATACTTGTTCTATATGTCAAAGAAATTTTACTTGTCAAACTCAACTCAAAACACACACGAGAACTCATACAGGAGAAAAACCATTCACTTGTTCTGTATGTCAAAGTAGTTTTTCTCTCTCAGCTGCTCTCAAAAGACACATGAAAACTCATACAGGAGAAAAACCATTCACTTGTTCTGTATGTCAAGGTAGTTTTTCTCACTCAGGTGCTCTCAAAAGACACATGAAAACTCATACAGCAGAGAAACTATGCTCAGTATGTCAAATAAGTTTTTCTGATCAGAGTGATCTCAAAGCACACATGAGAACTCATACAAAACTATATACCTGCTCTGTATGTCTAAGAAGTTATTCTAGTAAAGGTAATCTTAAAAGACACATGGGATATCATTTAATCAAACAAGAAAATGATAAGTTTGAGGACGAACATTCCAAATTGACAGTTAATGGATCTTTATTTGTGGATTCTTCCATAGAAGTCAAAGGGGGAGCCAGAATATATTGATTGAAGGTGAAGTTGCTGTAAAATATATGTACATGCCATCCTTTAGAGAGTAACGAAGACCATCCAGGTTTTGATGTGGAACACAGAAAGATCTGTATTGCAGAAGAAAATAGTCATTTGGGTTGAAAAGAAGTATTTTGGAAGAGAAGCAACACAGCAAGGAAGTGACCAACTCGTCCTGAATGCTGAAGGACATTTTAACATATGAGCCGCCTGAAATACCACATGAGAATTCATCAGCCTGCCAGACCCTGCTTGCAGATGGTCACTACACAGCCTGAGAGATGTGTATTTCTGGTGATGGAAGTTCACTCTCAACGTGGTTCAGAAGTGACGTAAAGCTGTTGGTCCTGTTGCTGAATAACCACTGGTTCCATGCAATGTAAAAACACCATACAAATAAACAAACAAGATATGTAAATATATATCATGGAAAGTATGTAAAGCATACAGAATTGAAGTTTCACCTTCAATGGGACTGTTACCATCTTTTTGACAAGGAAATTCCAACAGGAAGATATGTAGAAGGAGGTGCTATAAAACCTGATATTGCGATCTTGAACAAGGAGGAAAAAACAGCAAAGATTATAGATTTGAGAGTACCCAGTGACTTTGCCCTCAATAGAGTTGAAAGGCACAAAATAACAAAATACTAAAACCTAAAGAATGACCCGAAAAGCACATAGGAACTAAAGGAAATAGAAATAATACCTGTGGTGGTAGGGGCTACAGGACTTATAAAAGAAAAACCTGATAGAATATCTTCAGGCAATACCAAGTTGCCCAAGTATAAATGAGGTGCAGATTGGTGCCCACAAGGGAATGGTAAACATCTTGAAAAGAGCCCTCGGGTATAAGGCCAGTGGAATTCAGAGGTGCAACCATAGACCCCATGTTGGGGCCCATTGCACCCTTGATATAAATAGAAATTTAAGAACAGCATAAGCCGGAGAGAGACCATATACTTGCTTGGTATGTCAAAGAAGTTTTTCTTGAAGTAATCTTAAAACACACAGGCGATCTTGTCATCTGTGTACCGTATACTACTTTCTTTGTATTTGAAGAAAGTTTTTCTCATCAAAGTTTCTAAAAAAAAAACGACGAGAACTGATGCAGGGTATGTCAAAGAAGTTTTTCTGAATTAAGCAATCTCAAAACGCACATGAGATCACTTTCAAGATAGATAATATATACTACTTTCTATGTATGTCAAAGAAGTTTTTATCAACATATTCATCTTAAAACACACATGACAATTCATACAGGATAGAAGTCATTCATTTGTTCTGTATGCCAAAGAAGTTTTCTGGTTCAAGTCATCTCAAAACACACGACAATTCATAATGCTAGACAAACTGTATACTACTTGATCTTTGTCCAAGTAGTTTTTCTAATTCTGAAATTCTCAAAGAACACACTGGAAATCATTGTAGAGAGAGAACATTCTCCAGTCCTAATGTCAAAAATTTTAGCTCTTTTCAAATACTTGAGATTACTCATGAAAATTCATAATATTTACAGGGCAATTATATGCCAAAACCTTATGTTTTTTGACTGGTGATATTTTATATATTCAAGAGTATTTAAAATTGAAGAAAATTGCTACATTAGATTCTCACTAGGATTGAGTATTGTACAGCTATGCCCACAACTGATGCTACATGACTGCATAGGATTTTGTTCAAAATTCAGTAACTGGCAAACTAACATGCTCCATGTTTATCTTATTATTTCAGTGTGAAAACATAATTATTGCATATAGTAAGGCCATAATATGTTTCACAAGAGTGAAATCTGCCATATATTATTTCAAAACTGTAAGAAAATATCATATGTAGCCAAATTTCCAAAAAACATTTATGAAACATTTTCAAAACTTTCGTTCACTCATCGCCAATGCATTTAACAAGAAAAGTTTCATAAACCTCAGTTCAAATGGTAAATTAAAAAATGGAAAATTTTTTAATAACATTAATATTGCTGAAAAAAGGTAAATAATAAAATACAAATTAGAATGCATCCACCAATGTCAGTGGGTGAGTGGAGCGTGTGTGTGACACAACCATTACAGTGTCAGTGCAACGTGAACCACCAGGTAACATAGGTCTACGATGAATAGCAACGAAGAAATTATCTTGAAACTATTTATTTTATAATTGTTTGAGGAATTTTTAGATTTTTATAAAAATAAAATAATTCTTAATCACTTAAAAAATTATGGCTTAAGAGGAAATATTCGTTTATGTTTATTCTTTTGTAAAGGCCAAGATTTTGTTCCTAGCCCTATGTGTGTGAGATTTTACTTTACAATTAGCATTCACATCTCTATTACCAATTTCTGGCCAGAAAGCATATAAAGTTATCTATGCATCCCTTACACTTCAAGTTACCTTATCAATGAATAAATGATGCACCAAAATTGAGCCAGTTAAAAAACAAGTGCTCTATAAACCTTTATATCAATACAAATACATATTACAATTATCATCTTTTATTCTTCAAAAAACAGGTAATCTCTACATATAAATTCTTTAGTAACAGAGATTACATCTCAGAAGGCTTAGTTTATATTTTAGGCCTCTACGTGTTGCTGTAAATCATTTTGCAACATACAGGCAGCTTGAACACAGTCTAAAACCTCAACATTCAAAGAAAACTTGTTGTAATTCATATTCGTATTTTGAAAATTTTGTTATGGCTGTTGAGCTTATTAGGTCTGCTGTTATAATGCTTCAGAGGTAGTTAAGTTGACCTGCCAGAAGATCATGTTAGTGCGCTGTCATTGACGGAACCACTAGCCTTATTACAATGTCCTTTGAGCTAAGCAGTGTAAAAAAAAAAAAAATCAAATCACATAGATTGTGATTTATACCAATGCACGAAAGGGGTAATATTTATATACATAAGGAAAATAGTGCTAGCTGTGAACTCGCAAACTGATCAACATGTATGATATTGGATATTAAAAAAAAAAAATTGTCAACACTACTTGGCAATGTTACGTTAAGTCCAAGATTCTGGATAATACAAAAAGAATCATGTCACATCAGATTTGAGCGTAGTTGTACTTAGAACATCCTGTGAAAATGGAAGCTGAAAATTCATTCTCATTGTTGTTAATCAAAGAAGAGAAGGATAATTTGGAGGAGGATCTTACTGAAAACACAGGTGATGAATCTTTACTATTTGCAGATTCTTTCTTAAAAGTCAAGGCAGATCTAGAATATTTTGACCATAGTGAATTTGATGTGAAGCGGTTGTGTGAATAACTTTTATACAAAAGTTTGTAAAATGATTTTTTTTAGCTTTTTATTTGTAATTGTATTCGTTGAACACTGTTCACTACTAGATTAACCCTTAAACGCCGACTGGACGTATTTTACGTCGACATTTTTTGTCTCTCGGGTGCCGACGACGTATTTTACGTCGACATACAAAGTTTTTTAAAAATTCGCGAAAAATACTTATAGGCCTACCAGCCTAAAACTTTTGAATCACGCGCCTTGGGGGGATGCTGGAGTTTCACGGATCAAGGTGTTGTTTTGTTTACAATCGTTACGCAGGCGCGCAAGTGCGAATTTCTTTCTTATCGCACTAAAAAGTATCTGTGACACATCTCGGAAATTATTACGTCACTTTGACATAATTTTTGTACCATTGTAAATTAGCCGTTACATGAAGTATTATATATGAAAAATAATGTGTGCATTTTTTATGTAAAATAAAACAACAATAAAATACTCATGATTGTAGCTTTTATCAGTTTTGAGATATTTTCATATAAATAACGATAATTGCCAAAATTTCAACCTTCGGTCAACTTTTGACTCTACCGAAATGGTCCAAAAACGCAATTGTAAGCTAAAACTCTTATATTTTAGTAATATTCAATCATTTACCTTAATTTTGCAACTAATTGGAAGTCTCTAGCACAATATTCCGATTTATGGTGAATTTATGAAAAAAAAATTTCCTTACGTCCGCGCGGTAACTCTTCCGAAAAAAATCAGACATGTGATTGTGGTAATGTTTGCACCATTTTAAAAATTAGCCGTTATATAAAGTGTTATATATGAAAATGTGCGCAATTTCATGCACAATACAACTAAAAACAACCCCATGGTTGTAGCTTTTATCAGTTTTGAGATATTTTCATATAAAATAACGATAATTGCCAAAATTTCAACCTTCTGTCAACTTTGACTGTCAACTTTGACTCTACCTAAATGGTCGAAAAAACGCAATTGTAAGCTAAAAAACTTATATTCTAGTAATATTCAAGCATTTACCTTCATTTTGCAACAAATTGGAAGTCTCTAGCACAATATTTTCGATTTATGGTGAATTTATGAAAAAAATAACATTTTCTTTACGTCCTTATGCGGTAACGCTTTTCCGAAAAAAAAATCATACTTGGCGATTGTGGTAATGTTTGCACCATTTTTAATAGCCGTTACATAAAGTTTTTATATATAGAAATGTGCGCAATTTCATGTAGAATAAACAAACAAAAAAATAATTGAAGGTTGTAGCTTTTCTCATTTTTTTTTGAAATATTTGCATATAAATCACGATAAATAGAAAAAAAAAAAAACCACGTTCGGCGGCAACTTTGACTCTACCGAAATGGTCGAAAAAAAACGCAATTGTAAGCTAAAACTCTTACAGTCTAGTAATATTCAGTCATTTATCTTCATCTTGAAACAAATTCGAAGTCTCTAACAAAATATTTAGATTTATGGTGAATTTAAAAAAAAATCTTTCCTTTCCCTCTCTGCGCGCGGATTCTCTGCCACAAATCTCCGAAATGGCGTTCGTAACCATTCTCGGAATATTTGCTCCGTTTTCATATTAGGCATTTCATAGATTTTTATATATGAAAATGTGCGCAATTTCATGTAAAATAAAACAAAAAAATATTTGAAGGTGTGGCTTTTCTTATTCGAAATAATTGCATATAAAAATATATATATAAAAAAATTCAACATTCGGTCAACTTTAACTCGTCAGATATGGTCGAAAACTGCAATTGTAAGCTAATACTCTTACAGTATAGTAATATTCAATCATTTGTCTTCATTTTGAAAGAAATTGGAAGTCTCTAGGACAATATTTAGATTTATGGTGAATTTTTGAAAAAAATATTTGTTTACGTCCGCGCGTTACGAATTCATGCATTATTTTGTGATAATATTTTCTTTGTGTTGCTTTTTTTTTTAAATCGTTTTACAATGTGTTATATACCAAAATGATCGCAATTTAGTGTACATTACAACGAAAAAAAAGTAACTTGTTACCTTTAACCGTTTTGCGCACAGCGCGATTTGAATACAATTATATATGAAATTTCATTTTTGCGCTATCATATATCGCATTATTTTATATATGATATGATACTTTTTTTCATTTTCTGATGGTTGCATACTAAACTTCAGCCAATGACAAAAAAAGGAGCCAAAAATGAACTCTTAATCTTGAAAACTAAGCGCGCTGTGATTTTTTGAAAAAAATATTTTTTCCGCTTCCGCGCTCACTCTGAAACACCTCCGGCACACGGGAGACAATTTTTTTTTTACCGCTTCGGCGTTAGAGGGTTAATAAGTTTTTTGGTGTCTCCTTCACTTTTCTCTTTCCCTTGTACTTTTTGTATGATTTCCAAATTAAGAATTAGTTTTGTCATTAGGTAACATGAATTTTTCTTGCTTTGGTTATTCATCATTTTGCATTATTACTTGTATATGTAGTTGCAAGCCTGAATATTTCTGTGAAATGTCATGCATAGTGGAGATAAAAAAAACTTATTTTTCCATTAAACAATGAAAATTAAGTGCAGTTTTATTTGATTGTCTCTGTCCCAGTCTTCAGACCAAGATCTCCTTTATGGCCTAGAACCTAGAGTTGCTCGTCCAGCAGGAGGGAAGGGTTCCCTAGAGGGGACCTGAAAAGAGACCTCTGGAGAAGGCTTAGAGGTATCCTCAATCAAGTACAATCATGAGCTCTTGGCCAAGTCACCATGGGAATTGAGCCCTGGGATGACCTGTGATGTTGCTTTGGCTGGCACCGGAGAATCTAGGCTAGCTACTGTCTCGGCTGCTGCGACAACTGTGTCGGCAGCTGTGCCTGTTATATCGCCATCAGGTGTCTGCTCCCAAGGAGTGGTTTGGCTCGCGATGTTCAGGTTGTCCCCCAGGTGCCACTCTGGCTGTAGCTCGACATCAGGGTCAGGCTGCAAAGCAGTGCCTGACAGAGGATTTGGAGTTGTATTAATTTGGTTGGGCACAGAAAATATACATAAAGAAAGCATAAGAGAAGAAATCTGGTATGATAACACTTGAAAATCAATGCTGATCAGTAGGGCTAGACTAGGCACATGAGAATTAAAGGGCATTTACACAGTCAAACAGTTTGTCCAACCTGGTTTACTAACACATGTGGGCCTAGACTAGGCACACTAGAATTAAGGGTACTTTTCACAGGCAGTTTGTCCAACCTGGTTTATCAACACGTGTTTAAAATGACAAATTGAAAAGTAATTTGCATTTGTTCCCACGCATTATACAAACCCTCGGTCCTTTACTATAGGAATTACTGAAGGTGAAGCCTGGACACAGCCACTGAAATCTTTAGCAAGGCGGTTCGGTAATTAACTACCTGTCCTGCCGTTGAGAATCCATCCTCACCAAATGTAAACATTCCAATTTGCTTAAGGTGGTCGTTGTGGATGGATGTATGTATCACCTCTCTGCCCAACTGTTCTTCAGCTGATTTCTTTTCTATCCCACTGGGATTTTTCCTTGTTCTTGTATACTATCTGTGCACATTGTGTTTTGAAATCACGCACACCCATGACTTGCAATTGCCTAAGCCTGCCTCTGGTTGATGGTGACCTGGAGTGTTAGGCAAGAAGTGCGGTAAGCTCCGCTCTTCTGTGGAAGTTGGCCCTCACACCCTTTGTTCTTCTTGCCGGGGGCATGAGTGCAATGTTGATGACTGCTGTGCTGAGTGTTGTAATTGGTCTCACTAGGGGAGGTTTGTCAGCGGAAGAAAGAATGTTAGGAAGGTGCTCTTATCCATGGTTTAGGGGAGAAATGCCCCTTTCCACTCCTGAGGTCGCATACCCTTTATCTTCCTACCTCTCCCCAGACAATCGTCCCGTGCTTTCTGCTTCACGTTCAAGGGAAGCCTCCTCTTCTTCCTCTTGCAACGTGTTGGGGGAGGAAGGAGGGGTGGCTGTGGACCAGGGCAACACTGATGGGGGTCTCCTCTCACTATGAAGGTACTCCTCCTGAGCGAGTGGGTAATCCCGTTACTCACCCAACTCTTTCTTATGCAGTTGATGTGGTGGGACTGAACTAGGCATGGGCTTTGTTGAGTCTGTTCAGCACTCCCTCTGTGCAGGCCTTGCTGGCACACCTCAACACCAGTGCCAGCACTGCAGTAACTCATGCTGTTGTCACCTCGACGACTCCTATGGTGACTCGCCCGGAGTACTTCATGCCCCCTCATCTGGTATCTAATCTGGTCCCACCACCTTACCAACGTTTCTCTGACCGTGGCAATAGGGACTCGTCTACACTTGCCTGCCCTCCAACTTCCAGCTCCTGTGATGGCAGTGCCTCCTACTCCTGGGTTAGAGGTGGCACTCATGATTGCTCCCGTGGCTCCTGCTCCTTCATTGTCTCCCTTGGTGGTGGCAGAGGTGACCCCACCTGCTGTTCCTTCCCTTGCTCCTGCTCCTGTTGCTGGCCCTGCGGAGTTGTCTGCTGCCCCTGGGGGGACCTGATGTCTCTCCTGCAGAAGCTGGCATAGAAGTCGAAGAGAAGGTTAGGAAGGTGTCGTCATCTTTGTCATCGTCTGCCATCTCCTCACCTTCATCTTCGAAGGTTTCCCAGCCCTAGAGGAGGAAGATGCCTTCTCCACCCCCTAAGAAGTCTCACCCTGAGTTTTTGAATTGTTTGCATCCTTCCCCAGAGAGGAAGCAGTTGGCTATCTTGTTGGCTCTTCCCCTCCCTCAGGAGAAGGAACCGGGATGTGACCCCCAGGGGCCAGTGTCTCGGGAGCCCCAGGAGTTCATTCTCCTGTCTCTAGTCCCAAGGGCTCTCTAAGGAGAGTCATTCACCTGCTGTCCTTGTGGAGTCTTCTCTCCATCAGGATGGTGGCACAGGACGCAAAAAGGGACCATCAGACCCTCCTGTGAAGGCCAGGTCTGGCTCTTTTTCAGGTGTCAGGGTTGATGTTCAGAGAAGAGAGAGGTGGAACCCAGCAAAGGTCCGGTCCAAAGAGCCAAAGCCAAGTCCAGGCCAACATGCTTGGTGATCTGAGAGAGGATAGCATCCCTCCTCTTCAACACCAGGTTGGCCCACAAGTTTACTGTCTAGTGGGTCAGGTAGGAGATAGCCCTATCTCCAGATTGGCACAGTTAGTGGATCCCTCAGAGGCAGCAATCTTGGACACTGTGAGGGACCACAGGTCCAGCCAGGAGGCTGACTGGAAGGCTGCCATTGCAGTAACTTCCAGGGTCACTGCCTCTTGTTGCATGAAGAGTATGTTTTCTGTGCCAAGTCCCTGTCAACATGTTTCGTCGGCAGAGGATCTGTCGAGGTCGCATAATATTTCTTCTGGTGAGGCAGAGTTGGGGGAAATAGCTTAGCTGAGCAGTTTGATCGAAGGGAACTCTCCTCCCCAGAGACAAGAGAGTTAACCCTATCCGGTGCACCCTCGGTGAGCAAGGATCAAGGCAAGCTTACAGAATCTCTGGGTTCCTTTTTGGGGCCCCAGTAGACTTTGAGGCCAGAAGGACAATAAATGGACGTTGCCATGGTCCCTTCCCTGAGATCGTTGTTTTGATGAATTAATGCAACGATTTCTGAAAAGGTCCTCTGTATCTCGAGAGAAACTGCGTCTCTGGGAAGAGAACCCTCAGGTCCTTTTGATCCGCTGTGTCCTGCCTCGATACTCCCCCTGTAGGTAGGTGGGAGAACTTCACCAGAACACTCGGCTCCCTGCTCAACAACTTAAAATGCCTTTCCCTAGTAGAAAAAAGAGCTCTCCCAGTCTTGTAAAAAGGAACCATAATGTTGGTCCCACACATAAATAAATTGACTTCCATTATTCAGTGGAACTGTCAGGGATGGCGAGCAAAGTATGAGGAAGTAAAGCTTTTGCTCTATGAGCAGTCTCCTGTAGGGATGTTTACAGGAGACCATGTTAGGGCGAATATACGCTTTGTTCTAGGGAATATGTTCACTACAGAACCAAATTTGATTTAGAAGTGGGAAATCACGGTGGATCCCTCATCTACATCCATCAAGATACTCCACACTACCAAGTAAAACTAAATACTCTTCTTCAAGCTGTGGCGACAAATTAGTTTAAGAGGGCAATATACTATATGTTCCCCTTATATTCCACCCAATAGTCATGTCTCCCAAGAGAACTTAATACACTTAATGTGGCAACTACCAGAGCCATTTCCTCTTCTTGGTGACTTCAATAGCAGACATCCATTGTAATATGATGGCATTTAAACTAGAAAATGAAATTATAGGCCTTCTTAATACTGGAGAACCTACCCATTATCACAGGCACAGTCTCCTGCATCAACCTTTCAATATGTAGCTCCAAAAGCGCCTCAGTGGCGTGGTTGGTATGGTATTAGCGTCCCACCTCGGTGGTCACGGGTTCGATTCTCGGCCATTCCCTTGAGGACTCAGAGACGTTTGTATTTCTGGTGACAGAAGTTCACTCTCAACGTGGTTCGGAGGTCACGTAAAACCACTGGTTCTATGCAACATAAAAGCACCATACAAACAAACAAACAAATAGGTAGCTCCAATTGCAGTTTTGATTTTAATTGGAGAACAAGTGATGACTGGCATACTAGTGACCATTCTTCAATTATAATCACACCAATGATGGTCCACCTATCCCAAGATCACCACGATGGTGCTTAGAGAAAGCAAATTGGAAAAAACTAAAAGATTTGAGTGAGTTGGAAGGGGATGCTAAAGATTTCGCAAGTGTAAGATGACGCCATTGATCTATTCAAAGGAACAATTGCATACTGCCGACCTACACTCATTCCTCGAACTAGAGGACTCTTTAGGAGACGGCCAGTTCCCTGGTGGTCAGAAGACTTACGGCTGTTACACTGAGCTACAAGGTCATCATTGACCAGGTGCCATAGACATTGCTCCTTGGACAATGTCATCATTTACAAACAGTGTAGGGCACGATTTTGAAAAGCTATGAAAGCTGCCAGAAGGCAAGCATTGGCCGGATATGTATTCTCTATTAACAGCAAAACACCAGACTGTAGCATTTGGAAATAAATAAAAAAAATTCAGGTTAAATTTACAACCAATCCTCCTCCAGTACTTAAAGTGAATAATAATCATGTCACTGATGCCACAGAAGTTAGTAATATGTTTTCTGAACACTTTGCTCGAGTCTCTGAAAAATCAGATAGTTCCCCAGGACAACATTTCAGAATGATGGAAGAACAACAGGTACTTGACTTTTCATCAAACAAAGCTGAATTATATAATATGCCTTTTTCTAAAAGGGAATTTGACTCTGCTTTAGCTAGGAGCAAGAACACTGCCCCTGTCCAGATGAGATTCCGTATGAAATGTTTAAACACATTTCAAGGAACAAAATTTTTATAATCAGTATTATCAGTAGAGTATGGGATGAAAGCAGCTACCTGAGCATACGGGAATTAGCTACCATGTTACCATTCCTTAAGCCTGGAAAGGATCCTCTCTTTGCAGCAAGATACCACCCCATTGCTTTAACTTGTTGTTTATGTAAATTGATGGAAAAAATGGTAAATGTAAGGCTAATGTGGTATTTGGAGCACAACAGTATTCTAACACCCTCTCAGTGTGGTTTTTGAAAAATGCACTCCACCCTGGACATCTTACTGCAACTTGAAGCCTCTGTCTGTGAAGCCTTTGCTTCCAAACAACACCATGTGAGAGTGTTCTTTGATATAGAAAAGGCATTTGACACTGCATGGAGACATGGGATTCTGAAGACTATGCATACTAGTGGTCTACGAGGCAAATTGCATTTATTTGTGAAATCTTTTTTTACATCGTAGGTATTTTAAAGTTAAAGTTGGCAGTACTTTATCAGAAAAAAGGTGCCAAGACTTTATCAGAAAAAAAGGTGCCAAGATGTTCCCCAGGGCAGTGTTCTCAGTGTAACACTTTTTGCTCTGGCCATAAACAATGTTGCAGGTGTTATTCCAAGAGAGGTCTTAAAGACAGTTTGTAGATGACTTGTCAATCTCCTTTGGTGCCACCTAGATGAATGTAGCCGAAAGAAAATTACAATTAACAATAAATAAGATAGTAGTAAGTTGGGCTGAGAAACAGGGTTTTAAAATCTCTGTAAGCAAGACTACTGCTGTCCACTTCTGTCAGATCAAGTGAGTGCATTGCTGAGTCCACACCTCTATTTGTATGGCCGTAGAATCCATGTGTAGAACAAGCACACTTCTTAGGCCTAGTTTTTGACAGTAGAATGACTTGGGTCCCCCATATCAAGCATATAAAAGCAAAATGCCCAGAAGCTCTACACATCTTGAAGGTGCTTTCTCATACGAGTTGGGGAGCTGACAGAAAATCTTTTGCTAAAGCTTCATAAATCTTTAATCTTATCAAAGCTGTCATGCAGTTGTGAAGCATATTCTTCAGCTTCCTCATCTAACTTAAAAGTTACGATTTAGTGCATCATTCAGGCATTTGTATAGCCACAGGAACTTTCCGTACATCACCAATATCTAGTTTGCTAGTTGATGCATTTCCATTTCCAGTCATCATTACTTCGGTACTGTTTTAGAGTGCAAAGACTGCCCAAATCTCTGGCATTTGCTGTGGCAAATAGAAATATTTTTAACGGTTTTTATGAAATACATCCGAGGTATCCCACTCCTTTTAGCTATAGAATTTAAAGATTTTAGAGAATACAAATATTTTTTAAATTTCCCTTAATTCCTTTTGTGTATCCCAGTACTCCTGTCTGGAGGTTACCTGATGTGAAATTCTGCAGGTACTTCAATGGAGCAAAGAAAGATAAATCTGATGAGGAAATGAGGGCAATATTTTTAGAGAATGCGTCAGAGCATATAGATACAAGTTATATATATACTGATGGTTCCAAATTCAATGCTGGCATTGGTTATGGAGTTTTTTTAGCGAATCTTTTAACCGAAGAGATGCACTTCCTTCAGGTGCCTCAAACTTTACAGCTGAACTGTATGGCATCGTAGTAGCACTGGAACATATTGCAACACTCCCAGTGTGTAGCTACACAATATTTTGTGACTAAAAGTGCCTTACTGTCTCTGGAAGTCTTCAATACTGATCATCCCTTAGTGTTGAAGATCTTGCAGTGGATCTTCTTGCACCAGTACAGTGGCAGCATTGTTTCTTTTTGTTGGGTTCCTGCCCATGTGAACATATCGGGAAACGATGAGGCAGACCAGCTAGCCAAATCATCAGCACAAACCTTGATACCAAGAAAATGCTGTGTTCCATATCATGATACATTCTATGATATATGGAAATCCATCCAGCATTTATGGGCACTTCAGCGGGACAGAGTAGGCCCCAATAAAATGAAAGAAATCACTAGTCAGTCACACCATTGGAAATATGACCTAATACCAAGGAAGTGGGATGTTATATTGTGTAGATTACGTATTGGCCATAAGCGTTTAACTCACGGCTATCTGATGGAT
Source organism: Macrobrachium nipponense (assembly GCF_015104395.2). Classification (NCBI taxonomy): domain Eukaryota; kingdom Metazoa; phylum Arthropoda; class Malacostraca; order Decapoda; family Palaemonidae; genus Macrobrachium; species Macrobrachium nipponense. The sequence goes on from NC_087215.1 coordinate 34,332,586, forward strand.
GGGGAGAATGAGCACTTCTGTGATGATTGCTTAGTTCTGCTGACACTGTTGGGCCGGCCACTCACATCAGATGGGATTTGTCATGCCCGATCGAAATGGGCAGGGTTTAAGCAAGTTTGAATGTAAGTGGGGTGTTTTTTAGTCAAGTCAGATCTGATCAAGCTCGGAAGTCAAGCCGGATCAACGAACCTGCCAGTTGAGGTTTGAATGAGCAACTCACGGTCCGACACGAGTCAAATATGGGTTTTACAGATTAAATGCCTGTCCACACAAGCGGGCCTGATCGGCGTGCTCTGGGGTAGACGGGCAAATTCTGACGGACTTAACCGTGAATGTTGTCCACCCAGGTGAGGCGATGGAGAGGTGGGCGTACCCGACGATGCCAGTATTGTGTTCAGGGCGGTACGATAAACATGGTGCCTACTGAAAAGAAGATATTGTGTAGCAAGATAATTGCTTTGTGTACGATGAAAAAGAAGAAAAAGAAGAGAATATCGGGCAAAGAATGGCTCAGTAAAAGAAATGTATATGGTTAACGTACATCTGCCAGGGTCGAAGCTCTAGCCATCGGGCACTACCATGGTGATTTTGCTACAAGACCCATCGGGCAATTTGACGGTTTGCCCGTCAAGTGTGCCCGTTAGAGGGGAGGTCCGCCGATCAGGCCCGGTCGTGTGGACAGGCCTTAAGTCGTTCAGAAATGATAGTTTGACCGTGAGTGGTGTCTTCAACGAGGCTTGATGAACTAGGAAGTTCATTTACCAAGAAATGGCACAGAAGAGGATATCGTTCAACATGTCAGACTTTCGATAGATAAAGAGTTCTGGACGGGGTTCTTCGAGATTTATAAATCGTAGCAATGTCTGTGGAATATAAAAAGTAAAGAATATTCTGACAAACACAAAAGAAATGCAGCTTATCAATCGATATTTGAGAAACTAAAGCAAAAGTATCCCGATGCAACGAAAGAAATGGTGAACAAGAAGATAAATAATAAATATAAGACCTTCATATAGGAAAGAATTAAGGAGAGTGGAGACATCAAAGAAATCAGGAAGTGGTGCATAAGATGTATCGTCCCTTAGACATGATATATATACATCTTTTTCTTATTTCTTTACATACTGAATTTTGTAAAATTTTATACAATAGCAATTTACCTTATGAGTGTAAACAAAGTTAAATTACATGAAACTTTCATTCACCACAGTGATGTTGGAAATTGAAGGCCGTAGCATTTCTAGATCCTGGAGTAACGACGAGGTTTCAAAGTGCCAAATTACGTAATATATATATATATATATATATATATATATATATATATTATCTATTATATAGATATATATAATATTATAATATATGTATATATATATAATACGTAAAATAATCTCTCAAAACAAAACCAAAATGGTTCAGGACGTTTAATCAGTTATATTCCAAAGTAAAAGAAAAATAAGAAAATAAACGAAATAAGAATATATATGCTAAAAAGCTCCTAATTGATATATGATTTAAAGGAGAACTGGAGACAGTGTAATAGTAAAATCATAATGGGAGGTAAAGAAACCTCCCTCACACCCTTATAATTTTCTTGTAGGTACTTGGTGTTGATTGTGAAATAGTGTAGTGTAATGAATGGTTACACAAAGATTTATTACCTCTGCACTTTTGTAATTTCCTTATTTTATACACTACAAACTGTTTGGTATATTTGCAGAAGAGTCAATTATTTTGAGTTTCTAACAGCTAGTTTATTTTTTATCAAAGATACAAATATGTATACATGAGTTTTATTTATCTTTATTATGTAGTCTTTGCGGAGTGTTGTCCAAATAGCTTAACATGTCTCCAGCATGACTTTCCAAGAGCTCTCCCCCCAGATGCTGAAGCCTTGCCAAGGATGGGGGACTTAGGGTTCAGCAGCTGGGTTCTGATGCCCGGTGGGAACTGCTTTCTCGCTGGACCTTGGTGCCCAGCTGTTGATCCAACTAAATAAGTCAGCCCTTTTCCGTATACTAAAAACTTTTCATCTTTTCCGTATACTAAAAACTTTTCATCGTAAAAGCTAAATCTGAACAAGAATCGAAGAAACTACTTGAAACTACAAAACTTGGAATTCACCATTATAACACTAGAATTGGAACCATGTTGTTGGATAATCTTAGAATTGAAAATGACACCAATGAATCTGTGTGTGAAACATTAAAAGAAGTCCTAGAAGATCAAAAACACAGTGTTAAATCAGTTATTGTTTATGAGAGAAAAAATGTTAAAACTGGAAGAAGTCTGAAGATAGCTAGAATTATTTTTTCACAGCAAACAATTCCAACATATATGAAAATAGGAAACAAAAGAATAGCAATTAAAGAAGAACATCCAAAACCTATGCAATGTAAGATTTGCTTGAAATCTGAACATACAGCAAAACGATGCAAGTCTTTGGGCTTCCCTTGATGCTTTAAATGTGGCTCCTTGGAGCATAGTAGTGATGAATGCTCCAACCCTAAAAAAATGCTTTAATTGTAATGGTTCGCACCATGCTTATGTAAGGGAATGTGTATATTTCAGATATTTCCAAGAAGCCCTTACCAGATCAAGAAAATTTGGTATAACAGTTAAGGAGGCTAAGGAAGACATGAAAGAAGAAGGAATACAGCTTCTTCCCCGCAAAACATCTGCGGATACGCTCAAACACCAAAGCAAAATCATATCCAACGATATTTCACAAGCTACCCAATCCTCTAACACCAGAAATCAAATAACTAGAAAAATCACATAAAAACAATACTATCGAGATAAGTAATAAGTTCAAAGCACTGACCAACATTGCAGTAGATGATCGTCTTGATGAACAGAGAGAGGATATCTCTGTTAACAAATGTCAAAAGAAAGAAGAAAATATATCTCCAAGGATATTCCGTAACAAAAACAAACTACAAAATACTGAAGAAATTGAGGAAATATTAAGAGAATTAGATGGACCAGCAGCGATAGGAAAGAGACCTAGAACATACAGTGAACCATCTTCACCTAAGAACGAGAAAAATCTTCATAGTCCAAATAGTAAATGTTTGAAAACTACCAGCTCAGAAGAAACCATTGTTTATGCCACCGATAGTAAAGACCCTTCAGAAAATTACTCAAACAAATTAGATTTACAGAAATCTAAGGAACCTACAAGAAAACCAAACATCAAACAATATAAGTCACTAGTACGAGACTATGCTATGCCGCCAGATTATAGAAAAGGTGCTAGAAGCAAAATTCCTATGTACACCAACAAGAATATTATCAAAAGTTCCAATTCAAAAACTAAAGTGGACCCAGTTCTTTCAGCTCAGGTTCGTAAGACCGACGAAAATAAGTAAAATTCACTTCTACAAATAATAAGGACACTCCCTCATTTATATTGCAATGGAACATTCGAAGCATTAACAAAAACAAGTTAGAGTTACTTAAATTAATTTATGAATATAGCTCGGTTTGTACCTGCCTCAATGAAACATTTATACCTATTTCCTCCAGTTTTACAAATAAATTTTACACGTTATCAACCTCACTCTGCTAATCAGCAAGGTAATATAATTCTCATTAGAAAAGATGTACCTTTCACAATATATAATCTTTCATCTGAAATAAATGCCTTAGCAGTTCAGATACAACTAGAGGAAATTATAACGATTTGCTCTGTATATCTAAGACCAAATAATAATATAGATTTAGAAAAGTTGAATGACTTGGTCAAGAAGCTTCCCCAACCAATGCTACTTCTAGGAGACTTCAACGCAAGACATTTATCATGGCATGATGTAAAATCAAACTCCAGAGGCAACATCATACTTGATTTTGCTATAAATAATCAACTCCATATATTAGATAAAGACAAACCAACTCATTTTGACCAACGAACAAAAAGTTACTCTCACATAGATTTGTCCTTGTGCTCACAAGATCTAGCAGACAAATATTTTTGGAACACTTATGATGATTTGTGTGGTAGCGATCATTTTCCTTTTTTAATTAGTATTCTAAATTTTACTGGAGAGATATCAATTAATAAATTTAATGTCAATAAAGCCAATTGGGAAGATTTTAGTGAATGCACGAAGAATGTTCCATTATGGGATAATAATTTGGACATAGAAACTATTCTGGTTATGTTTTTAGTTCTGGTAATTGATGCTGCAGAGTCATCTATACCACTTGTAGCACAAGTGAAGATTAAATGTCCAGTTCCTTGGTGGAATGAGGAGTGTAAAAAAGCAAAGAAGGCCCGTAGTAAAGCCCAAAGAAAATTTAAGTCGAGAAACGATTTAGATTACATAGATTATAAAAGGTCATGTGCTGTAGCAAAACGAATATTTAATGAAGCACAAAGAAAATCTTGGTGTAACTACCTAAAATCGGTGTGCAAAGATACACCCCTAAGTAAGATCTGGAAAAAAGTCCATAAAATACTAGGAAAGCACATTCGATCCCATGTCCCAGTTTTGAAAATTATTAGCAAACTGATATATGATCCTAAAGAGGTAGCAACTTGCCCAGCAGAACATTTAAGTAATATTTCCAAAGGTTCGTCAATAAAATCTTTCGCACCATTAAAGAAAAAGAAGAAAAAATTCCAATTAATTTTCAGACTAATCAATATTATTCATACAATGATTGCTTTACCATGGATGAACTTGTATCGGCATTGTCAACATGCTCCAATACAGCCCCGTGTGAGTATGACACATTTGAAATGTTGAAACACCTTCACCCAAACAGTTTACAATATTATTAAAGCTATATAACAAAGTGGATTGAAATATATTTCTCACAAGATTGGCGGAAAGCACTGGACCTTCCATTCTTGAAGCCAGGCAAAGATCCTTATGACACAGATAGCTACAGACCAATAGCATTAACAAGGTGCCTATGTAAATTGTTTGAGAAAATGATTAACAACAGATTAATCTGGTATCTTGAAAAAACAGGATACTTTTCTGTATCACAACATGGATATAGGAAACTAAGATCTACCCTAGATCCTTTAACTTTACTTGACACCGATATTGGGAAAGCTTTTGCTTCAAACAGCTATGCCACAGCCATCTTCTTTGATATGGAGAAGGCCCATGACAAGACATGGAATCATCAGATTTTAAAAGAAATGCATTATTCTGGACTGAGAGGATTTTTACCCTTAAACATAGTACAATTTTTAAAGGAAAGAACTTTTAGAGTTAAGATAAATGGTGTTTTATCTAAGGAGTACCCACAATAAGAAGGAGTTCCACAAGGTAGTGTTTTGAGCACCACTCTTTTTACCATGGCTATTAATGATATTACAAAACAACTACCAACTGGTGTACAGAGTTCATTATATGTAGATGATTTTGCCATTTGGATCATTCACTCTGATATTTATACAGGACAAATCATACTACAAAAATCTCTTGATCTTATTTTATCGTGGACTACTGCACATGGATTCACTATATCGGCAAGTAAAACTGTAGCTATTACTTTTACAAATAAGAAAAATGTACCGAAAATGAAATTGCTACTGTATGATAAACCAATTAATTTTGTTACGCATACCAAATTTCTTGGGTTGCATTTTGACCAACGGATGACTTGGAAATTTCACATTAATTACCTACGTGAAAGCTGTAGTAAAGTACTTCATCTATTGAAGAAATTGGCACATACCAAGTGGGGCTCAGATAGAAGTACATTACTCTATTTACACAAAACTTTGATACTGAGTAAAATTGATTATGGGTCGCATCTATAAGCTTCTGCATCTGCCATTACATTGGAAAAATTAGATCCCCTTTATAATGCAGGTTTGAGATATGCTACGGGTGCATTTAATTCTACACCTGTTATTTCTCTGTATAGTGAAACAGGTCTGTGTTCACTTGATCAAAGAAGGGTCGAATATAGTTTAAACTTCTATTCGCAGACATTAAGGTACCCATCAAAACTGAGTAGAATTATAAATAATACCATCATTCCAAAAAGAATTGGACCACGATCATTTTACCCATTTGTTATACGACTGAAAATATACATAGAGAAATATAATATTCCACCATTAAAATTCCTGAACCATTTACCAAATTCAACACCTTTTTGGAAATGGAATAAGCCTCATGTATGCAATGAGTTATTCGATTTAAAAAAAAAGATGAAATTCCAAGTTACGCTGTCAAACAAATTTTTTTGGAAATACTATCTCCATTCATACAGATGGCTCAAAAACTGATGCTGCTGTGGGGTTCGTAGTATTACAGACGAAAAATACTATCGTGGAAGAATGCCAATTTATAGCTCCATATATTCCGCTGAATTGGCAGGAATTTCATTGGCTCTGTATAAAATCGCTAGAACTCCCAGCAAACATTACACTATATATAGTGATTCTAGAAGTGCTATTCAAGCAACAGATTCTTTTAATCATCATCACCCTGCTATTAGAGCAATACAAGAAAATATTCATTTTTTAAGCCTTCGAAATATCAAGATATCCTTGTGCTGGACACCAGGTCATGTTGGAATTGAAGGGAATGAAATTGCAGATAAAAATGCAAAGGAAGCAGCATTAAATTATAGAAATAAAATGTACAAAACATATTATAAGGACTCCAAAAATTATTTTAAATTTATTTTAGATAAAAAACTGGAAAGACCAATGGTTATCACTGGAAAATAACAAACTTAGAGTGGTAAAGACCACTATCATTCCCTTTAAAAATTCTTTATAGAAGCAGAGAAACCATGAGGTCGCTTTATGCAGGCTGCGTAATGGGCACACAAGGTTGACCCGTGGCTTTCTTATGTCAAATCAGCCACCTCCAGAATGTGATACCTGTCAAACCAGAGTAAATGTGAAACACATTTTAATTGAATGCTCTAAGTATTCACATGTTAGACTTGAATGCTTTGGATCATCCGCTAGAATGCAGGACATTCTAGGAGATGACGACTCAAATATTTGCAAGACTTTAAAATTTTTAACAGATATAGATCTATTAAAACATAAATAAATTAGATATATTAAAATATATGTGAATAATTTTATTCATACAAATTTATTTTAAATGTCTGCAGTAAAGTTTTATCTATTTATTATTTTCTTTAAACTAAATGACTTAAAAATATATTCAATATGGTAATTTTAACAGATTTTGTTATCTGCATTAAAGGGCAGCCGACTGGACTTAGTCGGAAATGGCTGCTTAAACAAATAATAATAATAATAATAATAATAATAATAATAATAATAATAATAATAATAATAATAATAATAATAATAATAATAATAATTCCAAGAGCTTTGGGCAATATGGCCACACTCAATTTTACATCTTGATAAGAACAGTCAGTCGCTAAGTAGTGTAATGTGGCACTTGGCCTTTCATAGGGCATTGTGGATTTCGTCATGCGTGTGTCCTTTTGCATGACCGTTATTATCTTCCTACAAAATTGAATGTTGCCTCGTCCACCCTTACGTTTATCATAGCAATCCATGAGAGCTACCTGTATTTCCTTTAAAAGCAATAATATGAGATTTTCTTTCCTCAGCAACCAATCATTGACCCAATATTCTTTTTCGTGGCCTTTTTTTTATTGTTATATTTGCTGCAACGGCACAGAAAATATCAAGAAAACATAAAGAGAAGAAGTGCTGATCAATAGGGCTAGACTAGGCATAGTACTAGAATTAGATGTGATAGGAATAGACCATGGAGTTATCATAGTATAATACCTCCATGCAATCGACTAAAAGGGGAAGATATAATATTGTGCTGTGAGGGATAGAAATTAAAACATTGAATATTTCTTACTGCCAATAGATATAATTGTATGCAGCAGCCTTTCAGGAAAATAAAGATGAGTTGATAGCTAATCTACTTTTATTTACAGATCTGCTGAGATGGGAAAATGAAAATTTATAAAAGAATCATGGTATTACAGAGATAAAACACTTAAACGCAAAGGAGGAATTAAACGAGCAAGAGAACTGTTTCAGAGAAAAGGCCTCCTTACTACTACTACTATTGTCCCTTTCATTTTTTTATAATATAACACTTGACGACTATTGGCTATTTATAGTTATTTTTAATATTATAACTGTGATTAAAGTAGTAAATAAGAGTTTAAAATTTACCTTATCCAAGATCAAAATCTATTAAATAAAGAAGATACACTACCAAAAAGTGTTCGTCATCATGACGTCTGTTTGTTTACCTTTTGACCAACGACAATAACAGCTCTTCCCCTTATTTCGGATACATCTCATTTTCGCCTAATTTAATCACAAATGCGCAAAAAATACGTCGTATTTGCGCATTTTAAACATGTAAAATGTTTTTTTTACCTCCTGACAATAAAAAACATTGGATTTTAAGCCGTGGAATTGAAATTTAAAAGGAGTTTTTATAATAGGTAAGTTAAATTAGTTATCTGCTCTTGTTTTAATTTGGATGACTTGACAGTTGAACTTCCCATACGATCAACAGATCAGAGGCATGGGACACCTTCCTCTGTCATTGAGACCAGGGAGATTACATAGTATCTGCAGACGATCGATTTTCGTGGGGGAAAATCTCTAATAAAGTATCAACAAGTAGGGTAAAACACCTCATGGCCTGCATCAAGCCAACGACGATCAATGCATGCCACCCTCCGAAAAAGTACATTATAGCGCGTCCTGACACCGGAGATGGGCATCAGACGCGACTTGTTGTTGGTGAGAAACGGAGCTAAAGACCTCTACTCTCCTTTTCGAAGTAAGTATTTTCTCCAAAGTTAGAAATTAAGGCCAAATTTTAAGATTTAAACAGAGGGCAGTGAAAAGGGTGTCCACGGCAGTGGAAATCTCACCAAAATTCTTTCGAAATTTATACTTACAATTAAATAACTTAGAAGATTGACGGCATCTCAATGTTTACGGAGTCGCTTGTTCAACAAACTTCCCATTTCCTGTGATAAATCCGCACACCACTTAGGCTATACCCACAGACGCTGGGGCACTTTCATCACAACAATGGGAACAAGGTCCCTTACCAGGACGTTTTTAAGTAAACAACTGTTTTGGTAGAAGACGACGACAAAGCGTGCACTTAGATAATTTTTTAAATAAATAGTAAAACATCAATATTTTACATATTTATGATGATTAATTTGAAAATATTCATTATTGAAAAAGTAACTCTGACTCAAATTTAAGTAATTATTTTTCGGAATTAGAACGTTCTTTTAAGTCCTGTATTATGACGTCACGACATCTTGACTTTCGTACCTATTGTAAATAATTGCTATACTCACTTTCTTGCAGAACAGTTTACCAGATACCTATTCATGCAGATTGTTATCAGCTATTCGTGTAATTGCTATAATCGTAATGCGCATATATATCTTTTATTATTTACTTTTTGGATATATGAAGATGTTTTACTGCCGGATTACCGCCGTAGTGTGACGCAATCGCTTTCGGTCCCTGGGCCTCTGTCTGTTTTCACACCATAAGAAATTATGGGGCCGAATTTGCAATGACCAGAAAGTCGTTAAAAGCGGAAAGTTAGCATTGAGGGGCATATGTTTTGATTGAGAAAAATACAAATTTATTCAATAGCTAGCTTGTAAAATATACTTGATTATAAAAAACTTGATTGACAACTAAGCAGCATACCTACTATGGGTTTCAGAGACAGTGCAAGCACGTTTTTGGGCAATACCTATTTCTGTAATGAACACTCGTATTAGAACGAGATTTTGCTATAGTGCATTACACCCAGTGCCGTAATTTATTAGGGTATCATGAATTACTAATTGTGAAGAATAACGACACTTGTCCTTGTACCAAGAGACAAAAACTCCATTATCCAGAAATGGATACGAAATACGAACACGCGTAAACAGCTCCACCTACCCCCCCCCCCACCCCCCCCCCCCCCCCCCCCCCCCCCCCCCACCACCGCCACCCATTTCCTTCTTCTTTCCTTTTTCTCTCCTCTCTCTCCTATCTCTCCTCTCTTCTCTCTCTCTCTCTCTCTCTCTCCTCTCTCCTCGTCTCTCATCTCTCCCCCTTCTCTCTTCTCTCTCTCTCTCTCTCTCTCTCTCTCTGTTGCCATTCGGTATGTGTTCACCCTCCAAACTGGGTATAAGACTTACACAAAACTTGGAAATTGGTGAAATTAGGCTACGTATTGGGAATATATATACATAAATATTAAGGCAATTTTATCATTATTGCATTACTATGACAACTAGAATTCATGGAAACAGTTTATAATAATGCATCGGCGTATGTGTGAAGCTCCACTAATGTGGCAACGATGATTTTGCCATTCTTAGCATGCAAACATTAAAGATTACATTTATTTTTGGCATACAGGTATTAAAAAAAAATCAAATACTATAGACTTAAATCAATGAAAAGTGCTAGCAAAGAAAAAAAAAAAACAAAAAATCCACTTATCCGTAGTCTGTTCCTCTGGTTTTTGGCAGCCAGATGTACAACAAGGTTAGAAACATTGGATTGTATCTACTTTAGAGATATTTGTAATTTTTGGGGTTAATTTGGTTGCTAAAAAGGGATAATAGACATGAATTAAATTAACATTTTTAAATAACAAAGTAAAGTTGAACTAAATAACGAGTAAAGTAAACAATTTAGGGAATAAAACTTTGCAGTTTTGTCGTCTGCTGTTTGTAACTGTGTTTGTGGCGCGCGCTTAGGAACCAGGAACAGCAACTTGTTTAAAGAGCAATGTGGAGTGAATTGAGACCAAAATGTGTATAATAACAATCAAATAAGCACTGTGGAGTTTCAGTTGTGATGGCAGTAAGGATAAAAACCACCGATTACAAGGTAAGAATGAATTCAGTTCAAACCATGATCCCGGGAATAAAAAGTTTCATACTTTCACTAATATAGGCAACAAAATGTTGTTTTATTGTGCTGATTACAACTGCAATCTTCAGTAAGATCAATAAACGTTACATACATATGCTAACATTGTTCAAATGAGTGCTGGGAAGGCTGGGAAAGATGGTGGATAGTCCGTGAACAGACCCTTCCGTGCACACGGTAGCTGCCATATTGGATTTCAAAACTGCCTTGAAAACATATTTTACGAAGAGTGTCACATGCTTATTTTAGTTCGTAATGGGCTTTCATATATCACATTATGTTGATGAAACTTCAATCTTTTGAATGGTATGCTTAGAGTTGTAATTTAATCTTGTTTCACCAATTAAATATCGAGTGAATAAGACCCGTCCAGCGTGATGAGGGTTGGTCGTCCGTGATTTTTTACCCTATAATGCATATTTGGAAATGAGAAGGGGAACAGTATAATTGCTAATAACAACGTTTTTGTAGTTGACCCAGTGAAAATAAAGCCTATAAAACATCAAATGGTAAAGGGGGACCCAGTGGGAAACCGGGGTTTTTGGGTGGGGGGAAGCGGCCTCGGACTTTCACGGCGCCCGAAACTCTCAATTCCCGGTTTTGAGACCCATACCCTTTACCCTGAATACAAAAGTTTGACTCCTTATTCTGCATTCAAGGTTGACGTAGGCTAGGCTAGCCTAGGACCCCTTACTTTGCATACATAACTTTGAACCACTACTTTACATGTAAACGACAGACTAGCCTAGGCTACCACTAACCATAATTACTGATAAATTAGTTGTTAATGGTGAATATGTTTATGTGTGCTGTCAGTAAGGCCGTGGCGGAACAGCGCTTCGTGCCTTATCCGCATATTTAAAGATTCTTGGCAAGCACCGTATGTTCTGGCAAGAGGTAATGTTGTGCTGCGCGCGCTAGCCACAGGGGTTACAGAGAATTAGCCACTGTACATACAAAAAAACACGACTAGCCTAGGCTATAAATCCCCCCATAACTGTAACATTAAACACCTTACTCGTTCGCCACGGCCTTAATGTTCGAACACGTGCTTCGGTACTGGCTTCGAACTAACCGAAACACTAGTTTACATACAAATTGCGGCATCATGCATGTTTCTGCGTGCCCACCATTGGCCTGATAGATCTGTCCGAACACGTGCTTTGGTACTGGCTTCGAACAAACTGAAAAAATAGTTTACATACAGAATGCGTCATCATGCATGTTCCTACGTGCCCACCGTCGGGCCGATAGATCTGTTCGAACACGTGCTTTGGTACTGGCTTCGAACTAACCAAAACACTAGTTTAGGATAACAAAAATTAATATACAACTTACCTTATTCAAATTTCAAAGTCGCTGCTGTCCGACGACCATGAAGGGGTACTTTTCAAAAAATGACCCGTGCCGAACTGATACCTTCTTATCGCACATGCTGTTTGTACAGTGCCACGGGTAAATGGGTTGGCCTGTGGCCTTGCTGGTCCCGTCTTTCATGTACCGTCAGTTCCCTATGTTGCACGTTGTACATAACCCC